>NC_052080.1:2833750-3200000 GCF_015852505.1 Tachyglossus aculeatus
AGCAAGAGCGGGACCGGTTTTCCTCCGGTTTGAAATTCTATTTTATTTGCAAGTAATTTTCTCCCACTCCAGACTTCCTCATTATACACCCTTTCATTCGAAATGGTAATTCGCCATCCTCTCGTGAAATGAACCATTCACTGATCACTTATTTCTAGGATGGAAACACAAAGTCCTAAGTGGCACTCTTTTGTAGCGATGAATTAAGGAGACAGTGCGTTGTGTATCTAATTCCTTCTCCGGTGGTTAATGGAACTGCCAACAAAGGATTCTTTAATGTCCTAAAAAAAAAATTACCCCCGGTTGAGTATTGTGCCCGCCTGCAGATGAACTAAACTTTGTTTTGCCCTTTGACATCTGTGTGTCTTCGAAGGGATCAATCACTGTGCGAGTGTGACACCGAAATGCATAATTCAGCAGGCCCATGAAGGGGTAATGCAACCCCTGACACATTAAAGAGAACCCTAACAAAGGAAGACTATTTTTAAATTTCGTAATGAGGCAGACTACTGGATTTTTCTAAGACTTGCATCCAGCCAAGGAAATCCATTTCTGTTGTTCCTCGAAGGAAAGCAAAAATCCAGTTAGGGGAAGTAAAGAAATTGGAATGTGAACCTCAGACTTCGATGGCCCGTATAGAAAAAGAAGTGTGTGCCATTCTGGGATAGGTTTGGGGGGGGTGGGCTTTCCCTAGACCATAAACTCGTAGTGGGAGGGGATTGTGTCTGTTTATTGGTATTTTGTACTCTCCCAAGCGCTTAGTACAGTACTCTGCACACGGTAAACGCTCAATAAATATGATCGACTGACTGACTTTCTCACAAATCCCCATCTACAAGAAACTTGTGCCGCGTTAGCGCGTCGGACACAAGCATGCGTAAGCATCTTCCTTATCCATAAATTATTATTAGGGCCGTAATTTAGGGAAACAATGGAAAGAACCCGGAACTGGGAGTCAGAAGACCTGGATTCTAATCCTGGCTCCGCCACTTGCCTGCTGTGTGGCCCTGGGCATGTCACTTCCCTTCTCTGTGCCTCAGTTCCCTCATCTGCAAAATGGGGATTCGATACCTGTTCCTACTTAGACTGTGAGCCCCAAGTGGGACTTGATTATCTTGTATCTACCCCTGCGCTTAGTACAGTGCCTGGCACATATTCATTCATTCATTCAATCGTATTTCTTGTGCGCTTACTGTGTGCAGAGCACTGTGCTAAGTGCTTGGAAAGTACAGTTCAGCAACATACAGAGACAGTCCCTACATTCTGGGAGACAGACAGCAAAACAGAGTAAGTGCTTAACAAATAGCATGATTATTATTATCATTATTATTTATTTATTGATGTTAATGTCTGGCTCCCCGTCTAGACTGTAAGCTCGTTGTGGGCAGAGAACGTGTCTACTATCTCCGTTGCACTGTACTCTCCCAAGCAGTAAGTACAGTGCTCTGCACAAAGTGCATCACAAATCTCATTCAGCAACGAGAAGCAGCGCAGCTTAGTGAAAAGAGCATGGCCTTGGGAGTCAGAGGACGTGGGTTCTAATCCCGGCTCTGCCACTCGTCCGCTGTGTACAGTGCTCTGCACGTAGTAAGCGCTCAATAAATACGATTGATGATGATGATGATGACCTTGTTGTTGTTGTTGCACGTAGTAAGCGCTCAATAAAAACGATTGATGACCTTGGGCAAGCCGCTTCACTTCTCTGGGCCTCAGTTCCCTCATCTGTAAAATGGGGATTAAGGCTGTGAGCCCCACGTGGGACAACCTGATTACCCTGTATCGACCCCAGCGCTTGGAACAGTGCTTGGCACATAGGGAGTGCTTAACAAATACTATAAGTATTACTACTGTTATATATTGACTAGACAGCCTCATGCTGTGGGCTGAACGTTCCCTGATTTCCCCTTGAGTCAAAACACATGCGCTGGAGGAGCCGTGTGTAGAAATAACACTTCAACCCCTCTGTTCATACCCCCCCAAATAAATAAATATTTTAATTTAATAAGCAATTAAATGATGATTAGAGAATTAAATGATTAGAGAAGCAGCGTGGCTCAGTGGAAAGAGCCCGGGCTTTGGAGTCAGAGGTCATGGGTTCAAATCCCGGCTCCACCAATTGTCAGCTGTGTGACTCTGGGCAAGTCACTTTACTTCTCTGGGCCTCAGTTACCTCATCTGGAAAATGGGGATTAAGACTGTGAGCCCCCTGTGGGACAACCTGATCACCTTGTAACCTCCCCAGCGCTTAGAACAGTGCTTTGCACATAGTAAGCGCTTAATAAATGTCATTATTATAATTAAATAAAAATCAATAAGAATAATGCTAAACCAGGGGCAAGACGATTTCCAGGAGTCTGCTGCCACCTAGTGGCTGACTGCAGGGATCGCTTGGATGTGCGGCCTGAATTTTTGGGGTGTGGTATTTGTTAAACGCATAATAATAATAATAATAATAATAATAACGGCATTTATTAAGCGCTTACTATGTGCAAAGCACTGTTCTAAGCGCTGGGGAGGTTACAAGGTGATCAGGTTGTCCCACTGGGGGCTCACAGTCTTGATCCCCATTTTACAGATGAGGGAAAACTGAGGCACAGAGAAGTCAGGTGACTTGCCCAAAGTCACACCGCTGACAATTGCCTCCAAAGCCCGGGCTCTTTCCACTGAGCCACGCTGTGGAGGTTACAAGGTGATCAGGTTGTCCCACGTGGGACTCACAGTCTTCATCCCTGTTTTATAGATGAGGTAACTGAGGCACAGAGAAGTTAAGTGACTTGCCCAAAGTCACACAGCTGATAATAATAGTACCTGTTAAACGCTTAATATGTTCCAAGCACTGTTCTAAGCGCTGGCATTGATACAAGTTAATCAGGTTGGACACTGACCCTGTCCCATGTGGGGCTCACAATCTTAATCCCCGTTTTACCAGCACTTGGAACAGTGCTTGGCACATAGAAAGCGCTTAATAAATGCCATTATTATCATTATCATTCAATCAATCATATTTATTGAGCGCTTACTGTGTGCAGAGCACTGTACTAAGCGCTTGGGAAGTCCAAGTTGGCAACATATAGAGACAGTCCCTACCCAACAGTGGGCTCACAGTCTAAAAGACTGTATTACCTGTATATATGTATATATGTTTGTACATATATATTACTCTATTTATTTTACTTGTACATATCTATTGTATTTATTTTATTTTGTTAATATGTTTGGTTTTGTTCTCCGTCTCCCCCTTCTAGACTGTGAGCCCACTGGTGGGTAGGGACTGTCTCTATATGTTGCCAACTTGTACTTCCCAAGCGCTTAGTACAGTGCTCTGCACACAGTAAGCGCTCAATAAATACGATTGGTTGATTGATTACAGATGAGATCACCGAGGCCCAGAGATGTGAAGTGACTTGCCCAAGGTCACGCAGCAGACAGGAGGCGGAGCCGGGATTAGAACCCATGACTTTCTGACTCTCAGGCCCGGGCTCTATCCACTAAACCACTCTGCTTCTCAATATTATGAGCAGGCACTGTACTAAGCGCTGCGGTAGATACCAGTTAATCAGGTTGAAGGTTGTCCCTTTCCCACATGAGGCTCACAATTTGGATCCCCGTTGAACAGATGAGATAACTCAGGTACAGAGAATAATCATAATAATAATGATGATGGCATTTGTTAAGCGCTTACTCTGTGCAAAGCACTGTTCTAAGTGCTGAGGGAATACAAGGTGGTCAGGTTGTCCCATGTGGGGCTCACAGTCTTAATCCCCATTTTACAGATGAGGGAACTGAGGCTCAGAGAAGTGAAGTGACTTGCCCAAAGTCACACGGCTGACAAGTGGCGGAGCCGGGATTTGAACCCATGACTTCTGACTCCAAAGCCCGCGCTCTTTCCACTGAGCCACGAAGTGGCTTGCCCAAGGTCACACAGCAGACAACAGAGGGAGCCGGCATTAGAACCCCAACCCAGGCCTGTGCTCTAGCCACTAAATCAATCAATCAATCGTATTTATTCATTCATTCATTCATTCAATCGTATTTATTGAGCGCTTACTGTGTGCAGAGCACTGTACTAAGCGCTTGGGAAGTCCAAGGTGCCAACATAGAGAGACAGTCCCTACCCAACAGCGGGCTCACAGTCTAGAATGGGGGGACAGAGAACAAAACAGAACATGTTAACTAAATAAGTAGAATAAACATGTACAAATAAAACAGAGTAATAAATACGTACAAACATACGTAAACATGCAGGTCCACCCCTTTGGGGCTTGAGCGCTTACTGTGTGCAGAGCACTGTACTAAGCGCTTGGGAAGTCCAAGTTGGCAACCTATAGAGACGGTCCCTACCCGACAGTGGGCTCACAGTCTAAAAGTCACGAAATCACATTGTTTGTGAGGGGCCCGGTACACTAAGAATGCCCAGATAAATCTATACATATAAATCTATAAATAATATTATTATTTATATTATTATAAATATAATTTATAGTATTATTATATTATATTTATATATAATATATTATTATATATAAATAATATTATTATTTATATTATTATAAATATAATTTATAATATTATTATATTATATTTAATATATTTATTATATAATATAATTTGTAATATATTTATTATATAATTTATAATATATAAATCTATGAAGATAAATCTATAAAAATACAAATGAAATGCCTGTAATAAAATGAGAGTTATGTGATTCAAATTACTCTGGGCCAGAAAAGGAGTTCCTAGGCCAAATTTCCGGGCCCTCTCCCCAAATCTCAGCTGGCCGTGAAGTTGTCTTTTCACCGCGGTGAAGGAGCGCTGTAAAAAACCCACCATTTCCCGTCGATTCAATCACTGTGCGTCATCTCCTTTTCTTGGAGTGGCCCATTTGGGCCTCGTTCAAGCTGCAGATTTTCTCCTCAACAGGATTTGTGTGCGCTTGGGTGTCTGGGCTTCAACTGGGATGCAATGGAGGTTGCTTGACGATGATTCCCAGAATCAAATCCAAAGGAGCTGCTCCTCTCCGGTCCGGCCATTTGATTTTAAGGGAGAGGGACCGGAGGACAAACCGTGGAGTGGCCACTTAACGTTTAATCAATCAATCAATCGGTGGTATTCTAGACTCTTCTAGACTGAGAGACCGCTGTTGGGTAGAAATGGTCTCCATATGTTGCCAACTTGTACTTCCCAAGCGCTTAGTACAGTGCTCTGCACACAGGAAGCGCTCAGTAAATACGATTGAACGGATGGTATTTGATGACCTTGGATCTACCCCTGACGATCTTGTATCACAGAGAAGCAGCGCGGCTCAGTGGAAAGAGCCCGGGCTTTGGAGTCGGAGGTCATGGGTTCCAATCCCGGCTCCGCCAGTTGTCAGCTGTGTGGCTTTGGGCAAGTCACTTCACTTCTCTGGGCCTCAGTTACCTCATCTGTAAAATGGGGATTGAGACTGTGAGCCCCCCATGGGACAACCTGATCACCTTGTAACCTCCCCAGAGCTTAGAGCAGTGCTTTGCACATAGTAAGCGCTTAATAAATGCTCAGTCTGGGAAGGCCTCCTGTATATATGTATATATGTTTGTACATATTTATTACTCTATTTATTTATTTATTTTACTTGTAGATATCTATTCTATTTATTTTATTTTGTTAGTATGTTTGGTTTTGTTCTCCGTCTCCCCCTTTTAGACTGTGAGCCCACCGTTGGGTAGGGACTGTCTCTAGATGTTGCCAATTTGTACTTCCCAAGCGCTTAGTACAGTGCTCTGCACATAGTAAGCGCTCAATAAATACGATTGACGATGATGATGAAAATGGGGATTAAGATTGTGAGCCCATGGGACAACCTGATCACCTTGTAACCTCCCCAGTGCTTAGAACAGTGCTTTGCACATAGTAAGCACTTAATAAATGCCATTATTGTATCTGCTCTCGATAAGCAGCATGGCCTTGTGGATAGAACCCCGTTCTGTTCCCAGCTCCGCCACTTGTCTGCTGTGTGACCCTGGGCAAGTCACTTCACTTCTCTGGGCCTCAGTTCCCTCATCTGGAAAATGGGGATTGAGACGGTGAGCCCCACGTGGACTGTGACCAACCTGATTTGCTTGTATTCACTCCAGCGTTTAGTACAGTGCCTGGCACAGAGTAAGTGCTTGATAAATAATAATAATAATAATAATGATGATGGCATTTATTAAGCGCTTACTATGTGCAAAGCACTGTTCTAAGCTCTGGGGTAGATACAAAGTAATCAAGTTGTCCCATGTGAGGCTCACAGACTTAATCCCTATTTTCCAGATGAGGGAACTGAGGCCCAGAGAAGTTAAGTGACTTGACCAAAGTCACACAGCTGACAAGTGGCGGAGCCGAGATTTGAACCCACGACCTCTGACTCCAAAGCCCGGGCTCTTTCCACTAAGCCACGCTGCTTCTCTAATATCATAATTATTATCTTTATTATTATTATTATTATTATTATTACTGAGGTTGGTGCACTGGAGTGCATTTCTCTCTTCCGTTACCCCGTGGTCCCCTGTGTGGGATATTGACTGTGTCCAACCTGTTTACTTCCTATTTATCCCAGCGCTTAGAACAGTGCTTGGCACATAGTAAGCGCTTAACAATTACCATCGGGTCTTCACGTCGTCCTTGCTTCTCTCACGAATGCGGAGCTGCTGATGCAGACACAATCACAGGCACTGATGCCCCTGTACATATGTTTGTACTGATTTATTACTCTATTTTACTTGGACATATTTACTATTCTATTTATTTTATTTTGTTAATCTGTTTGGTTTTGCTGTCTGTCTCCCCCTTCTAGATTGTGAGCCCGTTGTTGGGTAGGGACCGTCTATGTTGCCAGCTTGTACTTCCCAGGCGCTTAGTACAGTGCTCTGCACACAGTAAGCGCTCAATAAATTCGATTGAATGAAATGAATGAATGAATCACAGTCCTCCTCCACTAGCCTGGAATACTCTTACCTGGAAGAGACTTTCATTCATTCATTCAATCGTATTTATTGAGCGCTTAATGTGTGCAGAGCACTTTACTAAGCGCTTACTACAGTGCTCTGCACACAGTAAGCGCTCAATAAATACGACTGAATGAAATGAATGAATGAATCACAGTCCTCCTCCACTAGACTCGAATACTTTTACCTGGAAGAGACTTTCATTCATTCATTCAATCGTATTTATTGAGCGCTTACTGTGTGCAGAGCACTTTACTAAGCGCTTACTACAGTGCTCTGCACACAGTAAGTGCTCAATAAATTCGATTGAATGAAATGAATGAATGAATGAAACAGTCCTCCTCCACTAGCCTGGAATACTCTTACCTGGAAGAGACTTTCATTCATTCATTCAATCGTATTTATTGAGCGCTTACTGTGTGCAGAGCACTGTACTAAGCGCTTGGGAAGTCCAAGTTGGCAACATTATAGAGACGGTCCCTACCCAACAGTGGGCTCACAGTCTAGAAGGGGGAGGCAGAAAACAAAAAAAACCCAAACATATTAACACAATAAAATAAATAGAATAGTAAATATGTCCAAGTAAAATAGAGTAATAAATATGTACAACCATATATACTTCACCTCTCTGTGCCTCAGTTCCCTCCTCTGTAAAATGGGGATTAAAACTGTGAGCCCCATATGGGACCTGGATTGCGTCCAACCTGATTACCTTGTATCTAATAATAAGAAGAAAAATGGTATTTCATTCATTCATTCATTCAATTGTATTTATTGAGCGCTTACTGTGTGCAGAGCACTGGACTAAGCGCTTGGGAAGTCCAAGTTGGCAACATTATAGAGACGGGTCCCTACCCAACAGCGGGCTCACAGTCTAGAAAGGGGAGACAGACAACAAAACGAAACATATTAACACAATAAAATAAATAGAATAGTAAATATGCACAAGTAAAATAGAGTAATAAATATGTACAACCATATATACTTCACCTCTCTGTGCCTCAGTTCCCTCCTCTGTAAAATGGGGATTAAAACTGTGAGACCCATATGGGACCTGGACTGCGTCCAACCTGATTACCTTGTATCTAAGAATAAGAAGAAGAATGGTATTTCTTTCATTCATTCAATCGCATTTATTGAGCGCTTATTCTGTGCAGAGCACTGTACTAAGCGCTTGGGAAGTCCAAGTTGGCAACATCTAGAGATGGTCCCTATCCAACAGCGGGCTCACAGTCGAGAAAGGGGAGACAGAGAACAAAACAAAACATGTAGACAGTGAGAAACAGCGTGGCTCAGTGGAAAGAGCCCGGGCTTTGCAGTCAGAGGGCATGGGTTCAAATCCCGGCTCTGCCAATTGTCAGCTGTGTGACTTTGGGCAAGTCACCTAACTTCTCTGTGCCTCAGTTCCCTCATCTGTAAAATGGGGATCAAGACTATGAGCCCCCAGTGGGACCACCTGATCACCTTGTAACCTCCCCTGCGCTTAGAACAGTGCTTTGCACATAGTAAGTGCTTAATAAATGCCATCACTATTATTATTATCATTACAGTACAACCATAGACCTCCTTCCCTTCCCCACAGCACCTGTATATATGTATTTATGTCTGTACATATTTATTACTCTATTTATTTATTTATTTTACTTGTACACATCTATTCTATTTATTTTATTTTGTTAGTATGTTTGGTTTTGTTCTCTGTCCCCGTTTAAGACTGTGAGCCCACTGTTGAGTAGGGACTGTCTCTATATGTTGCCAACTTGTACTTCCCAAGCGCTTAGTACAGTGCTCTGCACACAGTAAGCGCTCAATAAGTATGATTGATTGATTGATTGATAGACAGACACATTCCCAGTCCACCTCTTTCCTATCCCTTCCTACCGGGAGTTGCCAAGGGTTGACTTTTAGGGTACAGTGTGAACTCCGCTTTGCCCACCCCCTGCAATATGGGGCTTCAGGGGCAGCTTCCAGGTCATCGAGGTAGACAATCAATCAATCAATCAATCAATCAATCGTATTTATTGAGCGCTTACTGTGTGCAGAGCACTATATTAAGCGCTTGGGAAGTACAAGTTGGTGACAATACAATCACATTTGTATCTTCATTTTTGTCCTTTTAAGGACCTGGGAAGGCAGCTGATACCCTCTTGGTGGAGGTAACAACCTAAAATACAAGTTTTGAGGAATAATTATTAGAAGAAGAAGAGTAACTGTGGTACTCATTAAACACTTATCATGCTCCAGGCACTATTCTAAGCTCTGGGGTAGGTACAGATAGGACCAAATTCCAAATGTGCCAACTTAAAAGAAGATGGGTCCTGGTTTTCCCAATAAAGACAGGGCATTCTTAAAAAAAAAAAATCAACATTTCAGCTACGACGGCTATCAAACTGTGCTGAAGTCCAATTACCACCATTGGGGACTCTGTGCACCTATTTGTGCTTCACTGTGTTTCCTTTGCTCAAACCTCTGTTGCTAATGTTGTCATTAGGCAATGACATTATTGGGAAATAATGCATAAGATTTTTTTTCTTACTATAAAAATTTCAAAATTTGACAACAATGAAAAGATTTTCCGTTTCACCTGAGTGGAAATTTTGATGTTGAAAAACAGTGCGGCAAATTTAATTTCTCTCCAACACACCTGTTTCATTGGCATTAGATCAGCCACAAATTTGGGGATAAGTACTTTATTCGCTCCTACAACAGAGCAGCTATTAAGTAAAGATTCCTGAGGACGCTATGTACTGGAAATGCCTCCTTACACTTCATTTATTTCAATTTTATTCACGTTCATGTTATTAATCTCATTTTGGTTTTACATTATCTACCGCCAACTCCTTTTAAAGGTGATTTTCAAAGACTGAGCTCAAATTTTAAGTCACTGAAACCTTGAAGTCCTTTCCACTTAATGTGGGTCAGGGGGCTAGCCTGTGAGGAAAATTTTCAACATTGACTTATCCCGACCTGAAAGAGTAAGGAAATTAAGAAAACGGTAGCGCTGAGAGGATTTTATCGAAAAATTCACATACTTGTTTAAAATATGACGGAGGTTTTGAAAGGCCAGTAAAGTTTCCTCAAAGAATGGATCCAGAGTTAGTGATAGTAACTTTTTGTGAAGCTATCGTATTCTGTCAGTATTCGATGTCTTGTGTTTTGATCTCGTTTTAGTTGTCTTCAGTTACTCTAGTGATTGATTCTTGGTAGTTGTGATGTTTCTTGGAATATTTTTATGGGTCTTCCAATAAGCATGGTTTCTGGTCCATAAGCATGGCTTCTGCTGGGGAAACGGCATGATATAGAGGCTAGAGCTGGGTTCTAATCATGGGTTCTAATCCCGGCTCCTCCACTTAATAATAATAATAGTAATAATGACATTTATTAAGCACTTACTACATGCAAAACACTGTTCGAAGCACTGGGGAGGTTGCAAGGTGATCAGGTTGTCCCACGGTGGGGCTCACAATCTTAATCCCCATTTTACAGATGAGGAAACTGAGGCGCAGAGAAGTTAAGTGACTTGCCCAAAGTCACATAGCTGACAAGCGGCAGAGCCGGGATTAGAACCTATGACCTCTGACTCCCAAGCCCGGGCTCTTTCCACTGAGCCACCGTGGCCCTGGGCAAGTCATTTCACTTCTCTGGGCCTCAGTTACCTCATCTGGAAAATGGGGATTGAGACTGTGAGCCCCACATGGGACAGGGACTGTGTCCAACCCCATTTGTTTGTATCCATCCCAGTTTTTAGTACAGAGCCTGGCGCATAGCACTCAACAAATACCACAGTTATTATTATTTCTGTAGGAAATTTTAATCAAATTAATTACTCTCATTAAAAGGATGTACATTCATTCATTCCATCGTATTTATTGAGCATTTACTGTGTGCAGAGCACTGTACTGTGTGCTTGGGAAGTTGGCAACATAGAGAGAGGGTTCCTACCCAAAAACGGGCTCACAGTCTAGAAGGGGGAGATTTTCTATCCATGAACGCTTAAATCCCTGAAATTAGATTGATGCATCATGACCTACAAAGACTGATATAAAAATTGGGTTTCTCTGAGAGGGTCTCATCAAAAACTTTCACAAAAATGTTGGAAATAAAGCAAACGTTTTGGCAGACTAAGTACAACTGGGGTGAACTAATGCAACTCCAGGTAATGTAGATGATGTATCAAAAGGGTGAGGGCTTTCTACGTTGGACGGAGAATGCATTCTCAAACCTCGGACCTCATCGCGTCCAGATTTTTCCTTCAGAGACGGAGTCCAGACTCACCTCTAGAGATGTGGGGAGGGTAAGGAACGCCAAATAATTGTAGCATGCATTGAGTGCTTATTATATGCCGAGCAACGTGCAAAGCGCTGGGTTAGATGCAATGCAGTGAGATCAGACCAGGCCCAGTCCCTGTCCTACGTGGAGATCGCGGTCTTTAGGGAGGGAGAACAGGTGCTGAATCTCCTCTTTAGAGGTGAGGAATCGGATGCGCAGAGAAGGTAAGCGACTCGCCCAAGGTCACACTGCAGGCAAGTGGCTGAGCCCGGGATTAGAACCCAGGTCTTCCGATTCCCAGCCTGGTGCTTTTTCAACTAGACTGGGCTGCTTCTTTGAAAACACTGAACGGGTCACCATCAACGGTATTTATTAAAAGCTTAATGCGTGCAGAGCACAACAGACCAGACCAGAAACCACGCTTATTGGAAGACCCATAAAAATATTCCACTAAACATGACAACTGCCAATAATCAATTACTAGAGTAACTGAAGACAAACTGAAATGAGATCAAAACTGTGACCCTTTTAGACTGTGAGCCCACTGTTGGGTAGGGGCTGTCTCTATATGTTGCCAACTTGTACTTCCCAAGCGCTTAGTACAGTGCACACAGTAAGCGCTCAATAAATACAATTGATGATGATGATGATGATCAAAACACAAGACAATGAATACTGACAGTCACTTTCCCTGCGACCTAACATTCTAGCGAGGGAGAGGGACATTAATATTTATAAATAATTTATGGTAGGTAATTTATAGATACGTTCGGAGATACTGCGATCAAAATGCGGAATTTCTTGGAAATAGGGGCATTCGTTTTCAGCAAGTTCCAAAGTCAACTGACGAGCCTCTTCTAAGCCAGGCAATCAACCCTCTAAATTGTAAGCTCGTCCTCTAGACTGTAAGTTCGTTGTGGGCAGCGAGGGAGAGAGGGACATTAATATTTATAAATAATTTACGGTAGGTAATTTATAGATACGTTCGGAGATACCGCGATCAAAATGCGGAATTTCTTGGAAATAGGGGCATTCGTTTTCAGCAAGTTCCAAAGTCAACTGACGAGCCTCTTCTAAGCCAGGAAATCAACCCTCTAAATTGTAAGCTCGTCCTCTAGACTGTAAACTCATTGTGGGCAGGGAATGTGTCTGCTTCCTGTTCATTCATTCAGTGGTACTTATTGAGCGCTAACTGTGTGCAGAGCGCTGCATTGAGTGCTTGGGAGATCACAATATAATAGTAAACAGACACATTCCCTGCCCACAATGAGTTTACAGTCTAAAGCCCAACTCTCACTGATTTACTGTCCTCTCCCAAGCCCTTAGTACAGTGCTCTGCACACCGTAAGTGCTCGCTAAATATGACTGAATGAATAAATGGGCTCTACAACAATGAGGTCTCCTCTGAGGCGGGTGAAAAGCCAGCGGAGAAGGGCCTTGAAGACTAGGGAAGGGGGATTTTAATAGGGAAGAATATTGTTCCGGGGGGAGGGTACTCCTCATTTTGAGAACAATTATGTCTACTTAACCTGTGACAAGGAGAGTGGCAAGTTCTCAGAGGTTCATCTGTCCCCACCAGTGAGCTGGGCTGCTTCCGATTTGTCTCAGCGCCAATTCAACCTGTCACACGGCGTGAAGAAAGAAGATCCAAATCAGGTTCTATTCTTTAATAGAAAGCAATACTGTAGTTTAAATTAACAAGGGGCCGCTGAACCTCTATTTAAAATGCGTTTTTCCCTGACATCCCAAGAAAGGATTTTTTGTGTGTGTGTGTGTGTGTGTGCGTTCAATGGCACTGTCAGTGCTAAGCGCGCTCACTTAAAACCCCTCGGAGTCAGACCTTTTAATAGAAAGTGACAATTTAAATTGCCACAGGGAGCAGCACAAATGGCGCTGACCGTCATTACCAACCGGATAAACCCCGGACTGGGGCCCAGTAATAATAATAATAATGATGATGGCATTTATTAAGCACTTACTATGTGTAAAGCACTGTTCTAAGCGCTGGGGAGGAGGCTCCCCTGAGCGCTCCACAGCCCAGAGAGAGGGAGAGAAAAAGAGATGGAGAGAAAGAGAGAGACAGAGATGGAAAGAGAAAAAGAGATAGAGAGGAATTTTTAATTCAAATGGGAGTCAGGCCAATATTAGTACCTGATATAGTACTGTGAGTGCTCTCCTGAGCGCTCAACAGCCGAGAGAGAGGGAGAGAAAAAGAGATGGAGAGAGGAAAGAGGGAGAGAAAGAGAGAGACAGAGAGATGGAAAGAGAAAAAGAGATAGAGAGGAATTTTTAATTCAAATGGGAGTCAGGCCAATATTAGTACCTGATAGTACTGTGAGCACTCTCCTGAGTGCTCCACAGCCCAGAGAGATGGAGAGAAAAAGAGATGGAGAGAGGAAAGAGGGAGAGAAAGAGAGAGACAAAGAGATGGAAAGAGAAAAATAGAGAGGAATTTTTAATTCAAATGGGAGTCAGGCCAATATTAGTACCTGATAGTACTGTGAGCGCTCTCCTGAGCGCTCCACAGCCCAGAGAGAGGGAGAGAAAAAGAGATGGAGAGAGGAAAGAGGGAGAGAAAGAGAGAAACAGAGAGATGGAAAGAGAAAAATAGAGATGATTTTTTAATTCAAATAGGAGTCAGGCCAATATTAGTAACTGATAGTACTGTGAGCGCTCTCCTGAGCGCTCCACAGCCCAGAGAGAGGGAGAGAAAAAGAGATGGAGAGAGGAAAGAGGGAGAGAAAGAGAGAGACAAAGAGATGGAAAGAGAAAAATAGAGAGGAATTTTTAATTCAAATGGGAGTCAGGCCAATATTAGTACCTGATAGTACTGTGACCGCTCTCCTGAGTGCTCCACAGCCCAGAGAGAGGGAGACAAAAAGAGCTGGAGAGAGGAAAGAGGGAGAGAAAGAGAGAGACAGAGACATGGAAAGAGAAGAAGAGATAGAGAGGAATTTTTAATTCAAATGGGAGTCAGGCCAATATTAGTACCTGATAGTACTGTGAGCCCTCTCCTGAGCGCTCCACAGCCCAGAGAGAGGGAGAGAAAAAGAGATGGAGAGAGGAAAGAGGGAGAGAAAGAGAGAGACAGAGAGATGGAAGGAGAAAAAGCGATAGAGAGGCAAAGAAAAAGGAAGAGACATTCTTTCACTCCACTTAATTGCATTTAATGAGCACTTACTGTATGCAAAGCACTGTACTAAGTGCTTGGGAGAGGACAATATAACAATAGACAGACACATTCCCAAACACCAAGGAAGAAAATGTAGTGACTATCAATCAATCAATCGTATTTATTGAGCGCTTACTGTGTGCAGAGCACTGTACTAAGCGCTTGGGAAGTACAAGTTGGCAACATATAGAGACAGTCCCTACCCAACAGTGGGCTCACAGTCTAAAAGGGGGAGACAGAGAACAAAACCAAACATACTAACAACATAAAATAAATAGGACAGAAATGTACAGGTAAAATAAATAAATAAATAAATAGAGTAATAAATAGAGTAATAAATAAATAGAGTAATAAATAATAGACTAGTAATAGTAATAGTAATAAGTAATAGACTAGCTATTCAGTTCTTGGGCTTTCAGGTTCCATCTCTAAGAAGTCCAAAAGAGTGAGGGGAAGGGGAGAAGGGATAATAATAATAGTATTATTATTATAGCATTTGTTAAGAGCTTACTATGTGCTAAGTACTGTTCTATGTGCTGGGGCAGATACAAGCTACTCAGGTTGGACACAGTCCCTGTCCCACATGGGGCTCTAGTGCTTAGAACAGTGCTTGGCACATAGTAAGCGCTTAACAAATACTGTAATTATTATTATTACATAATAATAATAATAATCCTCATTTGACAGGTGAACAAGCAAGAGTTCAGAGGCAGGAGAGATGAGAATGAGGAAGGTGAGAGCTATTCTTTCACCTGAGCTTGGTGGAAAGGGATTGTGTTATTTGTGAAGGTGCGGGCCAGCATATGTGAGAGCCTAGAACAGTGCCTGACACCCAGTAAATGCTTAACAAATACCGTAATAATAATAACATTCATTCATTCAATCGTACTTATTGAGCGCTTACTGTGTGCAGAGCACTGGACTAAGCGATTGGGAAGTACAAGTTGGCAACATCTAGAGACGGTCCCTACCCAACAGCGGGCTCACAGTCTAGAAGGGGGAGACAGACAACAAAACAAAACAGATTAACAAAATAAAATAAATAGAATAAATATGTACAAGTCAAATAGAGTAGTAAATATGTACAAGTAAAATAGAGTAATAAATATGTACAAATATATACACAGGTAATAATAATTATTATGTGTGAGAAGCAGTGTGGCTTGGTGAAAAGAGCACAGGCCTGGGAGCCATAGTATCTAGGTTCGAATCCGGGGTGACCGTGGGCAAGTCTCCGTGACTCAGTTTCCTCATTGGTAAATGACTATTCAATATCTGTCTTCCCTCCTACTAAGATTGTGAGTCCCTTGTGGGGCCGGGCTCTGCCACTTGTCTGCTGTGTGACTTTGGGTAAGTCACTTAACTTCTCTGTGCCCCAGTTACCTCATTTGTAAAATGGGGATGAAGATTGTGAAGCCCCACGTGGAACAACCTGATAACCTTGTATCTACCCCAGCGCTTGGAACAGTGCTTGGGACATAGTAATCACTTAAAAAAAGCCATCATCATTATTAGTATTATTATATTATTGTATATTGTATTATTGTTATGATGTCTCTACCTCAGAATTTATTCATTTATTCATTCAATCATATTAATTGAGCACTTATTGTGTGCAGAGCACTGTACTAAGAGGTTGAGAGAGGACAATAAGACAATGAACAGACACATTCCCTGCCCAAAATGAGCTTACAAGTAGCACTTGGCGCACAATAAGTGCTTAACAAATGCCACAATCATATTATCATTATAAAAGTGGGAATATGGGGGTAGTTCATTTATAGACTGTGAGCCCACTGTTGGGTAGGGACCGTCTCTATATGTTGCCAACTTGAACTTCCCAAGTGCTTAGTACAGTGCTCTGCACACAGTAAGCACTCAATAAACACGATTGATTGATTGATTATCATTATAAAAGTGTGAATATGGGAGTAGTTGATTTATAGACTGTGAGCCCACTGTTGGGTAGGGACTGTCTCTATATGTTGCCAACTTGTACTTCCCAAGTGCTTAGTACAGTGCTCTGCACACAGTAAGCGCTCAATAAATACGATTGATTGATTGATTGACTGATAATGGACTTTTAATCTTCAATCTTGAGAAGATGTTCCCCCAACTGGGAATGAAAGGGAGGTGGGAGAGGAAACCTAAAGACCCTCCCCCATATAAAGAATCCCTCCCCCTCTAGACTGTGAGCCCGTTGTTGGGTAGGGACCGTCTCTATGTTGCCCATTTGTACTTCAATCAATCAATCAATCAATCATATTTATTGAGCGCTTACTTTGTGCAGAGCACTGTACTAAGCACTTGGGAAGTACAAGTTGGAACTTGGTGCATAATAAGTGCTTAACAAATGCCACAATCATATTATCATTATAAAAGTGGGAATATGGGGGTAGTTGATTTATAGACTGAGAGCCCACTGTTGGGTAGGGACGGTCTCTATATGTTGCCAACTTGGACTTCTCAAGCGCTTAGTACAGTGCTCTGCACACAGTAAGTGCTCAATAAATATGATCGGATGAATGAATGTATAACAAAGTCATCATCCCCCTGTCAACTAGCTCCTTTACTTTTCTGATGGACGTGAACTGATTTCTCTCCTATCTGCACCTCAATTTATGAAATAAGAATCGTCTTCTAAAAGCTACGCTTGTTTTAAAATCCTTTAGAGTTTTCCTTAAGCCTGACTCTTCGCCTATTAGCCCTTTCCTCGTGAGAAGCAGCGTGGCTTAGTGGAAAGAGCCCGGGATTGGGAGTCAGAGGTCGTGGGTTCGAATCCCGCCTTCGCCACTTGTCAGCTGTGCGACTGTGGGCAAGTCACTTTACTTTTCTGGGCCTCAGTTACCTCATCTGTAAAAATGAGGATAAATCAATCAATCAATCGTATTTATTGAGCGCTTACTGTGTGGAGAGCACTGTACTAAGCGCTTGGGAAGTCCAAGTTGGCAACACAGAGAGACAGTCCCTACCCAACAGTGGGCTCACAGTCTAAAAGGGGGAGACAGAGAACAAAACCAAACATACTAACAAAATAAAATAAATAGAATAGATATGTAAAGATAGATAAATAAAGACTGAGAGTCCCCCGTAGAACAAAATGGTTATCTTGTATCTACCCCAGCGCTTAGAACAGTGCTTGGCACCTAGTAAGCGCTTAACAGATACCATCAAATTAATATTATTATTATTTTATTATTATTTAATATTATTATTTTATTAATATTATTATTTCCTGGACAAATCTCTATCTCCTTTTTGGAGAATTTAAAATCCGCGAGGAAGGCCAGCATCCTGCTGCAGTACTGGGAATATCCAGCAGAGGGAGCATAGTCCTATTTATTGAGCGCTTACTATGTGCTGAGCACTGTACTAAGCGCTTGGGAGAGGACAATGCAACATTATAGCTAATAACGATGGCATTTGTTAGGCGCTTACTATGCGCGAAGCACTGTTCTAAGCGCTGACACGTTCCCAGCCCGCGAGCTGACAATCTAGAGGGGGAGACAGATATTATGTATATATGTATATATGTTTGTACATATTTTTTTTACTCTATTTATTTATTTATTTATTTTATTTGTACATATCTATTCTATTTATTTTATTTTGTTAGTATGTTTGGTTTTGTTCTCTGTCTCCCCCTTTCAGACTGTGAGCCCACTGTTGGGTAGGGACTGTCTCTATGTGTTTCCAATTTGTACTTCCCAAGCGCTTAGTACAGTGCTCTGCACATAGTAAGCGCTCAATAAATACGATTGATGATGACGATATTAATTCATTCAATCGCCTTTATTGACTGGGTTACCTCATCTGTAAAATGGGGATGAAGATTGTGAAGCCCCACGGGGAACAACCTGATAACCTTGTATCTACCCCAGCGCTTGGGACATAGTAATCACTTAAAAAAAAGTCATTATTGTTATTATTATTATTATTATTATATTATTGTATATTGTATTATTGTTATGATGTCTCTACCTCAGAATTCATTCATTTATTCATTCAATCATATTAATTGAGCACTTACTGCGTGCAGAGCACTGTACTAAGAGGTTGAGAGAGAACAGTAAGACAATGAACAGACACATTCCCTCCCCCACAGCACCTGTATATATGTATATATATTTGTACATATTTATTACTCTATTTATTTATTTATTTATTTATTTTACTTGTACATATCTATCCTATTTATTTTATTTTGTTAGTATGTTTGGTTTTGTTCTCTGTCTCCCCCTTTTAGACTGTGAGCCCACTGTTGGGTAGGGACTGTCTCTATATGTTGCCAATTTGTACTTCCCAAGCGCTTAGTACAGTGCTCTGCACATAGTAAGCGCTCAGTAAATACGATTGATTGATTGATTCCCTGCCCAAAATGAGCTTACAAGTAGCACTTGTCACATAATAAGTGCTTAACAAATGCCACAATCATATTATCATTATAAAATAGTGGGAATATGGGGGTAGTTGATTTATAGACTGTGAGCCCACTGTTGGGTAGGGACTGTCTCTATATGTTGCCAACTTGGACTTCCCAAGCGCTTAGTACAGTGCTCTGCACACAGTAAGTGCTCAATAAATATGATTGATTGATTGAACTCTTACTGTGTGCAGAGCACTGTACTAAGCGCTTAATTTAACCAAATAAGTGACAGATAGGGACAAAAGTGATGAATAAAGGGAGCAAATCCGGGAGACGCAGAAGGGAGTGGGAGAAGAGGAAAGGAGGGCGCAGTCAGGGAAGACTTCTTGGAGGAGATGGGCCTTCAAGAAGGCTTTGAAGGAGGGGAGACTGAGTCATTTGGGAGTTTTTCTTTGAATCAAGGAGACACAGTTTCAAGAATAGACATGGGCCAATCAACCAATCCATGGTTTTTATTGAGCGCTTTCTGTGAGCTGAACACTGTACTAAGCGCTTGGGAGAGGATATAATATAATATAATATATTATATAATATATATATAATATATATAATAGGGTTGGTAGACACGCTTAAAGTCTAGAGGACTTCAGGAAGCCAGTGTGAGGTATCGTCATCAATGGGAATTATGAAGCGCTTACTGTGTGCAGAGCACTGTACTAAACATTTAGAAGATGACAATATCAGAGAGTTGGTATTGGAGGGAGGAGACTAGACTTTTTGTTTTTGTGGTATTTGTTAAGCGCTTATTATGTGGCAGGCACTGTCCTAAGCGCTGGGGTCGATCCAAGCCAATCAGGTTGGACACAGTCCTTGTCCCACACAGGGTTCACAGTCTTCATCCCCATTTTCCAGATGAGGGAACTGAGGCACAGAGAAGTGAGCGACTCGCCCAAGGTCACACAGCAGACAAGTGGCGGAGCCAGGATTAGAACCCAGGTCCTCCTCAATCAATCAATCGTATTTATTGAGCACTTACTGTGTGCAGAGCACTGTACTAAGCGCTTGGGAAGTACAAGTTGGCAACATATAGAGACAGTCCCTACCCAACAGTGGGCTCACACCTCAGGCCCATGCTCTATTGCTTTGGGCACGCCCTCAGTTTCTGGGTCGAAAAGAGAATTCATTCCTTACTGAGCGCTTACTGTGTGCAGAACACTGTAATAAGCGCTTGGGAAGTACAATTCAGCAACAAAGACAATGCCTGCCCACAAGAGGCTCACAGTCTAGAATGCTAGTGAGTCATGGGGCGGATCTCCCAACACCATCGCAACACATCGCAACCGTCGCAACGGGTAGCATTAGCTGAGCACCGTTTTTAAGTGTTTGAGAGAGTGCAAGGGACCAGAGTTGGCATTATCCTGCCCTCCAGGAAGGAATTTAACAGTCCAGCGGGAGAGGCGGACACTACGGGAATTTACAGACGGGAGGGAAAAAGGAAAGCCCTGACAGAACAAGCACTTATCACTGCTTTATAAACTCTTGGTACAGTAAAGTTTCCCCCATGATATTTATGGCTCCTCAGAACATCTGGAGAGGCAGGACAATGGAGGGAATTTGGATTATTAATCAATCAATTGATCATATTTATTGAGCGCTTACTGTGTGCAGAGCACTGTACTAAGCGCTTGGGAAGTCCAAGTTGGCAACATATAGAGACAGTCCCTACCCAACAGCGGGCTCACAGTCTAAAAGGAGTCAGAGTCTAAAAGGCTCTGGAGTCAGAGGTCATGGGTTTGAATGCCGGCTCCGCCATGTGTCTGCTGTGTGACCTTGGGCAAGTCACTTCACTTCTCTGGGCCTCAGTTACCTCATCTGTAAAATGGGGATGATCAATCGTATTTATTGAGCGCTTACTATGTGCAGAGCACTGTACTCAGCACTTATAATAGCATTTATTAAGGGCACACTATGTGCAAAGCACTGTTCTAAGCGCTGAGGAGGTTACCAGGCGATCAGGTTGTCCCACGGGGGGCTCACAGTCTTAATCCCCATTTTACAGATGAGGGAACTGAGGCCCAGAGAAGTGAAGTGACGTGCCCAAAGTCACACAGCTGTCAATTGGCAGAGCTGGGATTTGAACCCATGACCTCTGACTCCAAAGCCCGGGCTCTTTTCCACTGAGCCACGCTGCTCGTGGGACAACCTGATCACCTTGTATACCCCCCAGCGCTTTGAACAGGGCTTCGCACATAGTAAGCGCTTAACAAATGCCATCATCATTTATTAATAAGAGTAATAATAATGATATTTGTTAAGAACAGTACCTAAAGCACCGTTACTTCTGGGGTGGATACAAACAAATCAGGTTGGACACAGTCTCTATCCCACCTGGGGCTCACAGGCTCAATCTCCATTTTCCAGATGAGGAAACTGAGGCCCAGAGAAGTGAAGTGACTTGTCCAAGGTCACACAGCAGACTCTGCACACAGTAAGCCCTCAGTAAATACGATTGATTAATTGATTGAGGCGGCTCAATCAACATTGTCTCGCTTCGCCAATGAAGTATTTACTAATGTCGGGAGGTAGCCTGGTTTTAAGGGAAAGAAATGAGGGGTGGGTGTTTGGAGACTTGTGTTCTAATCTCCCTTTCTGCCCTGGGCCTGCTGGTGACCCTGAACAAGTCACTTTTAACTTCTCTGGGCCTCACTTTCCTCATCTGTATAATGGGGAGAAAATAAGAAGCCCCATCCTGTTAAGCTAAGCACTTAACAAATGCCATTATTAGTATAATTAACTCAATGCTTAGTACAACTCTCAGTCTATGCTTAATAAATACCATAATTAATAGTATTAATAATATCTGCGGTATTTGTTAATTGCTTAAGCGCTTAGTACAGTGCTCTGCACACAGTAAGCGCTCAAGAAATACGATTGATGATGATGCTTACTATATGCCAAGCACTGTACTGAGAGCTGGGGGAGATACAAGATAATTAGGCCCCACACGGGGCTCACAGTCTAAGTAGGAGGAAGCATACGGATTTGTTAATGGAATTTAGAGGGTTTTGGGGTTTTTTTTAAATCATCATCATCATCATCAATCGTATTTATTGAGCGCTTACTGTGTGCAGAGCACTGTACTAAGCGCTTGGGAAGTACAAGTTGGCAACATATAGAGACAGTCCCTACCCAACAGTGGGCTCACAGTCTAAAAATGGTATGTGTTTATTTTAATTATTTTAATTATTTTAATTTATAATTTTAAATGGTATGTGTTACGTGCTTATAAGTGCCAGCCACTGTACTAAGCGCTGAGCTAATCAGATTGGGCACAATCCACTCCCACATGGGGCTCCCAGTCTTAATCCCCTTTCTGCAGAAGAGGGAACTGAGGCTCAGAGAAGTTAAACGACTTGCCCAAGGTCATACAATCAATCAATCGTATTTATTGAGCGCTTACTGTGTGCAGAGCACTGTACTAAGCGCTTGGGAAGTACAAGTTGGCACGGCGGAGCTGGGGTAAGAACCCAGGACCCTCGACTGCCAGGCTTGGGCTCTTTCTTCAGGGCCAGGCTGCTTCCTTATCACAGTTGTTACCTATCTCAGAGAATTAGCGAAAACTCAAAAGTGGCCACTTAGAATCCCGTATATGCTCGTGTGCAATAATTCCAGACCTAATTCTAAAGCCCCAAAACTGCTTTCAATCAATCAATCAATCAATTGTATTTATTGAGCACTTACTGTGTGCAGAGCACTGTACTAAGTGCTTGGGAAGTACAAGTTGGCAACATATAGAGTCCCTACCCAACAGTGGGCTCACAGTCTAAAAATGGTATGTGTTTATTTTACTTATTTTAATTATTTTAATTTATAATTTTAAATGGTATGTGTTAAGTGCTTATAAGTGCCAGCCACTGTACTAAGCGCTGAGGTAGATATGAGCTAATCAGATTGGACACAATCCACTCCTACATGGGGCTCCCAGTCTTAATCCCCTTTCCGCAGAAGAGGAAACTGAGGCCCAGAGAAGTTAAATGACTTGCCCAAGGTCACACAATCAATCAATCGCATTTATTGAGCACTTACTGTGTGCAGAGCACTGTACTAAGCTCTTGGGAAGTACAAGTTGGCACGGCGGAGCTGGGGTAAGAACCCAGGACCCTCGACTCCCAGGCTTGGGCTCTTTCTCCAGGGCCAGGCTGCTTCCTCTGGTGTCAGAGGTCATGGGTTCGAATCCCTGCTCCGCCACATGTCTGCTGTGTGACCTTGGGCAAGTCACTTAACTTCTCTGAGCCTCAGTTACCTCATCTGTAAAATGGGGATTAAGACTGGGAGCCCCACGTGGGACAACCTGATCACCTTGTAACCCCCCAAGCGCTTAGAACAGTGCTCTGCACATAGTAAGCGCTTAACAAATGCCATTATTATTATTATTATTATTTCCTTATCACAGTTGATACCTATCTCAGAGAATTAGCAAAAACTCAAAGCAGCCACTTAGAATCCCATATATGCTCGTGTGCAATAATTCCAGAACTAATTCTAAAGCCCCAAAAGTGCTTTCAATCAATCAATCAATCGTATTTATTGAGCGCTTACTCTGTGCAGAGCACTGTACTAAGCGCTTGGGAAGTCCAAGTTGGCAACATCTAGAGACGGTCCCTACCCAACAGTGGGCTCACAGTCTAGAAGGGGGAGACAGAGAACAAAACAGAAGATATTAACAAAATAAAATAAATAGAATAAATATGTACAAGTCAAATAGAGTAATAAATACGTGCAAACATCATCATCATCAATCGTATTTATTGAGCGCTTACTGTGTGCAGAGCACTGTACTAAGCACTTGGGAAGTACAAATTGGCAACATAATACATATACATATATACATAATATATATACATAATATATCTACATATATACAGGTGCTGTGGGGAAGGGAAGGAGGTATGGCAGGGAGGAGACTGCTTCAGATTGTAGGAAGTTAAAGACCCTGGTTTCAACATCGTGGGACGTGAGGTCATACTAACCCCATCTCTTGCTAACATTTTAGCAGAGTGAGTTAAAACTGTAATTAACAAAAAAATGGCAAAAATGCCCCAAGTATACAGACCGATAAGGACCAAAGGCAGTATCTTTTAAGGTAGGCGGTATAACTCAACATGGCCCATAAATCAAAAGGGCAAATGCTAGGGAAGCAGCAAGGAATAGTGAAAAGAGCCCAGCCCCAATAGTCAGAGGATCTGGGTTCTAATCCAGCTCCGCCGCTGGTCTGCTGTGTAACCTTGGGCATGTCGCTTCGCTTCTCTGGGCCTTAGTTCCCTCATCTGGAAAATGGAACCTGTATATATGTTTGTACATATTTATTACTCTATTTATTTTACTTGTACATATCCATTTATTTAATTTTGTTAGTTTGGTTTTGTTCTCTGTCTCCCCCTTTTAGACTGTGAGCCCACTGTTGGGTAGGGACTGTCTCTAGATGTTGCCAACTTGGACTTCCCAAGTGCTTAGTACAGTGCTCTGCACACAGTAAGCGCTCAATAAATACGATTGATTGATTGATTGATTGACTGTGAGTCCCAAGTGGGACAAGAGACTGTGTCCAGTCTGATTAACGCCCCCCAGAGACCAGCTCAGTGCTCAGAACAAAGCATGCATTTAACAAATATCATCAAAAGCAGTGTGGCCTAATGGCTAGAGCCCAGGCCTGGGAGACAGAAGGACCTGCGTACTAATCCCGGCTCCGCCACTCGTCTGCTGTGTGACCTCGGGCAAGTCACTTCGCTTCTCTGGGCCTCAGTGACCTCATCTGGAAAATGGGGATGAAGACAGTGAGCCCCGCGTGAGACAGGGATTGTGTCCAGCTCGATTAGCTTGCATCTCCCCTAGTGCTTAGGACTGTGCCTGGCTCATAATAAAAACTTAACAAATACCAAAAATAAAAGGGATCACTATCTCATGGAAATGAACTGGCCTTCCGTCATCATCAATCGTATTTATTGAGCGCTTACTGTGTGCAGAGCACTGTACTAAGCACTCGGGAAGTACAAATTGGCAACATATAGAGACAGTCCCTACCCAACAGTGGGCTCACAGTCTAAAAGGGGGAGACAGAGAACAAAACCAAACATACTAACAAAATAAAATAAATAGAATAGATATGTACAAATAAAATAAATAAATAAATAGAGTAATTAATATGTACAAACATATATACATATATACAATATATATGTATGTATATATATACATATATATATTCCACTCCTTTCCCTTCCTCCCCACACCCAACCCAGTAGAGAAGCAGCACGGTGTAGTGGTTAAAGCCCGCACCTGGGAGTGAAAAGGTCGTGGGTCCATATCCCTGCTCTACCACTTATCTGCTGTGTGACCTTAAGCAAGTCACTTCACTTCTCTGGGCCTCAGTGACCTCATCTGTAAAATGGGGATTGAGACTGGGAGCCCCACGGAGGGACTGGGACTGTGTCCAAGCCCACCTTCTAGACTGTGAGCCCACTGTTGGGTAGGGACTGTCTCTATATGTTGCCAACTTGTACTTCCCAAGCGCTTAGTACAGTGCTCTGCACACAGTAAGCGCTCAATAAATACGATTGAATGAATGAATGAATGATTTGCTTGTATCCACCCCAGTGCTTCGTGCAGTGGCTGGCACATAGTAGAAGCAGCGTGGCTCAGTGACAAGAACCCAGGCTTTGGAGTCAGAGGTCACGGGTTCAAATCCCAGCTCCGCCACTTATCGGCTGTGTGACTTTGGGCAAGTCACTTCACTTCTCTGTGCCTCAGTTACCGCATCTGCCAAATGGGGATTAAGACTGTGAGCCCCCTGTGAGACAAACGGATCGCCTTGTAGCCTCCCCAGTGCTTTGCACATAGTAAGTGCTTAATAAATGCAATTATTATTATTATAGTAAGCGCTTAACAAATAACATTATTATTATTATTACATTTAAAAACTGAGGCATCTCATGCAATAAAAGACTTTCAGCTCTTACCTGTCAGGTAGCTGAACTTCTAATCTATTCTCGAGGAATGGGATCCTTGGAAGGTCGCTCAGGATAAATGAATTTGGGGTCCCCATTCCTTTCTCTAGACATCCCGTTAGGCTGCAGATAGAAAATGCAAAGCAATTTATACTTAACCTTGGACCATTCAAGAAAAGGGCTAGCCACCTCCAGAAACAGAGCGTTCCTGCCCCGTTCCCTTCCGTTTTCTTTTCCCGATTCCTTCCGACACACACCTTGTCACGGGTTCCCGAAAATGCCTTCGCTTTTCGTAAGTCAGGTCGGCAGAATTTAATTCTAAACAACGGAAAATGGCTCCCTACCCAACGGTCATTCGGCTATCTAGTTCCTATTCATCTGAAGTTTTAGTTCTTCCTGGGTGACTACCTTCCTTCACCTCTAGACCCGTTTGTTTGAATCAATCATATTTATTGAGCGCTTACCGTGTGCAGAGCACTGTACTAAGCGCTTGGGAAGTCCAAGTGGGCAACATCTAGAGACAGTCCCTACCCAACAGTGGGCTCACAGTCTAGAAGGGGGAGACAGACAACAAAACCAAACATACTAACGAAATAAAATAAATAGAATAGATATGTACAAGTAAATAAATAGAGTACTCAATAAATACGATTAATTGAATATCTAGTTAACTGAATTAATTTCTAGAGACAGTCCCTACCCAACAGCGGGCTCACAGTCTAGAAGGGGGAGACAGACAACAAAACCAAACATATTCACAAAATAAAATAAATAGAATAGATATGTACGAGTAGAGTACTCAATAAATACGATTAATTGAATATCTAGTTAACCGAATTAATTGAATTCGATTAATCTAATTCTAATCTAATTGAATTAGATTAATTGAATATTCCTCCCTCAAAATAGGGAGGAAGACCCAACATGGCAGCCAGAAGAGGTTTGTTGTGGGCAGGGAATGTGTTCATTAATTGCTGGACTGTCCTCTCCCAAGCCCTTAGAGAAGTGATCTGCACATAAACAGTGCTCTGCACACAGTAAGCGCTCAATAAATACGATTAAAAAAAAAAAGTGCTCAATAAATGCCAGTGATGTACCAAGGGCCTTTTCCTCATAAGGAAGTGAATTTACAGGTACACCTAACTTACTATTTCACAGTTGGAGATTGATGGACAAAGCGCTCGATAAGGATCGCCCAAACCGTATAAACAGTCACCGCATCCAGGGGTGTCTCCTTCTTATCTCGTTGCCACTGTTCTCACTCCAGCTTAATTATCATCAATCGTATTTATTGAGCGCTTACTATGTGCAGAGCACTGTACTAACCGCTTGGGAAATACAATTTGGCAACATATAGAGACAGCCTGTGAGTCCAACAGTGGGCTCACAGTCTAAAAGGGGAAGACAGAGAACAAAACCAAACATACTAACAAAATAAAATAAATAGAATAGATATGGACAAGTAAAATAAATAAATAGATAGAGTAATAAATATGTCCAAATGGGATACGGGAGAACATTCCCCGCCAAAATCCTCTCGGAGGGAGGGTTCTCGAGCCTCCTGCTTTGGAGCGTTTATTGGAGGTGCACGGATTTAGGATGCTTAGGCCGGAATTTGTCGCTGTTCTTCGGGCAATAGTAACACCTTATTATCCGCCCGCTTACCTGATGGCTAAATTCAAACAGGCTGAAGTTTGCTGCCGGGAATTTTGGAGAAAGCTCCAGGTTTGGCCTATGGCTAGAGCACGGGCCTAGGAGTCGGAAGGACCCGGTTCTGATCCTGGCTCCGCCACTTGTCTGCTGTGCGATCTTGGACAAATCACTTCACTTCCCTGTGCCTCAGTTTCCTCATCGGTAAAATGGGAATTAAGAATGTGAGACCCATGTGGGACGGGGACTGGGTCCAATCCAATCATCACCTTGCATTTACCCCAGCGCTTAGAACGGTGCTTAACCGATACCACAGTTATTATCGTGGTTAGTATTAATAATAATCATCATTTCCTGGCCGTTACGACAGTCACACGGTACTGTTTTCCCTCCAAAATTAAGCAAGGAATAACATTGATGACAATGAAACGCTTCCTTAATGAGGACAAAAATTCTAAGGGCATCCCACTCAACAGCTCTGAAAACACCTCTTTTCCCCGCCTAGGGAATACCAGTTGCGAAAGCTCAAGTGGAAAAGGAATCCGCGACGTCTGAGTCCCCCACCTCCAAAGGAATTAACGTCCACAGAGTTAAGAAATGGGGAAAAGAAAAGAATCCGTTGTGTTTTCTGTTTATTAGGTTTACAAAAACTGTACATTTTTCTTAAGAAAAAGCATTAACTTAGTACTGGTATCAAATAGACTAAACATTCATTAACAGGAAAATATTCTGATTTTTATTTTTGCACGTTATTCTCAAGTACACAATTACAATAATGTCACACATCCCTATATGATTTTCTTTTTAGGTATTTGCCTTTTTTTTTACAAAGTGTACAGAGGGAGGGACATACAATATTTAATAGGATATTTCTACAGAACAATAACTTATATTATGTCCTTGTAAAAATCTGTACCTCTTTAAAACATTTAACTGAAACATCCATTTTATAGCATTTGCTAATCAAATTGTTTTAAGAATTAAAACTAGCCTGTAACTAATGTCAGTACATAACAATAACTACAATTTCATTTCCTCTTTATACAGACAAATACATTTTACAAAATCCACTTGACCAAACCCTTAATTACCTTTTAAAGGTTTTTAATATTGTGCTTTAAAAAAAAAAAAGGGTATGTTTTTCCAGGCTATGTAAGCGGAATATAAAGTGTGTAAAGTGTCTGTGTTCTTATCTTTCAGTTTATTTTAAAAAAAAGAAGAAGAGTTAAAATGGCTGTTTCTAGTTTTTATCCTCAGATCCTACAGAATGTCTTCCAGTTTCCAAATTTCACGTCTACATCGACATCGTCTGAAGGAAAACCAGGACTACTGACCAAGGGGGACTGTGACACATTTCCACAAAGCGGGGAGACTTCAAGTTTTTGTTTTGTTTTTTTCTAGCACCTCACCCCAGCGGATCGGGCAGCAGTGTGACAACGGAGGGTGGAGGAGGAGAGAGGAGGGACACGGGAGAGGCCGGACAGACCGAGCTTCGGCTCAATTCGAGGACAATTTCCTTCGGGAGAAAGGCCCTTCGCTTACAACCCAACGTGCTGGAGATTTTCGTCTGATACCAAAAGAGCAGGGTGCCCGGCGAGTAGGATTTCTGAATCCGTAAGGCGGGGAACAGAGGGGGAGCGGGCCCGGATGGAAAGGGGGCTCAGCTCCCCGAGAGATCACTGGTAGCGAGCTGAGCGAGAAACGAGAGGGAAGTTGGACGTCCCCAGCCGAGTCTCAGAGGCTGGGAAGGGATGCGTTACCGTCAGCGGGCCCTAACCATTTTGAGCTCCTAAAGGTCTTTCCCCTCCGACACTCCAAACTGAGAGGAACAGAGAACGGATACCGGTTCCCGGCGTCTGAATCCACTCCTCGCTTAGGGCGGATGGAGTCCCTCGTCAAACGAGAAACGCCAAGGGAAAGTCGGGGCCATCCCCCGCTTCCCGGGCCTCAACTTCCCCAGGCAGATGAATTAAGCCGTTTCACATTTTCCCTACCTCTGGCTCCCGGCTGCCATCTCACAGAGCGGGACAGTCAGGAGTACCCGTTTCCCAGGAGCGATCCCAGAGTCCTTTTGAGTTTTCTAAATTTCTTTCCTTCCCGGGAGAAGAGAACCGACCGGATGCGTTATCGGTTCTTCCCGGACCTCCTCGGGGTCCGGAAGGTATCGAGCCGAGGGCCCGCCCCCGCCCCCGAAAAACCACTCGGAGAGACAGCCGTGGGCGTCTTCCCCGCTTTTCAGGGACCAGAGGTGTTTCAACGAAACGACCCCGCTTTTTCCTCGGACGCTTCGGCCGAGTCATCTCTCCAGATGACTCTCCCCCGAAACAGTCTGCCGGACATCTCCGGGCTTTCCCGACGTCACCGTGAATTTGACCCCTTTCACGGAGCGTTTCAAGCCGGCCTGACGCTTTAACCCGGCGTGTGGGGATATGGAGGGCAAACGGTACATAAGCCGACGGTACACAGACAGGCGGGGTACGCCTGAACGCTCGCACACACGAAGCCGGGCGCTCGGCCGTAAGCCGCGGAAACGGTCCCATCCGGTTCCAAAACTCGGAACTAGCGGTCCGTCTCGCCTACGGTACCTGACTCGCGGACAGAGAGGCGGAGGATGATAAAGACACAAGGTGAGCGAGGTCCTTCAACAGGCCTTAGGAATGAGTTTGTTGTCCTGACAAATAACGCAAACAGCCTACGCGCGCCTAAAATAAGGACACTCTCGTTTTCGCTTGGAAAAAAGAAGAAAAAAGAAAACAGAATGGCAACGAAAAATTCCGTCGCTCTTTTGAGTCTTTAAAGTGACGGTCTTAAAAAGCTCCAACGGGACGGGACCCTTAGGTGTCAAACGAGATGACGGGTGAGTTTGGTTCAGCTCTAGGTACGTGACATTAAAAAGATCCCTGTACATGTTGGAGCGGGTGATGGTCCTTCGGGAGAAACCCCGGATTACCTATAAAAAGCGGCGACGAGAAAAAACCCCCCAAAACCAACCAAAAAAAACCAAAGCCAAAACCAAAAAACCGAGTCAACAGGACCGCCCCGAGGGCTACCACCGATCGTCAACGAGCCGAGCTCTACGCTCCGTGGCGTTCCGCAAACCCCCACGAGGCCGGACGTGGGGAGCGAGCCTTTTAAAGAAACAGAAAAGACTACCAGTGTGGAAAAATTCAGTATAGAGGCGGGGGTGACTTTAAGCAACGCCACTTTATTGTTGCCACCTTTTTCCTTATTTCTTAAACAAACTGAATGGAATCCAGAACACTCTAAGGAACACGTGTAAAAAAAAAAAAAAAAAAAAAAAAAACCAAACCAAAACAAAAAAAGAACGAACCCCCCTCCCCAAAAAAAGAAAAAAAAAAAAAAAAAACGAAACGAAGTCAACTAGAAGCGATAATCCTATTTGTATACAGCGATATATCAACGCACAGTATTTCATTTCCTGTAGGGTGTGTGTGTGTGAGTGAGAGAGACGGGGAGAGAGAGAGAGAGCTCGATCGCCACGACCGACGGGGTTTCGGACCGCCCTCGCCGGGCCGCGAGGAGACCGAGGGGGGGGGACGGACAGACCGGGAGAGGGGGACGGGTTCAAGGGAGCCCCAAGTCTTTATGGTGCCGCATGATGTGCTGGTTCTTCTCGGAGGGCCGGCGGAAGCCCTTCTTGCAGAAGTCGCAGCGGTGGGGATAGTCCTTGGTGTGAATGGAAATGACGTGCCTTTTGAAGCCCGAGGCGTCCGTGGTGCTGTACTCACAGTACTCGCACTGATAGACCTTGCGGCCGCTGTGCGTCTTCATGTGCTTCTTGAGCTCGCTCTGCTGCCGGAAGCCCTTCCGGCAGCGCTTGCAGCGGAAAGGCAGGTCCTTGGTGTGGACCGACAGGATGTGGCGGCTGAGGACGAAGGGGTCCGCGATCTTAAAGTCGCAATGTCTGCACTGGTGCAGCTTTTTGCCCCGGTGGGCGGCCGCGTGCTTCTTGAGTTCCGAGGGCCGGTGGAAGCCCTTGTCGCAGGTCTCGCACTTGTGCGGGTAGTCCTTGGTGTGCACGGAGATGACGTGCCGCTTCAGGTCGCTCGAGTTGGAGCTCTTGTGGTCGCAGTGCAGGCACTGGTGGGCTCGGCTCTCCTGGTGGTGCAGGAGGGCGTGCTGCTGCAGCTCCTTGGGGTCGGCGAAGGTCAGCGGGCAGGCCTCGCACTTGAAGGGCGTCTCCTTGCTGTGCTTGGTCTTCACGTGGGTCTTCAGGTTGGACGAGTCGGCCGAGCGGTAGGGGCAGAACTGGCACTGGTAGGGCTTCTCGCCCGTGTGGATGCGCATGTGCTTCTTCAGCTCCGACGGGTGGCGGAAGCCCTTCCCGCACTCCACGCACACGTGGGGGAAGTTCTTGCTGTGGACGGCCAGCAGGTGACGGTTCAGCAGGCCCTGCTCGGCCGTCTCGTAGTCGCAGAACTTGCACTTGTGCGTCCGCCCGCCGGCGCCTTTCTCCTTGTGCACCATCTTGTGGGTGAACAGGGCCCCGGCGTGGGAGAAGTGCTTGCCGCACTCGTCGCACTCCGCCGTCGCCGCCGCCGCCGCCGCCACCGCCGCCACCGCCACCGCCGCCGCCGCCGGCGGCGCCCCGGCCCCCGCGCCCGGCCCCGGGGCCGCCGCCTTCTCGGCCTTGCCCGTCAGCTTGTGGCTCTCCAGGTGGTTGTGCAGGCTGACCTTCTTGTTGGTCGTATAGTCGCAGTCCGTGCAGCGGTACTTCTTCTTGCTCAGGTGCTCCGGGTGGTTCTTCATGTGCCGCTTCAGGAAGCCGCGCGACTTGAACTTCTTCCCGCAGATCATGCACGGGTAGACCGTCAGCGGGTGCCCGTCGGGCCCGATGATGATGGCTGCGGAGGGGGGGCGAGAGGACAAGGATTACCCCGTCGGCCCATCGATCCGTCAAACCCGCCTAATGGGCGCTCACTGCGGGCGGAGCGCCGCGCTAAGCGCCGGGGCCAGTACGCCAAGGTGGACGAGTCTCCTGCCCCGAGAGGTGGCTGAGAAGCGGCTGGGAGAGCCCGGGCCCAGGAGTCAGAAGGATCTGGGTCCTCGTCCCGGCTCTGCCACGTGCCTGCCGTGTGAACCGTGGGCCGAGCCACTTCCTCTGACCGGGAGGACAGTGGGAGTCGCGGGTTTTAAGGCGGCTCTCATCCGGCGTTTAGCACGGCGCTCCGCCCCCAGGAAGCGCTCACTAAGGGCCACGGGTGGGGAGGGAAAGATTCGGCCGGGAGGACCCGAGCGCTCGGCCGCAGTTGGGGTGAAGGGGCTGGCCGCGCCGGCCCCGGGGGTCGACGGACGGAAGAGAGACCCTAAAACCGACGCCTCACATTTAGGGGAACTCGGGTGAAAGGTACCGTGCTACATTTCCGTTGGAGGGAGCCGACCGTCACGACTCTCTAACGGCGATATCCTTAGGCGCTTTTACTACCTTGTGGGCAGGGAATGCGTCTCTTTACTGTTGCGTTGGACTCGCCCAAGCGCTTGGTACAGTGCTCTGCACACAGTAAGCGCTCAACAAATACGACTGAATACGTGCCGAGGATTGCACTCGATGCTGGGCTAGATGGAGCACGATGAGATCTGAGTTACGCCTCTCCTCCTGCAGGCCGGGAGCTCGTTGCGGGCAGGTCACGGATACTCTCCCGAGTGCTCAGTAAAGCGCTCTGCACACGGTAAGCGCTCCACCGATGCCACCGACTGATCGATAAAACATCCACCCTCGTTCCCCCAACCCCAGAAACACGCCCTCTCCCTCCGCCCTCTCCCTCAGCTTCACTTCCCCACCCTGTCCACGTCCGTCCAGGAAAAGCGCTAAGCCCTTCTTTTCCTCCGGACTTCTCCTCTGGCGGGCACCCGGATTCCCCGGCCCCCTCACCTGTCTGATATTGCCTGGAATCCGGTCTTCGCCTTTTCTTTGGTTTCTGCTTGGCTAGCCTGCCCAGGCCGGCGGATTCATCTATATGCAACAGGGCGCTGGCGGTGCCGTTCCGGTTTTCGATTCCGTCCGTGTTATTACCTACCGGCACGTTGTGGGGAGGACACACAAAATCATACGGGCCGTTAGGACGGGGGCGTGCCTATCCCGAGCCGGGCCACGGCGAGCCAAGCCACGCTTCTCGGCGACGACGATCCAGCCCCCTTCTGTGGGAGCCGTTTTCAGGGTGGATTGGGAGAGTGCCTTCGGAGTGGGGGAGCTAGTTTCCACTCACGGCCGGGACGAGAGCCCTCCACCCCTCTGCCCCGTTGGATGCCTTTGGCAAGCCGAGGGAGTGGATGTTATCCAGAGGCAAACACTCGGCCGAGGCCTCGCTTGCCTCCTGTGACCCTCTCTCCTATGTAAGAGACATGGAGGAACTTCCTGCCGGAGGCAGAGACGAAAACGGGTGGGCTTCGTAACCTTCCTTCGTTTTCCCTCGAGAGAGAGAGAGCGGGCCCCCGACCCTTGATCTCAGGGCCTCCCGTGGGAGAAAGCGGCTGGCGAGTGGCGGCTGGGACCCACCCGCTCGGCCTCCCGGGCGACTGACCATAAGCTGCCGCCCAAGCGATGGGCATGAACGTTTTGATCTCCGTGTCGTCCATCTGCTGCTCGTGGGCCACGGCCGCGTCCTCCTCGCCGACGATCACCTCCATATAAACTTCGTCGGCGATTTCCGCCACACCTGGGAGACAGGGGCATGGAGACGGGGGCCGGCTGTCAACGCGGCGTCCGAGGACCGGGGCGGGCCTTTCTCCGGAAAACCTGGCCTGTGTCTAAGCGCTGGGTGTCAGTGAGCCGACCCGGGAATCTTCCCGGCAAAGCGGGTGCTAGGCCTCCCCTATCCCCACCCGGTGGACGACTCATCCTCCCTTCGTTCGAGCCACCCTTCGACCTGACGCCCCGACGGCCTTACTTCCAGGAAGGGAGTGCCTCACAACCACGTGGGCTGTGGGTCAAGCGCTTAGTACAGTGCTCTGCACATAGTAAGCGCTCAATAAATACGATTGATGATGGAGTAAGTCCTCTGCCCCTTCGGGTTAGCCTACCCCATTTTCTACGGCTAACGCTGCCACGAATCACCTCCCGATCTCTCGGAAGGGCCGAGGGTAACGGAGAATATGGCTAGAGAAAATGGTCTCCCACAAAAAAGCCACCTACTTACTTAAATCTTCATCTTCTTGCTGAGCGTCGTTGACGGTCATGTACACCATCTTTTCCCTCGGAACTCGAATAGCGCTGCTCTGGTCCAGGAGGCCGACCCCGTGGTCGTTCTCGGGTTCGCTCTCCACGATATCGACCGTGCCGCCTGGTGGGAGAGGGGGGCGAGGCCCGGACAGGGCTATCGGACTCGACTCCGCGCTTGGGCAAGCCGGCCATCCATCCATCGAATCTATCGAGCGCTTACTGTGTGCGGAGCGCTGTACTGAGCGCTTGGGAGAGTATGCTGCCCACAGAGTGGGTAGGCATGTTCCTTGCCCGCAGTGAGCTTACAGTCTAGAGCGGAGTATAGAGTTTACCGAAGGGAAGGGCATGTCCTTTATCAAGGCAGGTAGGAGTCGTGCTTGTCGCAATCTCTCAAAGTCTCGAATTCCTCTAATTCTCCCTCCTCCAATATGCCCTTTACCAATTAGCGTTGAACACACTCTACTATTTCAGCGTTTGGGCTTTTTTTTTTTTTTTAAGTGTTTGTTCAGGGCTTACTACCTGCCAGGAACTGTACTAAGTGCTGGCTGGGGTAGATACGAAGTAACCAGGTTTGGACACAGTCCATGTCCCACATGGGGCTCACAGTCTTTATCCCCATTTTACAGAGAAGGAAACTGAGGGCCAGAGAAGCCAAGTGACTTGCCCAAGGTCACACAACAGACGAGCGGCAGAGCCGGGATCAGAATCCACTAGGCTCTATACACTAGGCTAAGCTACTTCTTCCTCGTCTCTGTGAATCACTTGGTCTGGCTCTCCAACAATAATAATAATAATAATAACTGGGGTACTTGATAAACCCTTACTATGTGCCAAACACTATGTGTTTGAAGTCACATCTGCTGTGTGACTTTGAGTGAGTCGCTTCACTTCTCTGTGCCTCAGTTACCTCATCAGTAAAACGGGGATTAAAGCCGTGAGCCCCAAGTGCAACTTGGACTGGGTCCAAACCGATTATCTGGCATCTGCCCCAGTGCTTAGTACAGTGCTTGGCAAAGAGTAAGTGCTTAACAAATACTATTAAAAAAAATATCAATCTATCTTTTCCATGCTTTTACAGAGGAGGAAACTGAGGCCCAGAGAAGTGAAATGACGTGCCCAAGGCCACCCAGAAGGCAAGTGGAGCAATGGGAACTGGAACCTAGGACCTCTGTCTCTAGATCGTAACCTCATTTTGGGCAGGGAAGGTGTCTAACAACTCGGTTGCATTTTACCCTCCCAGGTGCTTAATACAGGGCTCTGCACACAGTAAGCGCTCAATAGATACCACTGAAGATGATGATGACTCCCAAGCCCAAACTCTTTCCACCAGGCCATGGCCAGTGGCTACAGCCCGGGCCCGGGAGTCAGAAGGACCTGGGTTCTAATCCCGGCTCCGCCACCCGTCTGTTGTGTGCAAGTCACTTCACGTCTCTGTGCCTCAGTTCCCTCATCTGTAAAATGGGGATTAAGTCTGTGAATCCTACGTGGGACAGGGACTTTGTCCAACCCGATTATCTTGTATCTACCCCAGTGCTTAGAACAGTGACTGGCACAAAGTAAGCGTTTAACCAATAACCCAATTATTATTTTTATCATTATTAGGCCACTCGACTGTTAGCTCCTCGTGGGCCAGGACGGCGTCGCTTTCATCTTCTGTTCCTTGGGGCGGGGGGTACGGACAAGTGCTCTCCACCCTAGAGGCGCTCAGCAAGTAGTACCCACTGAATGATGGACAGAACAAGTCCCGGCCCGTCTCCTTGGGCCCTAGATCAGGCCCTCTCCGCCCCCGTGGTCCCGAACGGAACCACGCCGGACGGAAACACGCCGCCCCCTTACCGAGGTCATCTTCTCCGGGGTCGGCCTTGAAGATGTACACCTTGATGACCTCCGGACAGCCGCCGTCCACCTTGCAGGGGTCGATCTCCGGCTCCGCGTCCATCGTCATCTCCGAGGAGCCGTCATGGCCCATCTTCCCGGCATCGTCCACTGCGAGGCAAACGGGTCACATCCAACGGTCAAATGTGGGAACGGGGGAGAAGGGCGACGGGCTCGGGAAATTCAACTGACGGGAAGAAGGTGGTCTAACAGTGGGCGCGACTTACATAACACGCAGATGGGACTGGGGTTCACAAAAATGTGCCACCTTGACCCACACTGAGTGCGGTCCACTCTGGCTAATTAGGAATACGCCGAACGAACAAAGAAAAATCACGTGAGGCTCAGCTTAGGGTGTACGGACTTGGACAGGTGGGTGACAAAAATTCTACATCTATTCAAATGTAGATTAATGAAAGATAAACGGGTTGCTGTTGGCGATTAGTCAACCGGCCTGTTCCATATGAGCTTAACTATAATAAATACGATACGTTAAAAACACGCCCAAAGGAATAAAGGTCTGTACGAGCTTTTCTCTTTCCAAGAATACGTGGGAAATGGGAGATGATGAAATACTGCCTCAGAGCTCCTCAGAGTGGTCAAAAAAAATTTAAAAAATACACCTTCAACAGATAGGCTACAAATGCCAACAGAAGTTACATGACTATTGCAACTTGAAGTACTTCCTGTCACGCTTAATAATGCACTCTCTAAGACTGGGCTACGAAAGACTTCTGCATCTTTTTAAATAAACAGGCTGGGTGTTAGGCAGGCAGACAACTCTTTCATTAAGTATCACTCACTGAGCTCTTAGCCAAAGTGTTGTGCTATATGCTATGCTATGCTGGACGAATAGTTTAACCAAAAACAAAACAAAAACCAAGACAAAGTCCGTGTGCTTAGGGGCATTTATTGTACACTGACAAAATCCTCCGCTAGCAGTTTCCCCTAGCTGATGTTCAGTATTCATTCATTCATTCATGCAATCCATCTAAGTTATTGAGCACTTACTGTGAGCAGAGCACTGTACTAAGCGCTTGGGAGAGTACAAAATAACAATAAACACACCCATTCTCTGCCTACAACAAGCTCACAGTCCAGAGGATGAGAGTTCAGTGACTCAAAGCCCAATCGTCAGATCTTTGCTTCTGGTATACCTGCCCAAGAGCTTAGCACACTGCTTTGCGGTTAATAACGACTCAGTAAATTGACTCGAAATCCCTGATACAGCCTCTATGTCCTAAATCCAACAACCCATCACATATTTGTGCACGTACAAATACACTCAAACGCTTGTGGTAAGGGGTCATTTGGGTTTTCTTGTTTTTCTTTGTTGAAAAACTAAGGGAAGGAGAATACAGAAAAGCAACTGCCAAAGGTTTCAAGAAAAGGTGGGATTAAGGAGAAATATTACTTATTTCTTTTTTTTTTTTAAAGAAATCAAAGCTCTAGCAAAGTACTCTGTGAGATGCACATGCAACGAATGACCCGAGGTGAGTCACTGCCATGACACTACTTACTGGAAGTGTGGAGGACTAAAACAACCTTTTCACCTTTGGCTACGTTCTCACGGGCCGATAAACTGGTCGTTCGCTGTGCTGCATTTCGCCGGGTGGGGAAGACCTCCTAATGATAACAATCGTGCCATTTTTAAGCGCTTACTATGTGCCAGGCCCTGGGGAGGATAGAAGCAAATCATGTTGGGCCCGGTCCCTGTCCCACGTGGGGCTCACAGTCTTAATTCCCATTTGACAGATGAGGGGACTGAGACCCAGAGAAGTGAAGCAACTTGGTCAAGGTCACACGGCAGACGTGTGGCAGAGCTCCCACGTCCGGGCTCTAGCCACTAGGCCACGCTGCTTCTCCCGCTGCCCCCTAAGCCGATCACCCTGCACGTCCACTCCGGCTCACCAGATGGAGAGGGAAGAGCGGTGCCCGCGGCTGCTGCCAACTCCAAAACCACCGGCCACGCCTCTTTTCCCAACTGGCCATCTCGCGACGGGCATCACCGGGCACAGGAACAGATGTGGCAACGACTCAGGGCACACCGCGGCCACGAACAAAAAAACGACCGCGGTGCATGCCCTGATGCTGCCAGGCCGCAACTTCACCCTCCTACTTTTCCTAAAGAAGCAGCGTGGCCTAGTGGAAAAAGCCCGGGTACCTGAAGTCAAAGGGGCCTGGCCTTTAATCCTGGCTCCACCACCTGTCTGCTGTGTGACTTCAGGCGAGTCATTTCACTTCTCTGGGCCCCGGCTACCCCATCTGTAAAAATGCAGATTAAGAGCGTGAGCCCGGAGAGGGAAAGTGAATGCGTCCAACCTGATCCCCGTGTATCTACCCCCGTGCTTCGTACAGCACTTGGAACATACTCAGAGCTTAACCAGTACTACTGTTGCTATTATTAACAGCGTGACCAACTGGATAGAGTACAGAGCTGGGTGTCAGAACGACCTGGCTCCTAATCCCAGCTATGCCGCTTGACTGCTGTGCGACCTTGGGCAAGTCACTTCACTTCTCTGGGCCTCATTTACCTCATCTGGAAAATGGGGATTGACATCAGGAGCCCCACGTGAGATGGGGACCAGGTCCAACCCAACTCCAGCGCTTAGTACAGGGCAGGACATGGAGTAAGCGCTCGACAAACACCACGATTATTATTATTAGTGGCCTTGGCTGCCTGGGCACTGCTCCCTGACCACCGACGGCCAGAAATGGTGACCTGCTGCCTGGTTTCAGAAAGCGTGCAGGGTACAGGGGCTGCGGGGGACCCCCCGACATTATCTCTCAGAGACGCTCACAGGTGCGGATGCAGTCTCGCCGTGTTTGAGCCCGAGGACGACTCTGCCGCGACCGGGAAACCATTACTGCGCCGGGGCAGGCTGAGGAGGGCAGGGAAGGGTCAATGTCAGGAAGCCAGAACGGTGCATCTGCATTGCCAAGCCGGTTATAAGTCTCCTCCCGCCTGAGAGGGCCCTTTGGGACGGGCCAATGAGTAACCAGGGCGGACAAAAAGCAGCCCGGGGAAGCCGAAAGAAGCAGCCAGTCTGGTCTGGTCCGATCGGCCGGCCGGCGGACGAGGGCTCCGGGGAAGGTCAGTGAGGCTTTGGATTCGGGCCGAGCTCTCCAGGACTTTTCCCCAAGTTTCCAACTTCACCGTTTGGAGCCGTTTCGCTGCCTTCGCAGGTAATGTGAACACTAATGATGACGGTACTTGTCAACAAGCGCTTACTATGTGCCAAGAGCTCTTCCAAGCGCTGGGGCAGATACGGGTTAATCGGGCTGGACACAGTCCCCGTCCCACACGGGGCTCACGGTCTTCTTGCCTATTTTCCAGAGGAGATAACGGCAGCCCAGAGAAGAGAAGTGACTCGCCCGAGGTCACACGGCAGATAAGTGGTAGAGCTGGGATTAGAATAATAGTATTAATTGTGGTAGAACCCAGGTTCTTCCAACTCCGAGGCCCACGCTCTACCCACTAAGCCATGCTGCTTCTCTGAGGGGACGGCAGCCTCCAAGACGGGAAAAGTTAAACTCCCCTTAACCCTCTGGCTCTATCAGCCTTGGCCGGGGCGGCACTTTTCAAGAGCAAAACCCTTCTACTCTTCATTCCGTTATTCTTCTGGTAACCATGTTTCGACAGGCCGCCTGACCTGCTCTTGGCCTCAAGATTAAACCAAGGCCCTCGACCCCGGAGCAGGCCGAGAAGCCTGAAACGGGTTCCCCCTTTACCTAAGACGGTCATTCTTCAGGCGGGAGGGAGTTGGGCAAACCAACTGCTAGGCTTTTAACCCAGAAGTTAAACAACGGAGCCCCATCTCAGTAGAAGCCCTCTGTCACCAGAGGCAAGAGCCCGGCGGGAGCATGGTGAGAAAAAAGGGATTCTTCCAAGAACTCACAAATCACGTCAATTAACAGCATTTATAATGGTAACAGTCATGGTATTTGTTAAGCACTTACTACTATGTGTCAAGTACCATTTGAAGCACTGGGGTAGATACAAGATAATGGGGTTGGACACAGTCCCCATCCCACGTCAGGCCACGCAGTCTATATCACCATTTTCCAGGTGGGGGAACTGAGGCCCAGAGAAGTGAAGCGACCTCACTCATGGGACTCATGGGACCAAGCTCTTTCCACTAGGCCACGTGGCTTGTGTGCAGAGTGCTGTGCTAAGCGCTTGGGAGACTATCAAGCAACAGAGGGTTGGTAGCCCCGTTCCCTGTCCCAACTAGACAGTCTCGGAGGGTGAGGGAGGGTCACATGGTGGGGGGCTCCTCGAGATCTCAGCTTTCTAGTTGTCCTTTCCCCCCTGGCTGAGCTTTTCTCTGTTATGAATTACTGGTCTGATGGGCTCCTGACTTGGCCGCCACTAATTTATTTATCTATCTGTAATTGATTTATCTATATTAATGCCTGTCTCCCCCTCTAGACTGTAAGCTCGCTGTGGGCAGGGAATGTAATAATAATAATAATAATGATTGTGGTATTTGTGAAGCGCTTACTATGTGCCAGGCACCGTATTAAGCGCTGGGGTGGATACGAGTTTATCGGGTGGACAGAGTCCCTGACCCACAAGGGGCACACGGTCATAACCCCCCATTTTACAGATGAGGAAACTGAGGCCCAGATAGGTTAAGTAACTTGCCCAGTCACACAGCAGGCATGTGGTGGAGCTGGGATTAGAACCCAGGTCCTTAGGCCTCCCAGACCTGTCCGGGCTCTACCCACGAGGCCAAGCTGTGGGCGGGGAACGTGCCTACCAACTCAATGTTTTACTGTCCTTTCCCAAGCGCTTTAGTACTGTGTTCGACACAGAGTAAGCACCCGATAAATACCACCGAATGATCAATCAGTTGGGCTCACTGAAAATCTGCCACCTTACCCAGCCACCCAAACTTCAGATCATCTGAACTGGCCTCAGCCCTCAGCCTTTCGGATAATCAGGTTTCTCATCTCCCTAACGTGTAAAAGAGGATTTACCGCTTCATTACACACGACTGCCATTTTCGTCTGGTTGAGAAAAGCCAGGAGGGGACTGCATTAAGTTTGTGCTCCGGTTCTGGATGAACTGCGATGCCAAATTTTCTATGGCATTTTCACGATCCTGGCCGTCAGCTTGAGCTCTCCCCGGTTATTAATTATAATTAATAATAATGGTGGTACTTGTTAAGTGTTTACTATGTGTCAAGCACCGTTCTAAGTACTGGGAAAGATACAAGTTAATCAGGTTGGACACAGTCCCTGTCCCTCACGGGAAGGGAATTAAGTGTGAACTCTTAATTCCCATTTTACAGATGAGGAAACTGAGGCCCAGAGAAGTGAAATGACTTGCCCAAGGTCACACAGTAGACAGCGTGGCTCAGTGGAAAGAGCACGGGCTTGAGAGTCAGAGGTAATGGGTTCTAATCCTGGCTCCGCCATTTGTCTGCTGTGTGACCTTAGGCAAGTCATTTCACTTCTCTGTGCCTCAGTTACCTCATCTGTAAAATGGGGATTAAGACTGTGAGACCCACATGAGACAACCTGATCACCTTGTATTCCACCCAGTGCTTAGAACAGTGCTTTGCACATAGTAAGCACTTAACAAATACCAATATTATTATTATTATTATTATTAAGAGAGGGAGCAGGATTAGAACGAAGGTCCTTCTGGCTCCCAGGACCGTTTCTATTGATTTATTCAATCATATTTATTGAGCGTATATATTGGCCCTGTCAATGGGACACGGACTCTTTCTTCCCACAGAAGCCGCCAACTGAAAGTGCCAGCGGAGAAGAAACCAAGGCTAGCTTCACAATGCTAACCTGGTGTTATTTCTATTAATGTCTGTCTCCCCATCTAGACTGCAACCTCCTTGAGGGCAGGGAATGTGTCTGTTACATTATTGTACTGTCCTCTCCCAAGGGCTTAGTACAGTGCTTAGCACACAGTAAGCACTCGATCAACACGATGGACTGACTGACTCCCATTATTCAGCTACCAACCCTGTACGCTCGTTACGGGCTGGGGACGTTTCTGCTAATTTGGCTGTACTTTTTTTATGCTATTTGTTAAGAGTTTACTACGGGTCAGGCGCTCTACTAGATATAAGCTAATTCGGCTGTATTTTCTTTATGCTATTTGTTAAGACTTTACTATGGGCCAGGCACTCTACTAGTATAAGCTAATTAGGTCAGACACAGTCCCTGTCCCACGGGGGCTCACAGTCTTAGCCCCCATTTTCTATATGAGGTAACTTGAGGCACAGGGCAGTGAAGTGACTTGTCCAAGGTCATAGCACAGACAAGTGGAGGAGCCGGGATTAGAACCCAGGTCCTTCTGAATCCCATGCCCCACACTCTATTCACTAGGCCAAGCTGCTTCTCATCGACCTATACTCTCCCACAGTGCTCCACATATAGTAAGTGCTCAATAAATACTTTGGACGATCAATTACAGGGATTTCACTCTGGCTTCGTGCGTCACGAGATGAGAGCCTTGTTTTCCTCTCAGCTTCCCATCCCCGGAGGGGAAGAGAGCCACAGCACTTTTAGCACTCCCCTGTGAGCACAATCCTTTCGCATCAGATCCCTGAATCAATCAATCAAGTGCACTGATTGCGCACCTACTGGTGGGCAGAGCACTGTACTAAGCACCTGGAGAAGTGCGATAAAGTTAGAAGACCCAATCCTTGGCCCTCGAAGTGCTAACGGAGAAGGCACACACCTGTACAGCTGAGAGAGGAAAAAAAGGGAAGGGAAAGATGGGTACGTGGATGAGTAAGTCACTGACCAGACTCAATCGATAGTATTTATTGAGCGCTTACGGTGTGCAGAGCACTGTACTAAGTGTGTGGGTGAAGACAATATAACAGACTTGTATGTCTTAAAAAGGCCCTTCTCATATGGATACGGGAAGCCACTTGTCACTGCCGGGAAATGGAAGTGCTGAGTGTGAGAAACACCAATGCCGTGCTCATAAACTATCATCGGGTCGTGGTATTTACTGAATGCCTACTGTCTAAAGAGCACTGTACTCAGCGGGAGTTCAACTACCCTTCGAGTTCTTCAATTTGGACAAGGCCAGTGGTTTTTATGGGGTGTGGCTACGGGCATGAGGGGCAAAGACATAAACTCAGAATTTATGAGTTTCTCTTGTCCTCTCGGCTGGTCCTGGCATATCCGCTTGCCCCACAGCTCCACGACACGAGGTGAGCTTCCCTCCTAACCCTCCCAGGAGAAACTGTGGTCTAGTGGCTACAGCCCGGGCTCAGGAGGCAGAAGGCCCCGGGTTCTAATCCCAACTCCACCACTAGTCTGCTGGGTGACCTTGGGCAAGTCGCTTCGCTTCTCTGGACCTCGGTTCCCTCCTCTGTAAAACGGGGATGAAGACTGTGAGCCCCATGAGGGACAGAGACGGTGTCCAACCTGATTACCTTGTATCTAACCCGGCACGTAGTAAGCGCTTAAAAAACACTAGAACTCCCCTACCCCCCCCCAAAAAAAAACCACAAGAGAGAAAGAAGTCTTCAGCTTTGGGATTGGGGGATATTTCATGCTCTCAAGACGAGTTCATAGAAGAAAGAATCTAGTGAGCAGTCTGCGAGCCCCAGTGGAGAATAGAATAAGGTGTCTGATTCACCCTTATTGTCCTTGTTCCCAGGAAAACAGAATGATAACCGGAGATGGCAAGAAGAGACTCAATAGTTGGAGGCTGCTCGGAATAGCTGCAAACTCGAACCCCGCTCAAGGGCTTAGCAAACTTTTTTTTTAATTACATTTATTAAGCACTTACTATGTGCCAGGCACTGTACTAAGCAGTGGGGTAGATACAAGTTCATCGAGTTGGACACAGTCCGGGTCCCACATGAGGCATGGCTTCTCAAGTCGCACATGAGAAGCAGTATGATGTAGAGAGGATAGAGTCTTGGGCTTCGGAGTCAGAAGGTCATGGGTTCTAATCCTAGCTCCACCACGTGTCTGCTGTGTGACCTTGGGCAAGTCGCTTCACTGGGCCTCAGTTCCCTCATCTGGACAATGGGGAGTAATACTGTGAGCCCCATATGGGCCTTCCCTAAGACCTCCTCTCCCCGTCTCCCACTCCCTTCTGCATCGCCCTGACTTGCTCCCTTTATTCAATCCCCTCTCCCAGCCCCACGACACTTATGTCCACATCTGTAATTCATTTATTTCAATAATAATAATAATAATAATGGCATTTATTAAGCGCTTACTATGTGCAAAGCACTGTTCTTGGTCTTCCCATTAGACTGTAAACTCACTGTGGGTAGGGAATGTGTCTGTTTATTGTTGCACCGTACTCTTCCAAGCTCTCAGAACAGTGCTCTGCACAAAGCAAACCCTCAATAAATATGACTGACCGACAGGGACTGCGTCCAACCCCATTTGCTTAGAACCACCCCAGAGCTTAGTACAGTGCCTGGCACATAGTAAGTGCATAACAAATACCACAATTATTATTATTACTATTACAATGTCCACACCAATAAAGGTGCGACAGGGAGATTTTAGAACATGTTCGATCAGACTTACTGTGAGCATAGAGCTGTGCTCAACCCTTGGGCATGCACGATGAAAGGAATATCACTTCTCTGTCATTTGTCTCCACACCCTCGAGCCTGCTGGGGACTGTTCTAAGCTGGCCTAACACTAAGGAGAAGTAGGATGGCCAAGTGGGTAGAGCCCGGGCCTAGGAATCAGAAGATTCCAATCCCGGCTCCGCCACATGTCTGCCGTGTGATCCTGGCCAAGTTGCTTCACTTCTCTGGGCCTCAGTCCCCTCATCTGTCAAATGGGGATTGAGACTGTGAGCCCCATGTGGGACAGGGACTTTGTCCAACCAGATTTGCTCGTATCCACCCTGGTGCTTAGTACAGTGCCTGGCACGTAGTAAGCACCTAACAAATACCACTATTATTATTATTAAGGACACGCGCCCAGGTTGGGAGGATTCCAGCAAAGGAATCCGTTTAAATGCACAACCAACCAGCGCGAGCTACTGAATGATTCACCGTGCAAGTTGGCTGGACTTTCTGGAAGCAACCGGAACCGGGGGAGACCGTCAGCCACCTCTCTGCAAAAGCCTCCTTGCCTCCCCCTCCGCTAAACCACCACTCTCTCCACCTTCGAAGCTGTATTAAAGTCACATCTCCTCCAAGAGGCCTTCCCCGGCTTGCTTTCCCTCCTGCGACGTCTACGCGCTTGGATCTGTGATCTTTGGACAGTGGATATTCGCCCCACCCCCAGCCCCACAGCGCTCATGGACATCTCTTTAAATGATATATTATAAATGACTTATTGATTCATATTAACCCATCTCCCACTCTAGACTGTAAGCTTGTTATGGGCAGGGAACATGCCTCCTAACTCTACTGTCTTGTACCCTCCCAAGCGCTCAGTACAGTGCTCTCTGCATAGTAAGCACTCGATAAATAGAATCGGCCGATCGATATTAATGCCCGTCTCCCCCTCTGGACTGATAGCTCGTTAAGGGCAGGGAACGTGTCTGCAAATTCTGTTGTCTTGTCCTCTCCCAAGCGCTTAGGACAGTGCTGTTCACAGAGTAGCCCTCAATAAATTCCACCGATTGATGATTAACCAAAGCTCCCATTCCTACAGTACCTAGACCCCTCCATCTCTGCCATCACCAACCAGAGATTTATCACATCAAAAACGATTCCACCTTGAAAAAGGACCCAGCCGGCACCCTAGCGTTTTGCAAAATGCTTCCAAACCGAGGTGTCTTGAAAGACAAGGCTAGAAAGACAAAGCTAAGGGCTCCACAAATGTCACCTACAGCACATGTTCTATGAAGCCAATCCTTTCCTTCATGGGGTAGGGAGACTTTATTCCTCTCATGCCAACTTTCTCACGCACGGTGCCTCTATCTGGTCTATCTCGCCGCAGACCTTACGCCTACATCCTGCCTCTGGCCTGGAACGCCCTCCCTTCTCGTGTCCGAAAGACGATCGCTCTCACCCGCCTTCAAAGCCTTATCGAAGGCACGCCTCTCCTCCAAGAGGCCTTCCCTGACTAAGCCCTCCTTTCCTACCTTCCTTCATTGATTCATTCATTCAATCGTATTTATTGAGCGCTTACTGTGTGCAGAGCACTGGACTAAGCGCTTGGGAAGTACAAGTCGGCAACATATAGAGAGGATCCCTATACAACAACGGGCTCACAGTCTAGAAGGGGGAGACACACAACAAAAGCAAACACTCCCACTCCCTTCTGCATCGCCCTGACTCACTCCTTTCGGTCATTCCCCCCTCCCACCCCCACAATACGCATGTGCATATCCAAATTTATTTCTATTAATGTCTATCTCCCCCGAACTAGACTATAAGGTCGTTGCAGGCAGGGAATGTGTCTGTTATACTACTACAGTGTCCACTCCCAAACACCTAGTACAGTGCTCTGCACACAGTTAGCGCTCGATAATTATGACCGACTAACAGACGGAGGAAACTTAACAGGGGAAAAACCCTCAGAGAAACTGTGACCCAAGTCACCCTCGAAAATGGAGAAGTTGGACTGCATCCAACCCGATTTACTGGCATCCACCCCGCGCTTAGTACGGTGCCTGGCACGTAGTAAGTGCTCGACAAAAACCCCAATTATTATTATTGTTATTATGGTGAAGTTCTGAAAGCCACGAGTCAACAATTCCCCTCGTCCTGGAGACGGTGGGGGAATGAAGGTTGGCCCGTTGGCTGTCCTGACGGGTAGGCATCCAGGATGCCCGGCTCCCACCGCCCCTGGGTCTGCCGCTCGGGTCCGAAGAGGGGTCTGGCGAGCCGACGGGGGTGGCCGGGGAGGGTCTTCGGTGATGAGCAGAGGAGGGAGCCCGGGATCGAGGGGAGAACTATTCCCGACTACTATCCACCAACTGCTCCATGGCATTCACTGAGCATGGAGAAGCAGCGTGGCTCAGTGGAAAGAGCAAGGTCTTTGGAGTCAGAGGTCACAGGTTCAAATCCCCGCTCCGCTAACTGTCAGCTGTGTGACTCTGGGCAAGTCACTTCACTTCTCTGGGCTTCAGTTACCTCATCTGTAAAATGGGAATTAAGACTTTGAGCCTCCCGGGGGGACAATCTGATAACCCTGTAACTTCCCCAGCGCTTAGAACAGTGCTTTGCACATAATAAGCGCTTAATAAATGCCATCATTATTATTATTGTTGTACATTTCTATCCTATTTATTTTATTTTGTTGGTATGTTTGGTTCTGTTCTCTGTCTCCCCCTTTTAGACTGTGAGCCCACTGTTGGGTAGGGACTGTCTCTATGTGTTGCCAATTTGTACTTCCCAAGTGCTTAGTACAGTGCTCTGCACATAGTAAGCGCTCAATAAATACAATTGATTGATTGATTGATTGATTGATGAAGCCGCACGGCCTGGCAGAGGAAGCCCGTGCCTGGGAGCCGGGGCACCTGGGTTCTAATCCCAGCTCCGCCTCTGGCCTGCCGTGTGACCTTGGGCAAGTCACTTGGCTTCTCTGCACCTCCGTCTCCTGCCCCTCCTCCCTCCTCTCAGACCATGAGCCCGGTGTGAGGCAGGAACGGTGTCTGATTTATCTTGCAGCTACCCCAGTGCTCGGCATGGTGCTTGTCACTTAACAGGCGCTTAATAAACTGCACAATTAATTGAGATAAGGGGTGGGACCCAAGGCATCGCTACCACACATCCGGGAGGTGTCTGGTGAATACGACTGTGGCACCGGGACACAGTCACCGACATGGACACAAACAGAGGGGAAAGGAACACATTTGGGAGTCAGCACCACAGTTCAAAAATGCAGATACTCACCAACACGGACGCATGCAAGAAAACACGGGGCAAACACGCAGATGCCAAACAGACCACAGGCTACACACAAGGACCGAAGCACAAGCAGGAATGCCAATACGTGAATAGTTCTAAGGACGCAGAGTAGCGATGGGGTTTGTTAAGCATTCACGATGTGCAAAGTGCTGTGCTGAGCGCTGGGGTGGAAACACGATGATACACATCAGCCCCGGGTCCTGTCTCACAAGGGGCTGTGAAGAAAAGCCACTAACACACTGGGATGGGAAGAAAGGAAGCTTCCTGCAGAAGAATGACCACTGTGGTGTTTATTATGCACCTACTAAGAGCTGGGGGTAGATACAAGATCATCGGGTCCCACATGGAGCTCACTGTCTAAGTAGGAGGGCGGACAGGTACAGATGAGGGGTTCAGGTGTCATCCGTATCCACCCTTGGGATCCAGCCCACTTGCTTTGGAAAACTCTCCAAAACAATCCTCACTCACCTAGTCTTCCTCATCTCTCCGCCAGCCAAAACAAACCAAACGCCTTTTCGGAGCAAAACACCGAGAGGGAATACAGTGGATAGAACCAGGGTGTGGGGAAAGTACTGGATACAAATATTACATTAAACCTGACTTGAAAATGGGTATTCACGTCGTCTCGGGGGCATACGTAATCTGCGAAGAACTGATTTAACTGTGCTCTCCTCGCCAAAAAAGTCGGGACCCACATCAAGCAAAGTCGTAACCGGTTTACGAGACTCAAAAGAGCCATTGGGGTGATTTTCTTTTTTTTCTTTTCCTTGCTTTTCTTGTTTTCTTTTCTCTTCCTTTCTTTCTTTCTCCCTCCCTTCCTTCCTAGAGCAAAAGACCCCTGAAGTGGAATCTAGACTATAAGCTCACTGTGGGCAGGGAATATATCTATTTATTGCTTTATTGTCCTCTCCCAAGCTCTCAGTACAGTGCTCTGCCCACAGTAAGCGCTCAATAAATACAATTGAATGAATAAATGAACCCAAACTTCAACAACCGTCAAAAGGCCAGCAGCTTCCCAGACTGCAAATGGAATGGAAATGAAAAAAAGAACATGTCTGTCCACTGACCCACGCTACCTAAAACAGGTGTGAACGTTTTTCGGGAAGCCCAACTTAAACAACAACAAAAATCCTGAAGACAATCGCTTCTTTGGCAGCCCGGAGAAAAAGGTGCACTGAAAGGTCCAATGTTTTCAAGCACCGGTGGGTAGAGAGAGCGAAGAAGGTGAAAGGAGAGAGAAAACCTAAGCAGCTGGCCTCCTGCTACTCTTTCTTCCGCCCAAACTGCTCCTCAACTGCTGATCCGGAGATGCCAGTCTGCCGGGGCTGGGGGAGACTTGGAGAAAAAAAAAAACCGAAATAAAAAATCTGACCAAAGAGATGGAGCCAGAATCCCGACCGCAGAATCATTCACTCATTCAGTCGTATTTATTGAGTGTTTACTGTGTGCAGAGCACAGTATTAAACGCTTGGGAGAGGAAGGTGGAACAAACAACCAGACACATTCCCTGCCCATGAGCTTCCAGTCTAGAGGGAGGAAGCAGTGTGGCCCAGTGGCTACAGCCCGGGCCTGAGCGTCGGAAGGACCTGGGTTCTAATCCGAGCCCCGGCATTTGTCTGCTGTGTGACCTTGGGCAAATCACTAGACTTCTCTGTGCCTCGGTTATCTCCTCTGTAAAATGGGGAAGAAGGACTGGTAGAACCATGTATCCACCCAAGTGCTCAGTAAACCAATCAATCAATCGTATTTATTGAGCGCTTACTGTGTGCACAGCACTGTACTAAGTGTTGGGGAAGTACAAGTTGGCAACGTATAGAGACGGTCCCCCTACCCAACAGTGGGCTCACAGTCTAGAAGGGACTGTAAACTGCCTGGCAAACGGTAAGCGCTTAACAAATACCACAATTGTTGTTATTAAACAGGGGAATGTTCAAATTAGGGAACATTCAAATTACTAGGGCTCTTGTAGGCTGCCCAAATTATCAATCGATTTAGAGGACTGATTCACTCTCCCGTCAAACATAATCCCACATGCTCCACGCAGGCCACGAAATGATCGACGACTGGACCCAAGCCTCCTAGACAACGAAGACACCACTCCTTTTTGGCCACTTATCTTTGGGCCCCAGATGACTCTGCATGCGAATATCAATGGCCGGGGCGAGGGGGGTGACTCACTCAATCGTTCATTCAATCGTATTTATTGAGTGCTTATGGCGTGCAGAGTACTGTACTAAGCGCTTGGGGGAGGACAACAGAACAATACACAGACACACACCTTGCCCAGGACCGAGTTTACAGTCTAGGGGCCTGGAGATTGATATTACCAGAGATAAAGAAATGACAGATATGGGCGTAAGCGATGTGGGGCTGGGAGCTGGAATGAATAAAGGGAGCAAGTCAGGGCTGTACGTCTGCTAATAGAGGCCACACGCACCATGTACCCTGTTGAATGGATGGCCCCTGGGCTGGTACCCAGACTACCTAAAGGATCAGAAAACAATAATTACAGTACTTAAACTCTATGTGCCAAGCGCTGTTCTAAGCACTGGGGGGATACAAGCAAATCAAGCTGCAAACAGTCGCTGTCCCACGTGGGGCTCACAGTCTCAATCCCCATTTTCCAGATGAGGGAACTGAGGCCCAGAGAAGTGAAGTGACTTGCCCAAGGTCACACAGCAGGCATGTGGTGGAGCGGAATTGGAACCTCTAGACTGTGAGCCCGTTGTTGGGTAGGGACCGTCTCTATATGTTGCCGATTTGTACTTCCTAAGCGCTTAGTACAGTGCTCTGCACACACTAAGCGCTCAATAAATACGATTGAATGAAGGAATGAATGAATGCATGAATGAACGAACCCAGGTCCTGTATCCCACCAGGCCCGGGCTCTAGCCACTAAGGCACACTACAACTCCAGATTCCCGCGTAACGGACAATCGCGGAGATGGTTCGGTATCCCGACTGCGTTACTCCTCACGATCCAGCCAAAAGAAGACCGTCCGGAGGAGCCGGAGTCCCAACTCCCAGATGGAGCAAAAGTGCCCGCGACATGGGGCAGGAGGCGAGGAATCCCATTACGACTTCTCAGTCCATCACGTACATGAAGAGTTCAGAGCCACTGGTGACGACCACATCGTCGGCTAAAAGGTTACCTCTCGTGGGAACCGCGAAAGCACAGATATTGGCAAATAGAAGCAGTGTGGCCTGGTGGCTAGAGCCCAGTCCTAGGAGTCAGAAGGCCCTGGCTTCTCATCCCAGCTCAGCCACTTGTCTGCTGTGGGACCGCGGGCAGGTGCCCTCCCTTCTCTGGGCCCCAGTTCCCTCGTCGGGGAAGTGGGGATGAAGACTGTGGGACTCGTTGTGGGAAAGGAATGTATTCGTTTATTATTGTACTGCACTCTCCCAAGCGCTTAGTACAGTGCTCTGCACGTGGTAAGCGCTCAGTAAACACGACTGAATTGAACTGAATTGACAGGGACTGTCTTTCCTGACTACTCTGTATCTATCCCAGGCCTTAGAACAGTGCCTGGTACGTAGTAAGCGCTTAATAAATACCATAAAAAAGTAAGAGTTCCGTAGTATCAGTCCCTGAGAAGGACACTCATGTTGAACTGAAAAATCATTTCCCGAGAACCTGCCAAGATTCTTAAGAAGAGCAGAGGAACTTCTCAGACCGACCGAATGGGCTTTTCTGCGCTAAACAGCGTCCCAGGTAAGAATGGAGGATTTCAAGGGTGCCAACATCATGATCATACCCAAAAGGAACAAACTTAGGAAAACTAACCCACCATAATCCATCACCACACCCGGAGAGAACAAACCGTCCTAATTCTCACGGCATCGCAGTCCCTTCACCACGGAGACAAGCCTGGCCCAAGTCGTTTGGAACTACCTTCCCCATCATCAACAGCATGAAGCAAAAATACATTACTAAACCGACTTGATCCCTCAAGGTGCCTGGATGGCTAAAGCCTGGGCCGGAGAGTCAGAAGGACCTGGGTTCTAATCCCGGCTCCGCCACGTGTCTGCCGGGGTGACCTTGGGCAAGTCACCTCACTTCTCTGGGCCTGGGTTCCCTCGCCTGGAAAATGGGGATGGAGACCCTCAGCCCCATGTGGGACACGGACTGTGTCCAGCCTGATTTGCTTGTATCTACCCCGGCTCTTAGAACGGTGCCTGGCACATGGCGAGCACTTAAACACCACATAAAAATAAAATAAAATTAAGGCGTGATGACTACATTTATATTCTTTCTAGACTGTCAACTTCCCGAGGGCAGGAATCCCGCCGATTCTTCCATACTCTCCCGAGCACTTAGTTGGGTGCCCGCTTAATACTACGCTCACTGACGATGAATGTGTCTATTATACCGTATTCTCCCAAGCGCTTAGTACAGTGCTCTGCACGCAATAAGCGCTCAATAAATGCGACTGACTTCTCTCTTCAAGGGCTTACGCCCAGTGCCGTCTGAAAGATGGCGGTTTCGATGGAGGTTCGCCTCAAGACGGTTTATGGACTACTCATAAATGGTTACCCACCCTGGCAACTGGCGGGCTGCCTGCAGGAGTAATAATAATGACAGTAATAATAATAATAATGGTATTTGTTAAGCACTTACTATGTGCCAGGCTCTGTTCTAAGCGCTGGGGTAGATACGAGGTCATCGGGTTGGACACAGTCCCTGTCCCACGTGGGGCTCACAGTCTTTAATTCCCATTTGACGGATGAGGGGACCGAGGCTCGGAGAAGTCGAGTGAGCCGCTCAAGATCGCACAGCAGACGAACGGCGGAGCCGGGATTAGCACGCGGGACCTTCTGACTCCCAGGCCCGGGGTCTAGCCACTAGGCCACGCTGCTCCTCGTAAAACGGGGGGCCGGAACCCCGAGCCCGGATCCCAAGAGGCCATCGCCGAAAGCGCGTCCATCCGGAGCTCCGGCGGTCTCTCCTGCCCGGATCCTTTTTTCCGTGAAGGAAAGAGAAGGCTCCCTATTTTAAGAGGAAAGGAAATTCTGTGCGCGGACACTTGAGCACCGAGCGCTCTCTAAGCATTCGGGGTCTCTGGCCTGCTGAGAAAAGACCTGAAGTCCCCGTTTCCTCTCCTTACGATCGCTGATTCAGGGCTATCTCGCTTCAGGATTTTGTCTCCTTTTAACATTACCGCCTGGCGGGGAGGCTGGGGGAAGGCGGAGGAGGGTTGAACAAGAAAACCAGCCCGACGCCAACCACTCGACTCAAAATTCTCCACAGCAGAATTTCACGGGCTCGGCAAAGACTGAGCTAGGGAACGGATGAGGGTAAGGATGAGGGAACGGATGAGGGAATGCCCCCCCGGTGAGGTGGGGGGCGGCTGGATCGCTCGGGGGCGACTCGGTCCCCCTTCCCATTCCTACAAGCCCCTCTGGCGGGTGACCACCTCGATGCTGACCCGCCACCTCGGGCACGAGCCGGGCGGGGTGGGACGGCGGCGGGGCGCCCGACTTACGGGAGATCATGAGGTAATCCTCGCAGTTGCCCTTGTCGTCGTCCTCGTCGTCATCGTCGTCATCGTCTCGCCGCTCCACGGGGATCCCGTTGGCGTCGATGACCGCCTCGGACGCGCAGTCGGCCACCAGCACCTCTTCCGAGACCACGCCGGCTGCCAGGGGGTCGGCGACCATCTCCGCGCCCACGACACCGTCGTGGACCACGTGCTCCACGTGCCCCGCGGCGGGGGGGACGTGGACCGGTTCCCCAGCCAACACGTGTTCTGGTACGACCGCGGCCACCGCGGGGATGTCCGGCGCCAGCACGTCCTCCGGGACGGCGCAGTGGGTCAACGAGACCTCCTCGGGGACCTCGGGGACCAGCACCGGCTCCGGGATGATGACCGTCTCCGACACGTCAGCCTCGTCGAGGATGTCCGGGCACTGGACGTCCTCGATCACCACGTCCTCGATGACATCCTGGATCACCACGGAGTCCGGGTCGTCGGGGACGAAGTTGTGCACCGTTATGTCCGAGTCCACCACGTCCGAAACGAAGACGGTCTCTTGTACTTCCACCAAAATCTGCCCGCCGTCCATGTGGGAAGCAGCGGCTCCTGACAAAGGAAGAACGGAGAAATGTCAGCCCGCTCACCGCCAGACCGAGGCCAACGGGGCTCTCCTTGCAATCAGAATAATAATTGTGGTATCTGTTAAGCTCTTACTACATGCCAGGCACTGGACTAAGCGCTGGGCTGGATACGAGCAATCGGGTTGGACACGGTTCCTGTCCCACGTGGGGCTCCCACTCTAATCCCCATTTTCCAGATAGGGAGCTGAGGCCCAGTGAAGTGACTGGCCCGAGGTCACACGGCAGACAGGTGGCGGAGCCGGGATCAGAACCCGCGACCTTCTGACTCCCGCGCTCTATCCACGAGCCCACACTGCTTCCCTTGTAGAGCTCGCTGAGAGCGAGTTGTCTCGAAGACTCCCCTCGACCCGGAGCGCGGCTTTAAGTCGCAACACCAGGTAGTCCTGACGTGTGCCCTCGGTTCTCCCAAGGTCGGGGGGGTGTCCCCCTCCAAACCCCTGGGACACGGCGGGGAAGTGGAACGGAATCCCCCCCTTCCCCGAGACCCGCCTCCGCCCCCCCAGGATCACCGGGATCCTGGCTGCAGGAGCTACAGGCCGGAAGCTCCGCATCCCCCCGCTCCGCCGTGGGAGATCGCCGGGTTGGCGGCCCCCTCTTCCGGATGAACCAACTGAGGCCCAGAGAAGCCAAGTGACTTGCCCGAGGTCGCCCCGCAGCCAAGCGGCGGAGCCGGGTTGAGAACCCTAAGTCCTCGGATTCCCCGGCTCTCTCCGCTAGGCCTCGCTGCTTTCCCAACGGATTGAGCGCTTACGGTGGTGCGGAGCGCTGTACTTAAGTGTTGGGGGAGAAACGGGACTCCCCAAGTCTTGGGGAAAATGGGAACTGACAGTGCGCCGGAAGTGTCGTGACTCGCTCGGTCAACGGTTGCGCCTACCGGCCCCACGACCCGCCGACCGAGAAGATGCCTAGCAGATGGGAGGAAAGAGGAGACATCGTGAAATCATTCCAGAAGAAAGGTTCCAGAAGAAAGGTTCTGAGAAGCCACCATTCTGTGAAACTAGCGTTTTCAGAGGAGGAGTTACAACCCTCCGTTAGCTATCCACTCCTGGTGACTGCTGTCTTTGTCGTTTACGCGGATAAAAACAATTGTACTTGTTAAGGGCTCACTAGGGGCCGGGCACTGTACTGAGCGCTGGGGTGGGTACAAGCCAGTCGGGTTGGACACAGTCCCTGTCCCCCGTGGGGCTCACAGTCTCAATCCCCGTTTTCCGGATGAGGGAACCGAGGCCCGGAGAAGTGGTGTGACTTGCCCAAGGTCACCCGGCAGGCAAGGGGTGGGTGCTACAGCACATTCCGCTGCACGATGCTGAAGAATCACCTGGGGTCACTACCTTTCGCGGCGGCTCTTTGAAGTGGGTAGGCACTTTCGTTTCCGTCCTTCTGATGAGGTCATTGAAACCAGAAGAGAATCAGGGGCGTGCCCAAGGCCGCACAGACAGGAGCGGTGGAGAACTCAAAGTCCCTAGCTTTTGAGGTTTTTTGGTTTTTTCAGTGGTCTCTGCCTAAGCGCCAGATAATCGGGTTGGACGCGGCCAACCCCTGACCCTTGTGGGGCTCACCGTCTTCATCCCCATTTTGCAGATGAGGGAACTGAGGCCCAGAGAAACCAGGTGTCTTGCCCAAGGTCACGCGGCAGACGAGTGGCGGAGCCGGGATCAGAACCTAGACTGATCACAGCTTCTAGACTGTGAACCCGCTGTTGGGTACGGACCGTCTCTATATGTTGCCAACTTGTACTTCCTAAACGCTTAGTACAGCGCTCTGCACACAGTAAGCGCTCAATAAATACGATTTAATGAATGAACCCGGGTCCTCTGACCCCCAGACCCGGGCTCTAGCCACTAGGCCATGCTGCTCCTCGGCCTGTTCTTAACCACGGAGGGTCACAGAACCGCACGATCCACCGTGGGGGCATAAAAATGACAGAGCAGCGTTTTCTCCAAGGAGTTCACCGCCCTTTGGAGAGAGAACCGTTAGGCGCCCAAAGAAGATCCCAAGGAGTGGGGAAGGCCTCTATTTCCACTCTACGCAAGCCCACCACCCTCTCTCCTTCGAGACGGTCCACGGAGGCCAGAAAACATCGCGGCTGGGCAACGTGCTGCCGAAGGGGGCTTCGAAATACACCGAACTGCCCACTGCGCGTAAAGATGAGGTTACGCGCTAACGGGTTGGCGGGCCGAGACGGCTCCCTAAACCCAACTGACGGAACTGACGGAAGGGACGAGACGCCCGCTTTAAAATGACCAGACCCGATGGACTTTTCATGCTTTGCACGGTAGGGAAATTTCCGCTCGACGGGCGTTATTCAGTCAATCGCTCTGCGGGCGGGGGAGTACCCTGCAACCAGAGACACGTTCCCTGCCGGGACTCTCGCCTCCTCGAGCGCCTGCAGGTCTATCGACTAGGCTCGGCAGATACAAGCCCCCTGGGCGGTTTTATACCTGTGGCATCAAAAAATGAGTTTAGCTCTTGTGGCTGTAATTCAAGTCCATCTTCGTCCATGGCCTTTAATTGTCATCAGTCCCTGAGCCTGGGGCAATAAACAGACACCGGGGAAAAAGAAAGGTTAATCGCCTCTGCCGCCCGACTTACTGTGGAAAGGGGGAAGAATGACACATGCCCAGCACTGCGCTAAGCACTGGGATAGGTCGTCGGGTTGGACGCAGGCCTCGTCTCACATTACAGCAGCAGCGACAGTAATGGAGCGATCCATCATTAGAGCTCCGGTATCTGGGAAGCGCTTATTCGGGGTCAAGTGCTGTTCCGGGCGCCGCGGTGGACGCCAGGTCATCGGGCTGGACGTCGTCCCCGTCCCAGGTGGGGCTCACGGTCGAAGACTAATTCCCGTTTTACAGATGAGGAGACTGAGGCCCAGAGAATTCAGTCAGTCGTCTTTATGGGGCGCTTACTGTGTGCGGAGCACTGTACTAGGCGCTTGGGAGATGACGGCAGAACAATAAACCGACCGGTTCTCTGCCCACAACGAGCTTACGGTCCAGAGAAGTGAAGTGACTTGACCAAGGTCACACAGCCGACGAGTGGCGGAACCGGGTGAAGAACCCAAGTCCACCAAATCCCGGGCTCTCTCTACTGAGCTGCGTTGCTTCCCGAATGTATTAGGTGCTCACTGGGGGCGGAACACTGTAGTAAGCATTAGGGAAGAAAACAAAGGGGGGAAATCAGACACGGTTCCTGTCCTTCGAGGGGACAAAGGAGGCTCCTGATCTAAAATGGAAAGGGGGACAGAGGAGAAGCGACGTGGCTTAGAGGATAAATCGCTGGCCTGGGAACCAGAAGGACCTAGGTTCGAATCCCAGCCCCGCCACTGCTCTGCTGGGTGACCTTGGGCAAGTTGTTTCACTTCTTTGGGCCTCAGTTACCTCATTTGATAAATGGGGATGAAGACGGTGAACCCTATGTGGGACAGGGACTGTGTCCAAACGGATCAGCTTGCAATATAATAATAATAGTATTTGTTAGGCACTTTCTTCGTGCCAGGCCCTGTACTAAGCACTGGGCTCGATACCAGCAAATCTATCTGTCCCCAGCGCTCAGTACGGTAGCTGTCACAGAATGAGCATTTAATACCATTTGAAAAAAATAAAATAAAATAAGGTTACCTAAGGAGAGATGTACACACAGTTCTCCCGGTCGGAGAGGCACAAAGGTGACTTTTCTGAGGAACTTTATGCTTGGGCAAAGTCGTGCTAGAATCCTGGTGCTACTGTGGCACAATCTACCCAGTTGGTCAGTCAACTGGAGTTATCGATCGCTTACTGTGCGCAGAGCACTGTACTGAGTGGCTGGGACAGCCCGACGGGACGGCGGAACCGACGCATTTCCCACCCCCGACGGCACCGCTCTGAACCACACTGCCCAGGGAAAGGCAGCGCGTTTCGGGAAGATCTGGCCTGACGTATCCTGGCCCAATGAGCTCCTCCGCTCATTTGGGACCCGCTGACGGCGTCCTGAGACAGGGACCACCTCGTCTCCGTAGGAGACGTCGCATCCTTGGACGGCGGCGGGAGGAGAGGCGGGTTTCGGGGCGCTCGGTGGGGAGGCCGGAGGGCTGGTGGGAAACTCCAACGAGGAGCCCTACATGTGCTGACGTCCTGTTGGCTGTTCATCCATCAGTGGGCTTTACTGAGCTCTGACTGTGTGCAGAATGCCAGGCTGTGTGCTCCAGGGAGGACGATATGACCGTCTGCTGGTCGGTAACCCCCTACAAGGAACTTGCATCTACCCATCTCTCCAGTTTTTCCCCAGGGCGTGACTTTCCAACTCCTCCGCACTCCACACTCGCCTTTAAGGCCTCGCTATCCAGAATTAAATTCAAATTTGGAAATTCAGGCGGCGGTGTTGGCGGGTTTTCTGTACGCATACGCAAAAACTGGCTAGTAAGAATGTGGGGAGGAAGGGAGGGAGGGAGAGGATAAGTTCCTTGTGAGCAGGGAACGTGTCTACCGACTCCTATATTGTACTCTTCCAAGTGCTTAGTACAGTGCTCTGCAGACAATAAATACCACTCATTGACTACTGAATAAATTGAGCTGCTCCTTCTAGGAGAAGCAGTGTGGCCTAGAGGAAAGAGGCCAGGCCTGGAGTCAGAGGACCTGGGTTCTAATCCCGGCTCAGCCGCTGACTGGCTGGGTGACTTTGGGCAAGTTACTTCCCTTCTCCGGGCCTCAGTTCCCTCCTCTGTAAAATGGGGTATCCATTACTTGTTCTCCCTTCTGCTAAGAGTAGGAGCCCCAGGTGGGACCCAATCACCTTGTAGCTACCCCAGCGCCTAGTACAGCGCTTGACACATAGCAAGCACTTAAACACCAAAACGACAATTATTATCCTTATAATTATCATTATTAACTGCTGCGATCGGCTTGCCAACAGCTTCCAGGGAGGCTGAGGTGACTGAGCAATGGGGAAAGACAAACTGGAGCTGGGGCGATGGAGAGGGGGAGGGAGAAAGAGGAAGAAGAAGAGCGGTCAGAGAAGGGAGGCCGTGAAGCAGAGAGGCTTTGAGGCCTAGAAGCCTGAAGCCATGAGGGCGGCCACGTGAACCGTGATCTCAGACCTCTGCGTAAGAGATTCGGGCCGAGGAGGAAGCGGGAACTGGAACTGAGACAACTGTCTAGACAGTGGGCTTGTTGTGGGCAGGGACTGTGTCTGTTCTATTGTTCGACTGTCCTCCTTCAAGCGCTTAGTACCGTGTTCCGCACACTGCAAGCGCTCAATGAATACCACCTCCACCGACCACGATGATGATAACAAGAGCATCGTAGGGATGGCGAGAGGGGCAAGAACAGGACTGGGGGATCGGGGGCGTGGCAAGGCCTGACCCCACATGCTTCCATAAGCCGGCCCCTTCGGGTCGCTAGCCCCAGCTCGACCACTGACCAGTCGTGTGAACGAGCAAGTCACCCAACGATCACAAACCGCGGTATCTGTTCAGCGTTTACTTATTCCGGCCGACCACCGTACCAAGCGCTGGGGCGGATCCAAGCTAGTTGGGTTGGGCACGGTCCCTGTCCCACGTGGGGCACAAAGTCTCAATCCCCCTTTGACGGATGGGGGAACGGAGCCCCAGAGAAGTGACGTGACTTGGGCAAGTCGAAGTCGCACGGAAGACAAGCAGCGGAGCCGGGATTAGAACCCACGGCCCTCGGACTCAGGGGTCCGTGCTCAATCCACTCCGCCTCTAGCCTCTCTGGGGCTCAGCTTCCTCATCTGTAAAATGGAGATCAACTGTCCGCTCGCATGCCCTCCCTCCCTCCAAGCCCACGGCCTTCTCCGGGACGGGTGTTGGTCCTGTTAGCCCAGTGCTTGGCACAGAGTAGGGTGCAATAACCCCCCGGGGTATTATGAATGACTACGGTCTACTTGAGCTGCTGTGTATCAAGCAGTTCTCCTGCCGTGAGGACTCAAATGCAGAACGCCAACCCCGGTGACCTGGGCGGTCAATCTCAGAGCAGCCGCTTTGCCGGGCAGACGAACCGCCACCACCGTGGCGAGCCTCAGTCTTTTCCTCTGTGAAACGGAGGGAACCGAAACGAAGATCTCCCATGGCGACTGCTGGGAGGAATGACCCGGGCAACTCAAGGGCTGGGCTCAGCCGCGAAACACCCACCGCAGCCAATTTTTAGTGCCGGGTGGTCACGGAAGCAGCGTGACCCAGCAGAAAGAGCCCGGGCCTGGGACTCGGAGGACCTGGGTTCTAATCCCGGCTCCGCCACACGTGCCTGCTGTGTGAACTCGGGCAAGTCGCCTCACTTCTCTGGGCCTCAGTGACCTCATCAGGAAAGCGGGGATTCGACGCCCGTTTCTCCTCCTACTTACGGAGATCCCGGGTGAGGCAGGCACTTGGATCCGACCCGATTACCTTGACTCGACCCCACAGCGCTTAAAACAGCGATTGGTACAAAGAAAGCGCTTATCCAACGCCACTACTATTATCCTTAGTCGTATGCTTATTATTGTAGCCACCGATCGAAATTGAGCGCTTACTGCACGCAGAGCCCTGCGCTGAGGGCTCGGGAGAGTACGATCCAACAGAGTTGAGGGACAAGTTCCTTGGCCACGATGAGATTACAGTCTAAAGCGGTTAACACGGACCATCCAAATCTGCGTTGACCCGTCAAAAGCATGCGGCCTGGCCCATGCAAAGGACGCCAGAATCTCAGGACCTCTTTCCGTTGACCAAAGTTCTCGTCAAATCCAATTCGGACATCACAGAGAAGTTCAACTCGGGCTTTTTCATCCGCGTTTCGGCAGATGACCACGGCTCGCGATACTTCCTTGCTAACAAAGCCTTTGGATTTTAAGTGGGAATTCCGGCAAATGGACCTCCGGTCACATCGTGCTGCCGTCCCCAGAGGACGGGTAACGGCCCAGGGAAGCAGCTGGAAGCGCCCGGGCCTCGGTGGGGGCGGGAGTCGGTCAGAAGGTCCTGGGTTCTAGTCCTGGCTCTCGCCACTTGCCTGCTGTGTTGATTTGGGGCAAGTCACTTCTCTCTCCGGGGTCTCGGTTGCCTCATCTGTAAAAGGGGGATTAAGACTGCGACCCCCATGTGGGAGAGGGGCTGTGCCCAACCGGATATCCTTGTATCTACCGCAGTGCTTGGCACATAGTAAGAGCTTAACAGTTCATTCTGTTTAAAGTCCAGCCCAGAGATGCGTTACTCCATTACCCAAAACTCAGTGATGATGACAATAATAATAATGATACAAAACTGTAGTATTTGTTGTTAATAATAATAATAGCATTTATTAAGCGCTTACTATGTGCAAAGCACTGTTCTAAGCACTGGGGAAGTTACGAGGTGATCAGGTTGTCCCTCGGGGGGCTCACGGTCTTAATCCCCATTTTACAGATGAGGTAACTGAGGCCTAGAGATGTTAAGTGACTTGTCCAAAGTCACACAGCTGACAATTGGCAGAGCCGGGATTTGAAACCATGACCTCTGATTCCAAAGCCCGTGCTCTTTCCACTGAGCCACGCTGCTTCTTCAAGCAGCTAGCTAAGCGCTAATTAAGCTAGTTAGTTAAGCGCTAGTTATGTGCCAGGCATTGTCCTGAGCGCTGGAGAGATACAAACCAAACTGGGTTGGCCACAGTCCCTGGGGCTCATGGGGCTCAGAGTCTTAATCCTCATTAGGTGCTTAGTACATTGCCCTGCACACAGTAAGCGCTCAATAAATACGACTGAATGAATTTTACAGACGAGGGCACAGAGGCCCAGCGAAGTGAAGCGACTTGCCGAAGGTCACGCGGCAGACCAGTGGCCGGCCTGGATTCGAACCCAGGTCCTCCCGACTCCCAGGCCCAGGCTCTATTCAATAGGCCCCGCTGCTTTTGAATTAGGCCCTTCGGAATAATTGGGAGCTGGCTGAATTCCTGGCGAGAGAATGGCTGAGAAACGATTTGCTCTCCGCTGGCACTGGATTCTTATTAAATCATCTGTGAGCGTCGTTGCCTCTGCCCAACCAGAGCGACGCCTTTGCAAGTTTTCATGAATGGACCCAACACACTTAGCTGAAGCCTTCAAGGGACGCGAGCGAGATAAAGGCATGGAGTTTAAAAAAAAAAAATCGCCTCTGAGCCGCCTCACCGCTCATAGTTCTACAAAACCGTAACTAGACTGATACGCTCAAGAAGTGTGCCTACTCGCCCCGCTAACCAAGTCCTTCGAAATTCACACCTCCTCCCAGGAGCCTTCCCCGCATCTGCCCTCCTTTCTGCTCAGCCTCCGCTCCTGGACCTGTAACCCTAAAGAACTCTGGAACTCGCCCCGGCTCCACGGCCCTTCTCCTTATACTCTACCGTCTGCTGTGTGACCTTGGACAAGTCAATTCGCTTCTCTGGGCCTCAGTTACTTCTTCTGGAAAACGGGGATTGAGACCGTGAGCCCCACGTGGGGCAGGGACTGCGTCCACCCTGACTAGCTCAGTGTAGTTCCTGGCCCACAGTAAAGCGCTTAACAGATACCACCATCATTGACATTAGCATTATTATTACCGTCCCAAGCGTCCTGCACACAGTCTACGCTCAATAAATACCACCGATGGATTGATTTTGGCCTGCTTTCCCTTTCCCCGAGCCTCTCTTCTCCATGACCCCTCACTGGCTTCCTATTTCTGATCCCTCAAGCTGACTCCCTTTTCTCCAGGCGGAAAACGACGACAACCAAAAAAATCTTCTCAAATCTCAGCTCTTGTATGATCTATTCTCACACCGGGCAGTGTGGTCGTTGACGATGATCGGATTCGATCGACACCCTCTAGACTGCTAGCTCCTTGTGGGCGGGGAATATGTCTACCAGTTCTGCCTTACTGGACTCCCCAAGCGCTTAGCACAGTGCTCTGCTCAGAGTAAGCGCTCGATCACCACCACTTATTGATTTTCCAAGCAGGTCCTGACCACCGGGGCGCGACGCTGGAGGAGGAAATGCAAAATTCCACTCGATAAAGTAAATTTAAACTGGATTTTTTGGGGGGTGGACGGACGGACGGACAAGCCCACTCCCTGAGAATAACTCTAAAAAGTAAATAAAGACCCCAAGCAGTCCCCTCCACAAAACCGAACATTCACCCAGCGATCCCGCCACTGTTCAAAAGCCCGCAAGACAGAATTCCTATCTCATCATCATCAATCGTATTTATTGAGCGCTTACTATGTGTAGAGCACTGTACTAAGCGCTTGGGAAGTACAAATTGGCAACATATAGAGACAGCCCCTACCCAACAGTGGGCTCACAGTCTAAAAGGGGGAGACAGAGAACAAAACCAAACATACTAACAAAATAAAATAAATAGAATAGATATGTACAAGTAAAATAAATAAATAAATAAATGAATTAATTAATTAATAGGGTAATAAATATGTACGAACATATATACATACATACAGGTGCTATCTCGCACCTCTTATGGGGCAAACTCAGAATCTCGTTAGTCCTGTTTTGACAGCGGCGAAAACCATATCCATCACTTCCCTCTGACGCTCAACGTGCCAATCAATCGATCAAATTAAATCAGTGGTGTTCCTTGAGCGCATACTGTGAGCAGAGTACAATGCTAAGTGCTTGGGAGAGTCCAATTCAACAGAGTTGTTCCCTACCCACAACGAGCGCAAGGTCACCAGTCCATGTTCCTTTAATTCAAAATACAGAAGAGGAACATCATTAAAATTTTTCACATTTCTAAGATGCACAAACTGATGAAGCGATAAATCAGGAGGTTTCACTAGAATAGTTAATAAAACAAATTCTACCCCCCCCCTCCTTTCGGATCTAGATAAATCTATCCCTTCAAGCAATGGAACTCTGCCTCCTAAAAGGGGACTGTCTATCCAGTTAAAAGTTAAATTTTCAAACATAACTAAGTTATACTTCAATATTTTACATTCCTTTTCGGTTTTCACTTTTTAATCATATAATATGTGCTTTTTTTTGGGTGGGGGGGGGTGTAATGGTAAAATTAAGACCAAGCAGCCTCACTGTGCTCCTAGTTGCTTTCACTTTCTGATTCTTCCGCACAAACCCAGCAGTGTAATATCTGGGGGGCGGGGGTCAACCAGACTTTATTTTTATCTAAAAGAAAATCCAATCTCTATTTGATTCTCTATTTTTCTTCAGAAGAAAACCACTTTCAGATGGTTTCATGACAAATCACAACCAGAGGGGATACGCGATCAATGAGTTTGGGGGGTACTGAAAATGGGAACAAGAAAAGGAGGGAGTTGTGTGCACCCACCCTGCAGTGTGTGTGCGTGTGTGTGTGTGCAGGCCTGCGCTGTGTACATGCAAGCCTGCCTTCTGATGTGTGCAAGCCCGCTTTGTGTGGGCACCTGCACTGAGTGTGACTGCACCTGAAGTGCACGTGTGTGCCTGAACTGTGCGTGCACGTGTGCATCACGTGTTTCAGCCTGCATCCTGTGTGTAAGCTTGCATCCAAAGTGGGTACCCTGTCTTTATGTATAAACATACACCTGTGTCTAAGTGTGCGCACCGTGTCTCTGTGCGCAAGCCTGCATGCTGGGCCTAAGGGGGCACCCTGTCTGTGTGTATAAACATGCACCTCACGTGTCTACGTGTGTGTGCCTGCATATCCTGAGTGCCAGCCTGAACCCCTTGTGCATGTCTGTGTGTGCAAATAAGGGGGGGAGGAGTGTGTGGGGGTAATGGGGTGGTGGTGTGAAGAGATACGTGTGTGAATATGGGCAGGGTGTAAGGGGGGAGGCAGGGTGTATGTGTGTAAGTAAGGGGGCGGAGCAGGGAGAGGTGTGTGTAACATGTAAGGGGGAAAGGAGGAGTGTGGGTGTGTAAACGGGGGGAGACACTTGTGTGTGTGTGTGTGTCTAAGGGGGGGAGGAGTATTCATTCAAACGTCTTTCTAAGCCACGAGCCCGTTGTTGGGTAGGGATTGTCTCTATCTGTTGCCGAACTGTACTTCCCAAGCGCTTAGTACAGTGCTCTGCACACAGTAAGTGCTCAAAATGATTGAATGAATCACTGAATGAATTTACTGAGCATTTACTGCATGCAGACCACTGTACTAGGAGCTTGAATGTGTGTGTGTGTAAATAAGGGGGGGAGGGGCGTGTAAGTAAAGGGGGAGGGGAAGAGGGGTAGTAGTGTGTAAATATGTGTAAGGAGGGAAGGAGAGGGGGTATGTAAATAAGAGGGGGAAGAGGAGTGTAAGTATGGGGGGGGAAGAATGGGGGTGTGTGTAAGTAATGGGGGGAAGAATCAATCAATCAATCGTATTCATTGAGCGCTTACTGTGTGCAGAGCACTGTACTAAGAGCTTGGGAAGTACAAGTTGGCAACATATAGAGACAGTCCCTACCCAACAGTGGGCTCACAGTCTAAAAGGGGGAGACAGAGAACAAAACCAAACATACTAACAAAATAAAATAAATAGAATAGATATGTACAAGTAAAATAAATAGAGTAATAAATATGTAAAAGCATATATACATACATACAGGTGCTGTGGGGAAGGGAAGGAGGTAAGTAGAAGGGGGAGAGAGGTAAGGGGGAGGGGAAGAGGGGGAGAGTGTGAGTGTGTGTGTGTAAGAAAGGGGGGAAGGAGGAAGGGAAGAGAAGTAGGGTGTGAATGTGTGTGTATGTGTACATAAGGGGGGTGTAAATGGGGGAGGAGAGTGTGTGTTTGTGAAAGGGTGTGTGTGTAAATAAGGGGAGGAAGAGGAGCAGGGTGAGTGTGTGTATGTGAAAGTAAGGGGGGGTGTAGATGGGGGAGAGAGAGTGTATGTGTAAATAAGGGGGAGTGTAAATGGGGGGAGGAGAGTGTGTGTGTATGTGTGTAAATAAAGGTGTGTGTAAATTCATTCAATTGTATTTACTGAGCGCTGTGTGCAGAGCACTGTACTAAGCGCTTGGGAAGTACAAGTTGGCAACATATAGAGACGGTTGCTACCCAACAGCGGGCTCACAGTCTAGAAGACAGGGGGCTCACAATCTAGAAGCTTTTGGGGTGGGGGGGTAAAGGCAAAATTAAGGCCAAGCAGCCTCATCGTGCTCCTTTACTGTGCGCCTCATTGTGCACAGCTTTAAACAGTCTAGTGTAAATGGGGGGAGGAGGGAGAGTGTGTGTTTGTGTATGTGAGGGAGAGTGTAAATGGGGGGGGAGGAGAGTGTGTGTATGTGTGTAAGGGGAGTGTAAATGGGGGAGGTGTGTGTGTGCAAGGGGGAGTGTAAATGGGGGGGAGTGTGTGTGTAAGGGGGGTGTAATAGGGGGAGGAGTGTGTGTGTAAGGGGGAGTGTAAATGGGGGAGGAGTGTGTATGTGTAAGGGGGAGTGTAAATGGGGAGGAGAGTGTGTGTGTGTGTGTGAATGTATGTGTATATGTGTGTGTGTATATAAGGGGGAGTGTAAATGGGGGAGGAGAGTGTGTGTGTATAAGGGGGAGTGTAAATGGGGGAGGAGAGTGTGTGTGTGTGTGTGTGTGAATGTGTATATGTATATGTGTGTGTGTGTATACGGGGGAGTGTAAATGGGGGGAGGAGAGTGTGTGTGTAAATGTGTATATGTATATGTGTGTGTGTATAAGGGGGAGTGTAAATGGGGGGGGGAGAGTGTGTGAATGTGTATGTGTGTGTGTCCCCGTAGGTTGTGAGGTGTCGGGCCCGGTCCGGTTGTGTCTGGCCACACCGGGATGGGGATGGGGGCGGGGGGAAGCGGGCGCGCATGCGCGCAGACTCGGCGGGCGGGGAGGGGCCCCGCCGCCCCCGCCGCCGCCGCCGCCGCCGCCGCCGCCCGCCGCGCTGTAGCGGAATTTTCGGGCCGTCCGATGCCTTTCAAGATGGCGGCGCCCCCCCGCCCCTCCCCTTCCCAACGGCCTCCTCCTGCCGCAGCCGCCGCCGCCGCCATCTTGTCCCCCCTCCCCCTCCCCGATATTTACATAGCGAAAATGGCCCCGTCCCCCGCCCCCCGCCCCCCCCCCCGGCCCGGGCCTGCCCCCCCCCCCAACCCCCAGGCGCCCGGTCCGGCCCCCCGCCCCGATCCCGGGGCCCGGGGCCCCCGCCTTACGGGGAGGGACGGAGCGAGCGGGCGGGCGGCCTGGGCGCGGCCTCCTCGGGGCCTAAGCGGCGCCAAAGCCCGCGCGGGCCGGGCCCGGACCGGACCACGCAACACCCGCCGCGGCCGGGCCTAGCAAGCGCGCCAAGGCCGGCGGGCCCGCAGGGAGGGAGGGACGGACGGACGGACGGGCGGAGGGACGGAGGGCGCGCGCGCGCGCCCCGCCTCAGGGCCGCCGGCCTAGGCCCGGGCCCGGCCTTCCGCCCTCCCGCCCCGCACGCGCGCGCGCCCGCCCGCCCGCCCGCCTTGGGCCTCGGACTCACCGGACGGGCCGGGGGCCGGGGGGCCGGGGGGCCTGAGGGCCTGGGGTCGCGCGGGCGCCGGGGCCTAGTCCGGGGCTGGCGGAGGAGCGCGGGGCCGGGCTCCCGGCGGCTGGGGCGGGCGGGCGGAGGGAGGGAGGAGGAGGAGGGGCCGAGCTCGGAGCTGACAAAAAGCGGGCCAGAGCCCCGGCACGGGCCCGCCGTCAGCACGTCACGTCACCGCCAGCCCGCCCGCCCGCCCGCTCGTCCGTCCGTTCGGGCCCCGCAGGCCCCCGGCGAGGCGGAAGGGGCCGCGGGCCCGCTCCTCGGGGAGGCCCGGCCGCCGGGCCCAACGACACGCAGGCCTTCCCGCGGCCTTCCGGCGGCCTTCCTCTTCACGCCCGGCCTCTCCGCACCAACCGCCTACTGTGGCCTAAGCGCTCGGGGCCTCACCTCCCGACCCCCGGCTTACTTGTTTTCCTCACGATATTTGAGCGCCTCCGCTGGGGCACGCACTGCACTAAGCGCTGAGGTCCGTAGAATAACAATAATAATGGCATTTGGGAAACGGTTTGGATGGGCCTCACCGCCCGGCCCCCGGCTTACTTTTTTTCCTCACGATATTTGAGCGCCTCCGCTGCGGCACGCACTGGACTAAGCGCTGAGGTCCGTAGAATAACAATAATAATGGCATTTGTGAAACGGTTTGGATGGGCCCAAGAAGAATCCGGCCCTCACCCCCCCCAACCCTTAGTTCAGTCAGTCATATTTATTGACACCTCCCCCGTCTTAGTTTTTTTTCCTCACGATATTTAAGCGCCTCCACTGTGGCACGCACTGGACTAAGCGCTGAGGTCCGTAGAATAATAATAATGGCATTCGTGAAGGGCTGAAGAGGGGCCCAAGAAGAATCCTACCCTCCTTTAGTACAGTCAGTCATATTTATCGACACCCCCCCCCACCCCGTCTTAATTTTTTTCCTCAGAATATTTAAGCACCTCCACTGTGGCACACACTGCACTAAGAGCTGAGGTCCGTAGAATAATAATAATAATAATCGCATTTGTGAAGGGCTGAAGATGGGCCCAAGAAGAATCCTACCCTCCTTTAGTACAGTCAGTCATGTTTATCGACACCCCCCCCACCCCGTCTTAATTTTTTTCCTCACAATATTTAAGTGCCTCCACTGTGGCACGCACTGGACTAAGCGCTAAGGTCCATAGAATAATAATAATAATAATAATAATTGCATTTGTGAAGGGCTGAAGATGGGCCCAAGAAGAATAAAGCCCCTACCCAACCTTAGTTCAGTCAGTCATATTTATTGACAACCCCCAACCCCCGTCTTAGTTTTTTTCCTCACGATATTTAAGCGCCTCCACTGTGGCACGCAGTGGACTAAGCACTGAGGTCCGTAGAATAATAATAATAATAATGGCATTTGTGAAGGGCTGAAGATGGGCCCAAGAAGAATAAAGCCCCTACCCAACCTTAGTTCAGTCAGTCATATTTATTGACACCCCCCCTGCCGTCTTAGTTTTTTTCCTCACGATATTTAGGCGCCTCCACTGTGGCACGCACTGGACTAAGCGCTGAGGTCCATAGAATAATAATAATGGCATTCGTGAAGGGCTGAAGATGGGCCCAAGAAGAATCCTACCCTCCTTTAGTTCAGTCAGTCATATTTATCGACACCGCCCCCACCCCGTCTTAATTTTTTTCCTCACAATATTTAAGTACCTCCACTGTGGCACGCACTGGACTAAGCGCTGAGGTCCATAGAATAATAATAATAATAATAATGGCATTTGTGAAGGGCTGAAGATGGGCCCAAGAAGAATCCTACCCTCCTTTAGTTCAGTCATATTTATCGACACCCCCCCCAGCCCATCTTAGTTTTTTTCCTCACGATATTTAAGCGCCTCCACTGTGGCACGCACTGGACTAAGCGCTGAGGTCCATAGAATAATAATAATAATAATAATGGCATTTGTGAAGGGCTGAAGATGGGCCCAAGAAGAATAAAGCCCCTACCCAACCTTAGTTCAGTCAGTCATATTTATTGACACCCCCCCGCCATCTTAGTTTTTTTCCTCACGATATTTAGGTGCCTCCACTGTGGCACGCACTGGACTAAGCGCCGAGGTCCATAGAATAATAATAATAATAATAATAATTGCATTTGTGAAGGGCTGAAGATGGGCCCAAGAAGAATAAAGCCACTACCCAACCTTAGTTCAGTCAGTCATATTTATTGACACCCCTCCACCGTCTTAGTTTTTTTCCTCACGATATTTAGGCGCCTCCACTGTGGCACGCACTGGACTAAGCGCTGAGGTCCGTAGAATAATAATAATGGCATTCGTGAAGGGCTGAAGATGGGCCCAAGAAGAATCCTACCCTCCTTTAGTTCAGTCAGTCATATTTATCGACACCCCCCTCACCCCGTCTTAATTTTTTTCCTCACAATATTTAAGCACCTCCACTGTGGCACGCACTGGACTAAGCGCTGAGGTCCGTAGAATAATAATAATAATAATAATTGCATTTGTGAAGGGCTGAAGATGGGCCCAAGAAGAATAAAGCCTCTACCCAACCTTAGTTTAGTCAGTCATATTTATTGACACCTCCCCGCCGTCTTAGTTTTTTTCCTCACGATATTTAGGCGCCTCCACTGTGGCATGCACTGGACTAAGCGCTGAGGTCCGTAGAATAATAATAATGGCATTTGTGAAGGGCTGAAGATGGGCCCAAGAAGAATCCTACCCTCCTTTAGTTCAGTCAGTCATATTTATCGAAACCCCCCCACCCCGTCTTAATTTTTTTCCTCACAATATTTAAGCACCTCCACTGTGGCATGCACTGGACTAAGCGCTGAGGTCCGTAGAATAATAATAATAATAATAATAATAATAATAATAATTGCATTTGTGAAGGGCTGAAGATGGGCCCAAGAAGAATAAAGCCCCTACCCAACCTTAGTTCAGTCAGTCACATTTATTGACACCCCCCCGCCGTCTTAGTTTTTTTCCTCACGATATTTAGGCGCCTCCACTGTGGCACTCACTGGACTAAGCGCTGAGGTCTGTAGAATAATAATAATGGCATTTGTGAAGGGCTGAAGATGGGCCCAAGAAGAATAAAGCCCCTACCCAACCTTAGTTCAGTCAGTCATATTTATTGACACCCCCCCTGCCGTCTTAGTTTTTTTCCTCACGATATTTAGGCGCCTCCACTGTGGCACGCACTGGACTAAGCGCTGAGGTCCATAGAATAGTAATAATAATAATGGCATTTGTGAAGAGCTGAAGATGGGCCCAAGAAGAATCCAGCCCCTACCCCACCTTAGTTCAATCAGTCATATTTATTGACAACCCTCAACCCCCGTCTTAGTTTTTTTCCTCACGATATTTAAGCGCCTCCGCTGTGGCACGCACTGGACTAAGCGCTGAGGTCCGTAGAATAATAATAATAATAGTGGCAGTTGTGAAGGGCTGAAGATGGGCCCAAGAAGAATCCAGCCCTTACCCGCCCCCCAGCATTAGTTCAGTCAGTCATATTTATTGACACACACACACACACACACACACACCTGTTTTAGTTTTTTTCCTCACTCTAAGCGCCTCCACTGTGGCACGCACTAGACTAAGCGCTTAGGTCCGTAGAATAATCATAATAATAATAATAATGGCAGTTGTGAAGAGCTGAAGATGGGCCCAAGAAGAATCCAGCCCCTACCCGCCCTTAGTTCAGTCAGTCATATTTATTGACACCCCCCCCACACCGTCTTAGTTTTTTCCCTCATGATATTTAAGCACCTCCACTGTGGCACGCACTGGACTAAGCGCTGAGGTCCATAGAACAATAATAATAATAATGGCATATATGAAGGGCTGAAGATGGGCCCAAGAAGAATCCAGCCCCTACCCAACCTTAGTTCAGTCAGTCATATTTATTGATGCCCCCCCCGCCGCCGTCTTACTTTTTTTCCTCACGATATTTAAGCGCCTCCACTGTGGCACGCACCGGACTAAGCACTGAGGTCCGTAGAATAGTAATAATAATAATAATAATAATGGCATTCGTGAAGGACTGAAGATGGGCCCAAGAAGAATCCAGCCCCTACCCCCCCCTTTCTTCAGTCAGTCATATTTATTGACACTGCCCCCCATCTTAGTTTTTTTCCTCACGATATTTAAGCGCCTCCACTGTGGCACGCACTGGACTAAGCGCTGAGGTCCGTAGAATAATAATAATAATAATGGCATTTGTGAAGGGCTGAAGATGGGCCCAAGACGAATAAAGCCCCTACCCAACCTTAGTTCAGTCAGTCATATTTATTGACACACCCCCGCCGTCTTAGTTTTTCTCCTCACGATATTTAGGCGCCTCCACTGTGGCACGCACTGGACTAAGCGCTGAGGTCCGTAGAATAATAATAATAATAATAATAATAATAATAATAATAATAGCATTTGTGAAGGGCTGAAGATGGGCCCAAGAAGAATCCAGCCCCTACCCCACCTTAGTTCAGTCAGTCATATTTATTGACAACCCCCAACCCCCGTCTTAGTTTTTTTCCTCACAATATTTAAGCGCCTCCACTGTGGCACGCACTGGACTAAGCACTGAGGTCCGTAGAATAATAATAATAATGATAATGGCATTTGTGAAGGGCTGAAGGTGGGCCCAAGAAGAATCCAGCCCCTACCCAACCTTAGTTCAGTCAGTCATATTTATTGACACCCCCCCACACCGTCTCAGTTTTTTTCCTCACGATATTTAGGCACCTCCACTGTGGCATGCACTGGATTAAGCGCTGAGGTCCGTAGAATAATAATAATAATAATAATGGCATTTGTGAAGGGCTGAAGATGGGCCCAAGAAGAATCCAGCCCTTACCCGCCCTTAGTTCAGTCAGTCATATTTACTGACCCCCCCCCCCCCCACCCGTCTTAGTTTTTTTCCTCACGATATTTAAGCGCCTCCACTGTGGCACACACTGGACTAAGCGCTGAGGTCCGTAGAATAATAATAATAATAATGGCATTTGTGAAGGGCTGAAGATGGGCCCAAGAAGAATCCAGCCCCTACTCAACCTTAGTTCAGTCAGTCATATTTATTGACGCCCCCCCACCCCCCACCCCGCCATCTTACTTTTTTTCCTCACGATATTTAAGCACCTCCACTGTGGCACGCACCGGACTAAGCACCGAGGTCCGTAGAATAATGATAATAATAATGGCATTTGTGAAGTGCTGAAGGTGGGCCCAAGAAGAATCCAGCCCCTGCCCCCCCTTATTCATTCAGTCAGTCATATTTACTGACACCCCCCCCCCCCCCACCCCGCAACCCCCGTCTTACGTCTTAGTTTTTTTCCTCACGATATTTAAGCGCCTCCACTGTGGCATGCACTGGACTAAGCGCTGAGGTCTGTAGAATAATAATGATAACAATGGCATTTGTGAAACGCTATAGATGGGCCCAAGAAGAATCCAGCCCCTGCCCCACCTTATTCAGTCAGTCATATTTACTGGCACCGCCCCCCCCCCATCTTAGTTTTTTCCTCATGATATAAGCGCCTTCTCTGTGCCACACACTGGACTAAGCACTGAGGTCCATAGAATAATAATAATAATAATAATAATGGCATTTGTGAAGAGCTGAAGATGGGCCCAAGAAGAATCCAGCCCTTACCCCTCCTTAGTTCAGTCAGTTGTATTTACTGACCCCCCCATCTTAGTTTTTTTCCTCACAATATTTAAGCGCCTTCTCTGTGGCATGCACTGGACTAAGCGCTGAGGTCCATAGAATAATAATAATAATAATAATAATAATAATAATAATAATAATAATGGCATTTGTAAAGAGCTGACGATGGGCCCCAGGAGACTCCAGCCCCTCCCCGCCTTAGTTCAGTCAGTCAGTCGTATTTACTGACCCCCCACCCACCCACCACCATCTTAGTTTTTTTCCTCACAATATTTAAGCGCCTTCTCCGTGGCAGCAACTGGACTAAGCGTTGAGGTCCATAGAATAATTAATAAGAATAATAATGGCATTTGTGAAGAGCTGAAGATGGGCCCAAGAAGACTCCAGCCCCTACCCCCGCTTAGTTCAGTCAGTCAGTCAGTCATATTTACTGACCCCCTCCCCCGCCACCATCTTATTTTCCTCACAATATTTAAGCGCCTCCTCTATGGCCCACACAGAACTAAGCGCTGAGGTCCATAGAATAATAATAATAATGGCATTTGTGAAGTGCTGAAGGTGGGCCCAAGAAGAATCCAGCCCCTACCCCCACCTTATTTCAGTCAGTCAGTCGTATTTACTGACCACCACCCCCCCCGCCGCCATCTTAGTTTCTTTCCTCACAATATTTGTTAAGCGCCTCGTCTATGGCACGCACTGAACTAAGTGCTGAGGTCCATAGAATAAAAATAATGATAATAATAATAATGGCATTTGTGAAGTGCTGAAGGTGGGCCCAAGAAGAATCCAGCCCCTAACCCCCCTTATTTCAGTCAGTCAGTCGTATTTACTGACAACCGCCACCCCCCCCAACCCCATCTTAATTTTTTTCCTCACGATATTTGTTAAGTGGTTTCTCTGTGGCACGCCCTGGACTGAGTGCTGAGGTCCATAGAATAATAATAATAATAATAATAATAATGGCATTTGTGAAGAGCTGAAGATGGGCCCAAGGAGACTCCAGCCCCTCCCTGCCTTAGTTCAGTCAGTCAGTCGTATTTACTGACCCCCCACCCACCCACCACCATCTTAGTTTTTTTCCTCACACTATTTAAGCGCCTTCTCCGTGGCACGCACTGGACTAAGCGCTGAGGTCCGTAGAATAATTAATAAGAATAATAATGGCATTTGTGAAGAGCCGAAGATGGGCCCAAGAAGACTCCAGCCCCTACCCCACCTTAGTTCAGTCAGTCAGTCAGTCACATTTACTGGCCCCCTCCCCCGCCACCATCTTATTTTCCTCACAATATTTAAGCGCCTCCTCTGTGGCCCACACTGAACTAAGTGCTGAGGTCCATAGAATAATAATAATAATGGCATTTGTGAAGAGCTGAAGATGGGCCCAAGAAGGATCCAGCCCCTACCCCGCCTTAGTTCAGTCAGTCAGTCGTATTTACTGACCCCCACCCTCACCATCTTAGTTTTTTTCCTCACAATATTTGTTAAGCGCCTCCTCTGTGGCACGCACTGAACTAAGCGCAGAGGTCCATAGAATAATAATGGCATTTGTGAAGTGCTGAAGGTGGGCCCAAGAAGAATCCAGCCCCTACCCCCCCCTTAGTTCAGTCAGTCAGTCGTATTTACTGACCCCCACCCCCCCCGCCACCATCTTATTTTCCTCACAATATTTGTTAAGCGCCTCCTCTGTGACACGCACTGAACTAAACGCTGAGGTCCATAGAATAATGATAATAATAATAATGGCACTTGTGAAGTGCTGAAGGTGGGCCCAAGAAGAATCCAGCCCCTACCCCACCTTAGTTCAGTCAGTCGTATTTACTGACCACCCCCACCCCGCTACTATCTTATTTTCCTCACGATATTTGTTAAACGCCTCGTCTGTGGCACGCTCTGAACTAAGTGCTGAGGTCCATAGAATAATAATAATAATAATGGCATTTGTGAAGTGCTGAAGGTGGGCCCAAGAAGAATCCAGCCCCTACCCCCCCCCCGTTATTTCAGTCAGTCAGTCGTATTTACTGACACCCCCCCCCCCCCCCACCGCCATCTTAGTTTCTTTCCTCACAATATTTGTTAAGCGCGTCGTCTGTGGCACGCACTGAACTAAGTGCTGAGGTCCATAGAATAAAAATAATGATAATAATAATAATGGCATTTGTGAAGTGCTGAAGGTGGGCCCAAGAAGAATCCAGCCCCTAACCCCCCTTATTTCAGTCAGTCAGTCATATTTACTGACAACCGCCACCCCGCCCCCCGTCTTAATTTTTTTCCTCACGATATTTGTTAAGTGGTTTCTCTGTGGCACGCCCTGGACTGAGTGCTGAGGTCCATATAATAATAATAATAATAATAATAATAATAATAATAATAATAATAATAATAATAATAATAATAGCATTTGTGAAGAGCTGAAGATGGGCCCAAGGAGACTCCAGCCCCTCCCCGCCTTAGTTCAGTCAGTCAGTCGTATTTACTGACCCCCCCACCCACCCACCACCATCTTAGTTTTTTTCCTCACAATATTTAAGCGCCTTCTCTGTGGCACGCACTGGACTAAGCGCTGAGGTCCGTAGAATAATTAATAAGAATAATAATGGCATTTGTGAAGAGCCGAAGATGGGCCCAAGAAGACTCCAGCCCCTACCCCCCACTTAGTTCAGTCAGTCAGTCAGTCATATTTACTGACCCCCTCCCCCACCACCATCTTATTTTCCTCACAATATTTAAGCGCCTCCTCTGTGGCCCACACTGAACTAAGCGCTGAGGTCCATAGAATAATAATAATAATGGCATTTGTGAAGAGCTGAAGATGGGCCCAAGAAGAATCCAGCCCCTACCCCGCCTTAGTTCAGTCAGTCAGTCGTATTTACTGACTAGTTCAGTCAGTCAGTCGTATTTACTGACCCCCACCCTCACCATCTTAGTTTTTTTCCTCACAATATTTGTTAAGCGCCTCCTCTGTGGCACGCACTGAACTAAGCGCAGAGATCCATAGAATAATAATGGCATTTGTGAAGTGCTGAAGGTGGGCCCAAGAAGAATCCAGCCCCTACCCCCCCTTAGTTCAGTCAGTCAGTCATATTTACTGACCCCCACCCCCCCGCCACCATCTTATTTTCCTCACAATATTTGTTAAGCACCTCCTCTGTGACACGCACTGAACTAAGCGCTGAGGTCCATAGAATAATGATAATAATAATAATGGCACTTGTGAAGTGCTGAAGGTGGGCCCAAGAAGAATCCAGCCCCTACCCCCCCTGTTATTTCAGTCAGTCAGTCGTATTTACTGACACCCCCCCCCCCCCGCCGCCATCTTAGTTTCTTTCCTCACAATATTTGTTAAGCGCCTCGTCTGTGGCACGCACTGAACTAAGTGCTGAGGTCCATAGAATAAAAATAATGATAATAATAATAATGGCATTTGTGAAGTGCTGAAGGTGGGCCCAAGAAGAATCCAGCCCCTAACCCCCCTTATTTCAGTCAGTCAGTCGTATTTACTGACAACCGCCACCCCGCCCCCCCGTCTTAATTTTTTTCCTCACGATATTTGTTAAGTGGTTTCTCTGTGGCATGCCCTGGACTGAGCGCTGAGGTCCATAGAATAATAATAATAATAATAATAATGGCATTTGTGAAGAGCTGAAGATGGGCCCAAGGAGACTCCAGCCCCTCCCCGCCTTAGTTCAGTCAGTCAGTCGTATTTACTGACCCCCCCACCCACCCACCACCATCTTAGTTTTTTTCCTCACAATATTTAAGCGCCTTCTCTGTGGCACGCACTGGACTAAGTGCTGAGGTCCGTAGAATAATTAATAAGAATAATAATGGCATTTGTGAAGAGCCAAAGATGGGCCCAAGAAGACTCCAGCCCCTACCCCCCCCTTAGTTCAGTCAGTCAGTCAATCATATTTACTGACCCCCTCCCCCGCCACTATCTTATTTTCCTCACAATATTTAAGCGCCTCCTCTATGGCCCACACTGAACTAAGCGCTGAGGTCCATAGAATAATAATAATAATGGCATTTGTGAAGAGCTGAAGATGGGCCCAAGAAGAATCCAGCCCCTACCCTGCCTTAGTTCAGTCAGTCAGTCGTATTTACTGACCCCCACCCTCACCATCTTAGTTTTTTTCCTCACAATATTTGTTAAGTGCCTCCTCTGTGGCACGCACTGAACTAAGCACAGAGGTCCATAGAATAATAATGGCATTTGTGAAGTGCTGAAGGTGGGCCCAAGAAGAATCCAGCCCCTACCCCCCCTTAGTTCAGTCAGTCAGTCGTATTTACTGACCACCCCCACCCCGCCACTATCTTATTTTCCTCACAATATTTGTTAAACGCCTCCTCTGTGGCACGCTCTGAACTAAGCGCTGAGGTCCATAGAATAATAATAATAATAATGGCATTTGTGAAGTGCTGAAGGTGGGCCCAAGAAGAATCCAGCCCCTACCCCCCCCTTATTTCAGTCAGTCAGTCGTATTTACTGACCCCCACCCCCACCCCCCGCTACCATCTTAGCTTTTTTCCTCACAATATTTGTTAAGCGCCTCGTCTGTGGCACGCACTGAACTAAGCGCTGAGGTCCATAGAATAAAAATAATGATAATAATAATAATGGCATTTGTGAAGTGCTGAAGGTGGGCCCAAGAAGAATCCAGCCCCTACCCCGCTTTATTTCAGTCAGTCATATTTACTGACAACCCCCCCGATCTTAATTTTTTTCCTCACGATATTTGTTAAGCAGTTTCTCTGTGGCACTCCCTGGACTGAGCGCTGAGGTCCATATAATAATAATAATAATGGCATTTGTGAAGCACTGAAGATGGGCCCAAGAAGAATCCAGCCCCTACCCCCGCTTATTTCAATCAGTCGTATTAACTGACACCCCCATCTTAGTTTTTTTCTCATGATATTTGTTACGCGCCTTCTCTGTGGCACGCACTGAACTAAGCGCTGAGGTCCATAGATGAATGAGAATAATGTTGGTATTTGTGAAGCGCTCACTCTGTGGGAAGCACTGTTCTTAGCGCTGAAGGTGGGCCCAAGAAGAATCCAGCCCCTATTCCCCCTTATTTCATTCATTCATTGTCAGTCAGTCAGTCGTATTTACTGACCCCCCCCACCCCGTCTTAGTTTTTTTCTCACAATATTTGTTAAGCGCCTCCTATGTGGCACGCACTGCACCAAGTGTTGAGGTCCATTGAATAATAATAGTATTAACAATGTTGGTATTTGTGAAACGCTCACTATGTGGGAAGCACTGTTCTAAGTGCTGAAGGTGGGCCCAAGAAGAATCCAGCTCCTACCCCCCGATTTCATTCATTCATTCAGTCGTGTTTACTGAGTGCTTACTGTGTGCAGCACACTATACCAAGCGCTTGGGAGATGACAGTTCAGCAACAGCCAGCCCCTGCCCACAATGGCCTCACAGGCTAGAAGGCGAGAGGCAGACGGCAAAAAGAGTCAACAGGCATTTGTTTTTCCTCATGATATTTCAGCGCTTAATACAGCGCTGAGGTTCATACGAGTTAGGACACAGTCCAGGCTGCAGCACCAAGGAAAATCTAGTCCCCTCCCCTTTAATTTTTCCTCATGATACTTGCTAAGCGCCTACTATGTGGCAGGTGCTATACTATGCTCTGAAGGCCATAGAAGGTGGGACACAGTCCATTGCGCTGGCCCAAGGAGAATCTAGCCCCTCCCTTTATTTTTTTTCCTCACAATATTTGTTAAATGCTTTCTATGGGGCAGGCACTGTACTAAGCGCTGATATCCATAAAAGGTGGGACACAGTCCATTACGCGGGACCAAGGAGAATCTAGCCCCCCCCCCCTTTATTTTTTTTCCTCACAATATTTGTTAAATGCTTACTATGTGGCAGACGCTGTACTAAGCGCTGAGGTACATACAAAATGGGACACAGTCCATGCCATGGATGGACCCAAAGAGAATCCAGCCCCTTTATTTATTTTTTTTCCTCATGATAATTGTTAAGTGCCTTCTATGCGGCAGGCACTGTATCAAGCACTGAGGTCCATAAAAGTTGGGACACAGGCCATACCATGGATGGACCCAAGGAGAATCCAGCACCCCCCCCCCCGCCCTTTTTCTTTCTCATGATATTTGTTAAGCGCCTTCTATGTGGTAGGCACTGTATTAAGCCCTGAGGTCCATAAAAGTTGGGACACAATCCATGCCGTGGGCCCAAGGAGAATTCATACCCCCGCCTTATTTATTTTTTTCCTCATATTTGTTAAGCGCTACATGGCAGGCACTGTACTAAGCGCTGAGGTCCACAGATGGTGGGACACAGTCCATGCCGCGGGTCCAAGGAGAATCCAGCCCCCCACCCCCCTTCAATTATTTCATTTTCCCTCACAATATTAAGCGCTTGCTAGGCGGCAGACATCGTACTAAACAGTGAGGGCCATAGAAGGTGGGAAACATTCCTTGTCAAGGGCCCATGGAAAATCCAGCCCTCCCACCCCCCTTATTTATTTATTTTTCCTCACAATATTTGTTAAGCACCTACTGTGTGGCAGGCACTGTACTAAGCACTGGGGTACATAAAAGGTGGGACACGGGCCCAAGGAGAAGTCACAGCCTCCCCTGCCCGCTGCCTTTATTTTTTTTTCCTCACAATATTTAAGCACCTACTGTGTGGCAGACACTGCGCTAAACCTTAAGAACATACAAAATGGGACACAGTCCATGCCGTGGGCCCAAGAAGAATCCACCCCCCTTTAATTATTATTTTTTCTCATGATATTAAGTGCCTACTATGTGGCAGACACTGTATTAAGCACTGAGGTACATACAGGGTAGGACACAGTCCATGTTGTGGGCCCAAGAAGAATTCACCCCCCTCTCCTGCTTATTTATTTTTTTCCTCATGATCTTTGTTAAGTGCCTGCTATGTTGCAGACACTGTATTAAGCACTGAGGTACCTACAAGATGGGACCCGGTCCATGCCAGGGGCCCAAGGAGAATTTACCACCCCCTCTTGTTTTTTTCCTCACAATATTAAGGGCCTACTATGTGGCAGACACTGTACTAAGCGCTGAGGTACATACAAGACGGGACACAGTCCGTGCTGTGGGCCAAGAAGAATTCACCGCCTCCCTTACCCCCGGCTTATTTTTTTTTTCCTCATGATACCTGTTAAGCGCCTACTACGTGGCAGACACTGTACTAAACACTGCGGTACATACAAGATGGGACACAGTCCATGCTGCGGGCCCAAGGAAAATTTACGCACCCTCTTATTTATTTTTTTCCCCTCACAATATTAAGTGCCTACTGTGTGGCTGACACTGTACTAAGCGCTGAGGTACATACAAGATGGGACACAGTCCATGCCGTGAGCCCAAGAAGGATCCACCCTCCCCCATGCCATTTATTTTTTTCCCTCAAGATATTTAAGTGCCTATTAGGTGGCAGACACTATACTAAACGCTGAGGTCCGTACAAAGCAGGATATAGTCTATTCCACGGGCCCAAGGAGAATCCAGCCCTCTCGCCCGCGTTATTTGCTTTTTTCCCCTCACGATATTGGTTAAGTACTTACTATGTAGCAGGCACTGTACAAAGCACTGAGGCCCACGAGCAGTCCACGTCCCATATAGGGCTCCAGTCTTCATCCCCATTTTACAGATGAGGTAATGAAGGCCCAGAAAAGTGAGGTCACTCGGCGGGCGAGTGGCGGAGCAGGGATTAGAACCCAGGTCCTTCTGACTCCCGGGGCTGGGCTCTACCTACCCGGCTACTTTGTCATCACTCGGCGGGCGGCCAAAACGGTGCCCGGCTGGCGCTCGGCAAGCCGACGGGAGACGAGCTTCCCTTTTTCAGTGGCTTGGCACGGGTGCACGTGTAGGCTCATTCTGGGGTGCGGTACTCCAAGCGCTTAGTACGTCGCCCTGCACCTAGTAAGCGATCAATGAGGAGCAATCGATCAATGGTATCGATTGGGCGTGCAGAGCACCCGTGCTAAGTGCTTGGGAGAGTACGACACAGAATCAGCGGGCACATTCCCTACCCCTACCTAGCCGACAGTCTATAGGGCATCGATCGATATGCAGGAAGTGCCTTTCGTGAGGTCACTTTAGTACACTTGGGGCACACGGTGTATGCACACACCACTGTGCTGAGTGTCATAATTAAAGTGCGTGGGTTCAGAGGTTTCGGTGTTCCCCTGAATTCACCCCAAGTTGTCCAAATGCAATCTGACGAGGGTCTTCTATCAATCAATAAATGGTATCGATTGAGCACTTCCTGCGTGCGGATCACTGTACTAAACACTCCCCCCTCGTCAAATCATCATCATCATCATCAATCATATTTATTGAGCACTTACTGTGTGCAGAGCACTGTACTAAGCGCTTGGGAATGGCAACATATAGAGACAGTCCCTACCCAACAGTGGGCTCACAGTCTAAAAGGGGGAGACAGAGAACAAAACCAAACATACTAACAAAATAAAATAAATAGAATAGATATGTACAAGTAAAATAAATAGAGTAACAAATATGGGACCACAGCTCTGCCCGTGTAAGCGTGCAAGAAAGAGCGATCAATCAGTGGAATTTAATGAGCGTTTACTGTGGGGAGAGGACTGTACTAAGCTCCTGGGAGAGGACAGGGTTGGTAAAGACGTTCCTCGCCCACAACGAGATGACCCTCTAGAGCGTCTTAGTGTCCCATAGCTGCTTAGAGGCACACCAGAAAACTTTTTCCCCTTTCCAAATCGCACAACATTTTATGGTTAAGAAGCAAATATTTAAATTGGCCGGACGATCCAACGGAAACGAAAATGTGCCCAGCTAATGTCCGTGTTGCCTGATGTACTTTTCTCACTGGTTATTTGTTGACCGTTGGCTACCTTTGGTAAACACACGAGCCGAACCGTCTTTAAAATACACTAGTAAAAGTTATTTTTGCCATTATTTTCTGCAAGGAGGGTGCATATTATATTCCTTTTGTGATGGTATTTGTAAGTGCTTACCTTGTGCCGAGCACTGTCTCAGGGGCTGAGGAAGATGAAAGATAATCAGGTTGGACACTGTCTGTGTCCCACTTGGGACTCCAAGTCTTAATCCCCATTTTACAGACGACGTAACGAACGGACAGCGAAGTGACGTGGCTTGCCCAAGGCCACCCAGGAGACGAGTGGCGAAGGCAGGATTAGAACCCGGGCCCTTCTGCTCCCAGGCCCTCATTCTTTCCACTGGGCCGTGCGCTGCTCCTCCAGACCCCAAATCGAGGTCTAAATGTAGAATCGAGGCTTAAAATAGGGAACAGAGAAAAATGAGGAGGTAGGAACGGTGGTAGAGGGAATTCAATTTATAGTCGAGCGACCACTTTTTCCGGTTTCATTACCGCGGTACTGAGAAACACCCATCGTGTCAGAAAAAAGGTTCAAACGAAGCCCTTCGATTCATGGGAAATTCAGCACCTTAATGAAGGAAGCGATCTCTGGGAAAGAGTTCTTTTATGCCCAAGTCCAACCTGAAATCCGGACCCGAAGGTCTACACTTGGAGCCAGGACGACGCCTACAAACTTGAATTTGGAGAAATAATTTCACCTCCAGGGCATTGGCTCCAATGCTACGGGACTGCCGCTCTATGAGGTCATTGTGCTGTTACGCTCGGGGGCAGGGAACATGACAACCAACTAACTCTCTTAGGTTGCACTCTCCCAAGTGCTTTAGGTCAGTGCTCTGCACACAGTAAGCGCTCAGTAAATCCGATTGATTGAATAAGGCAGGTTAGTAGATCTCATTTTCATATTCCGTTTCAAGCAGATTCATCTGTAGGAAGAAAGGGGAATTCCACCATCACTGGGATCGTCTGGGTTCGAATCCCAGCTCTGCCACTTGTCTGCTGTGGCACTTCGGGTGAGTCCCGGAACTTCCCTGTGCCTCAGTTACCTCTTCTGGAAAAATGGGGATTCAGACTGTGAGCCTCATGTGGGAAATGGACTGTATCCAACCTCATTAACTCGTATCCACCTCAAAGGTCAGTACGGTACCTGGCACATAGTAAGTGCTTAAAAAAAACTGTGGAAAAAAAACAACTGCTGTCCTTGCTATTTACAATTTTTATTATTGGTATTTACTAAGTGCTCTGTAACTACCTGTTTGATTGCCACCAAAAATGTGAAACACTACGCTTCCTCAAATTGCACCAAAGAACTTGTACACTTACTGTTCGGAAAAAGCCCAAATAGTCGTTTGGAATGATTGAGCACATCTTTCAGACACTCATCCCTCAGATACAAAACAGCTAGTGTCACAACAGGCAAAGGTCTTTTCCAGGTGCTAAAATAAAAATATTCCTTCCTGCAAAGCTGTCCGTTTATATCAGTGGGAAATACATACAAAGATTTTACCGGCATTTTCAACGACTCAAATACAGTAATATAAAAAGACCTGACAAGTTATAGGTTGTTATGAAAGAAACAACATAACTCACCATCTTTTCTCCAAATAGATAGGTTCTTCAGAATCTAAAGTTTTCAAATGCAACTCATTAATGATTGACAGGAATTCAACTGGGAAAAGAAACTCTGCTAGCCTACATAAGGTGATGTTGAATTTTGTCGTGAGGCCTAGACGGTTCATTATTTCAAATCCTGGAAGCAGTGTGGCATAGCGGATCGAGCCCGGACCTGGGAGCGGGAAGGACATGGATTCTAATCCCGACTCCGCCACCTGTCTGCTGTGTGACCTCGGGCAAGTCATTTCACTTCTCCGGGTCTCAGTGACCTCATCTGTAAAATGGGGATTGAGACGGTGAGCCCCACGTGGGACAGAGACTGTGTCCAACCCGATTTGCTTGTATCTACACCAGCACTTAGAACAGTGCCTGGCACATAGTAAGTGCTTAACAAATACCATAATTATTATTATTATTATTAATAATAATATTGCAAGGAGTAATTATGTTGCCAACTTGTACTTCCCAAGCACTTAATACAGTGCTCTGCACACAGTAAGTGCTCAATAAATACAATTGAATGAATGAATGAGTAAAATAATTCCTCCATAAAACTCCAATGATTTATTGAACTAAACATGCCTAATAAATTTAAAAGCGTATCTGTATGTATTATATGGGTAATTTCCATGACCCCAAAGAATTCCCAGTAGCTGTGACTCCAGTGATCCAGAAGAGAAGCAGCATGGACTTTGTGGCTAGAGCATGAGATTGGAAATCAGAAGGAACTGGGTTCTAATCCCAGCTCTGCCACTTGTTTGTTGTGTGAGAGTGTGTGACCTTGGGCAAGTCGCTTCACTTCTCTGGGCCTCAGTTCCCTCATCTGTAATGTGGGGATTAAGACTGTAAGCCCCATGTGGGACAAGGACTGGGTCCAACCTGATTAACTTGTATCTTCCCCAGCACTCAGTACGATGCCTGGCACATAGAAAGTCCTTAACAAATATCATTTAAAAAAAAGAAAAAAGAAAAGCAAGTTTAAGATCCTAAATGGACCTCTACTCCTTTGACCTTTTCAAGATGCATTTCGTATACAACATGATGAAAAGTCCTCATGACTCATTTATTACTATTATTATTATTACTATTTATAGAAATGTCGGTCTCCCCCTCTAAACTGTAAACTCGTGGCGGGCAGGAAATGTGAAGACCAACTCTGTTATATTGCACTCTACACACGGTCAGCGCTCAATAAATACGATCCACTGATTAATGGATGTCTCTCATGTAGACTGTAAGCTCCTTGAGGGGAGCAAGCATGTCTTCCGACTCTTTAAACTTTTCCAAGCATTTAGTACAGTGATCTGGACTTAGTGAACTCTAGGGGCTCAAACAGTTCTACTAATTTTGCTGGTGATGGTGACTGGATTGGTTATTGAATTGATCAGCAATGAACCCAGTTTAGATATTCAGTCAGTCATATTTATTGAGTACTTACTATGTGCAGAGCACAGTACTAAGCACTTGGGAGAGGACAATATAACAACTGACTGTGAGCCCACTGTTGGGTAGGGAAGCATCTCTATATGTTGCCAACTTGTACTTAGTACAGTACTCTGCACACAGTAAGCGCTCAATAAATATGACTGAATGAACAGACACATTCCCGCCTAAAACGACCTGACAGTCTAGAGGGGGATAATATAAATAAATAAATTATGTTTATGAACATGTGTGCAGTGGGGCTGGGAAGGGGAGTGAATAAAGAGAGCAAGTCAGATTTCAGAAGGGCTACGGGAGGTTCTATTTGGGGGAAGATTTCTCCACATTGTGATTGAAATAATGCTCCAATTGAGGAAGAATAAGGAGATCCAAATTACCTCAGGGATGTAAAAGCAGGTCATTGGGTTTCTGAAATATATCCCTGTAAAAAAAAAAAGAAAAAGAAATCTGGACTCTTGTGACTGTGAAACGTCGATGACTGTGAGCCCGCTGTTGGGTAGGGACTGTCTCTATGTGTTGCCGACTTGTACTTCCCAAGCGCTTAGTACAGTGCTCTGCACACAGTAAGCGCTCAATAAATACGATTGCCTGATTGATTGATTGATGACTCCATTTCCCATCACGTCCGCTGGAATCTGGAGGGGTACGAGATTGAATGAATGGTTAATATTTTTACTACAGTGAAGAAATGGCCTGGTACATTTTTCCGAATGGCGAGAAGGTGATCAAATTGGATTCTCCTGTATTTTTGTTCGGGAGAGAGTCTCCAAAGCCCAGTGGGTGTTCGATAAAGCTACCGATGGAAATTTTTCAAATAATTTTACAAGATGCTGGCGTATTATTTGTGCGGTTTGTTCCTCTCTTATTTCGGACCAACTTGTAGGCCTTGGGGTGATGTATATATGTATATATGTTTGTACATATTTATTACTCTATTTGTTTGTTTATTTTACTTGTACATATCTATTCTATTTATTTTATTTTGTTAGTATGTTTGGTTTTGTTCTCTGTGTTCCCCTTTTAGACTGTGAGCCCACTGTTGGGTAGGGACTGTCTCAATATGTTGCCAATTTGTACTTCCCAAGCGCTTAGTACAGTGCTCTGCACATAGTAAGCGCTCAATAAATACGATTGATGATGATGATGATGATGATGCTTGGCCTTAAATCTATTTTCGCTCCAACACTGCTCCCTGCTGACCTTGCACAGAATTTCACCGTTGCCTCCCTGGACTCGTTGAAATTCAACTGGTTTTTTGGGTCTCAATCCAATATCGGTATGTATTGAGCCCTTACAGCACGATATTATAATAATAATAATAATAATGGCATTTATTAAGCCCTTACTATGTGCAAAGCACTGTTCTAAGCGCTGGGGAGGTTACGAGGTGATCAGGTTGTCCCACGGGGGGCTCACAGTCAATCCCCATTTTACAGATGAGGTAACTGAGGCACAGAGAAGTTGTGACTTGCCCAAAGTCACACAGCTAAGTGGCGGAGCCGCGATTGGAACCCATGACCACTGACTCCAAAGCCTGGGCTCTTTCCACTGTGCCACACTGCTTCTCTAATGAACATACATTACATATATACATACATACATACATACATAAAGTACATATGTTGCCAATTTGTACTTCCCAAGCGCTTAGTACAGTGCTCTGCACATAGTAAGCGCTCAATAAATACGATTGATGATGATGATGATGATGAAGCACGATGAGAAACACATAATAATAACAAAAGAGTCAAAGGTCACCAAGGAACTCCTTGCCAAATCCAAAGGCCTCTACGCCACCCTAATCCTCCGCGACGGGTCACCTCCTTCTCTTCGGCTTCGCCGACACTGTCCTCTCCTGGTTCTCTTCCTATCTCTCCGGCCTCTCTTTCCTGGCCTCTTTTGCGGGCTCCTCCTCTTCCTCCCACCCCCTAACTGGGGGGGTCCCTCAAGGGTCCGTTCTACACACGTTTTCTTGGAGAACCCATTCCCTCCCTACGCTTCAACAACCACCTCTACGCGGACAATTCCCAAATCTCCATCTCCAGCCCTGGTCTCTCTCCCTCTCTGCAGTCGCGCATCTCCTCCTGCCTTCAAGACACCTCTACTTGGATGTCCCGCCATCATCTCAAACATAACATGTCCAAAACCAAACTCATTATCTTCCCACCCAAGCCCCGTCCTTCCCCTGACTTTCCCATCACTGTAGACGGCACCACCACCCTTCCCATCTCACCAGCCCGTAACCTGGGCGTTGTCCTCAACTCATCTCTCTCGTTCGACCCGCGGATTCAATCCGTCACCAAATCCTGGCGGTTCATCCTTCCCAGCGCTGCTAAAATCGGCTCTTTCCTCCCCGTCGAAACCGCTTCCACATTAATCCAAGCTTTTATCCTCTCCCGCCTGGATTACTGTTATCGGCCTCTTTGCGGACCTCCCAGCCTCCTGTCTCTCCCGACTCCAGCCCATACATTGCTCTGCTGGCCGGATCATTTTTCTTCCAACACGTTCAGGCCGTGTTTCCCCGCTTGTCAAAAACTCCAGTGGTTACCCATCCATGTTATGTTGCCAACTTGTACTTCCCAAGCGCTTAGTACAGTGCTCTGCACACAGTAAGCGCTCAGTAAATACGATTGATGATGATGATGATGATCTCCACACAAACAGAAACTCCTCACCAGAGGCTTTACAGCAGAGTCAAGTCTACCTAGTGGATTCCTAGGGACCATCTACTTGGAGAACTTACCTACAGAGATCTATGTATTACATGTGCACAAATGTTCCCTCTAAATCTGCCAGAAAATACAATTCGGGCATAAAATGCTGCAGAGATAATTCGATTTCACAAGTGAAACATTTCTTAGCAGTTCTTTCTTGGGAACCTCCAGTAATAGGTAAAACCCATTCACTGGGTGACAAACTAGCTACTTGCATTTAATATTTAGAATTGGACAAGGCAAGACAATCGAGTTAAAGTTTTGTGATGGCATTTGCAGTACAACTTGTACTTCCCAAGCGTTTAGTACAGTGCTCTGCACACAGTAAGTGCTCAATAAATACGATTGATTGATTGATTGATTGATTTAGTGAGCATCCCTAGAGAACAATGCACTCTCCTGAGCGTCCTGGCAGTAACAGAGGAAGGATCGGTCAGGGTCAGGAACCAGAAACCGTGGGCTTCATGGTTTTCCCAGTCGACAGATCCCAAACTACAGGCCGACCTAACTACTTCACCGTGCCTCAGTAATCTCATCTGTAGAATGGGGATGAAAACCATGAGCCCCACGTGGGAAGAGGACTGTGCCCAAACCGATTAGCTTGTATCTACCCCAGCACTGAGTGGGGCTGTAAATTCTTCTTTGCAATAACGTGGCTCAGTGGAAAGGGCCCGGGCTTTGGAGTCAGAGGTCAGGGGTTCAAATCCCAGCTCCGCCACTTGTCAGCTGTGTGACTTCGGGCAAGTCACTTAACTTCTCTGGCCCTCAGTTCCCTCATCTGTAAAATGAGGATTAAAACTGTGAGCCCCCTGTGGGACAACCTGGTCACCTTGTAACTCCCCAGCACTTAGAACAGTGCTTTGCACATAGTAAGCGCTTAATACCATTATTATTATTATTATTATTAGTGGGTCTGGGAGTCAGAAGGACCTGGGTTCTAATCCCAGCCTCCTCCCTTCTCTGCTGCGTGACCTCAGGCTAGTTGCTTGACTTTTCTGGGCCTCAGTTCCCTCATTTGTAAAACGGGGATTAAGGCGGTGAGCCCCACATGGGACAGGGGCTGTGTCCAACTCAGTATCTATCCCAGCGCTTTGTACAGTGCCTGGCACATAGTAAGTGCTTAGCAAATACCATTAAAAACCCCACAGTGTTCACAGGGGCTGTGTCCAACTCAGTATCTATCCCAGCACTTTGTACAGTGCCTGGCACATAGTAAGGGCTTAGCAAATACCATTAAAAACCCCAGTGTTCACAGGGGCTGTGTCCAACTAAGTATCTCTTCCAGCGCTTTGTACAGTGCCTGGCACATAGTAAGTGCTTAGAAAATACCATTAAAAACCCCAGTGTTCCCCTCTCGTACCCTACTGCCCTGATTTTCTACTCCAACCCAGCCTGCCACCTTACTCTTCTAATGCCAAACTTCTCACTGTACCTCCATCTCTACTTACTGCCAACCACTCATCCAATTCCTCCCTTTGACCTGGAATGCCCTCCCTCCTCAAATATAACCATCACTCTCCCCCTTTTAAAAGCCTTCTCAAAGACACATAATAATAATACTAATAACAGTAATAATAATGGTGTTTGCTAAGCACTTACTATGGGTCAAGCGCTGTAATAATAATGGTATTTGTTAAGTCCTTACTATGTGCCAAGCACGGGGGTAAATACAAGCTAATCAGGCTGGACCCTCTCCCACCTGGAGCTCACAACTCATTTTCCAGATGAGGTAACTGAGACCCAGAGATGTGAAGTGACTTGTCCAAGGTTACACAGCAGACATGGGGCAGAGTCGAAATTAGAACCCAGGTCCTTCTGATTCCCAGGCCCAGGCTCTATCCCCTGAGCCATGCTGCTTCTCTCTGCGCAGGGGTGGATACAAGCAAATCTCCTCCAAGAGGCCTTCCCCAACCAAACCCTCATTTCCTCCTCCCATTCCCACACCCGTAATTTATATTCATTTAATCCTATTTATTGAGCACTTACTGTGTGGAGAGCACTGTATAAAGCACTTAGGAAGTACAATATTCATTTATATTCATGTCTGTCTCTCCTCCTCTAGACTGTAAGCTCTTTGTGGCCAGGGAATGTGTCTACCAACTCTGTTATACTGTGCTCTGCACACAGTAGATGATGAATAAATTCAATTATTATTATTATTATTGTTAATGATGAAGATAATATTTGTTAAGCCCTTACTATGTGTCAAGCACTATACTAAGCATCGGAGTAGCTACTTTATCTTTTTACGGTACTTGTTAAGCACTTACTATATGTCAAGCACTCTAATAAGCACTGGGGTAGATACCATTATCTTTTTTTCATGGTATTTATTAAGCTCTTACAACCTCTAGACTGTGGGTAATGCTTGGCCCTAAATCTATTTCCGCTGACCTCGCACAGAATTTCACCGTGGCCCCTTTGGACTTGTTGAATTCCAACTGGATTTTGGTCTGATTTCATTGTCTCAGTCAATCAACGGTATTTATTGAGCCCTTACTGTATGTAAAGCGTAAAAATGATAATATTTGTTAAGCACTTACCACGTGCCAAGCACTACTCTAAGAACTGGAGTAGCTACATTCTCTTTTTTTATGGTATTTGTTAAGCACTTTCTATGTGCCAGGCACTGTACTAAGCGCTGAGGTAGATACAAGGTTATTTATCCAAGGGGCGCACCATCTTAGTTCCCATTATACAGATGAGGTAACATTTATAATTAACTGTTAAATGTATGCATCTTAATGCCGGTCTCTCCCTCTAGACTGTGAGCTCATTTTGGGCAGGAAATATATCTGTTCATTGTTCTATTGTCCTCTCCCAAGGGCTTAGTACAGTGCTCTGCAGAGTAAGTGCTCAATAAATACAATCGAATGAATGAAAAGTTAACTGAGGCACAGAGAAGTTAAGTGACCTTCCTAAGCTCACACAGCAGACCAGTGGCAGAGTCAGATTTAGAACTCAGGGCCTTTGGACATCCAGGACTGTGCTCTTTGCTGCTCTTTGCACTAATTTATGCTGTTTGCTCCCTATTTATAATAATAATAATAATGGCATTTATTAAGTGCTTACTATGTGCAAAGCACTGTTCTAAGAGCTGAGCACTGTTCTAAGCGCTTCCATCCCCCTGTCGTCACGGGCAGTGTCTTAGCTCAAGCTGTTTGACCCATTCTGGCTGGCGTTTAGTAGGGTCCAAGCTAGACTGAAGGGAGGAGCAGATGGGAGGAGTCCCCTTCCAGCCTCCATCATCATCATCATCATCCTCATTGTGCTATTTGTTAAGCGTTTACTCTGTGCCAGGCTCTGTAGCTCTGGGGTGGCTACAAGGAAATTGGGTTGGACACAGTCTCTGTCCCATGTGGGAACTCAATGTCTCAATCCCCACTTTATGGATGAGATCACTGAGGTCCAAGGTCACACAGCAGACAAGTGGTGGAGCTGCGATTATTCATTCATTCATTCAATCGTATTTATTGAGCGCTTACTGTGTGCAGAGCACTGGACTAAGCACTTGGGAAGTCCAAGTCAACAACATTATAGAGACGGTCCCTACCCAACAGTGGGCTCACAATCTAGAAAGGGGAGACAGACAACAAAACAAAACATATAAACCAAATAAAATAAATAGAATAAATATGTACAAGTAAAATAAATAAATTAGAATCCAGGACCTGCCGATTCCCAGGCCCGGGCTCTATCTGCTACACCGTGTTGTTTCTTTGGTCTGCTGCATACACCTATCACATTTGGGGACAGAAGGGCGCTGGATGATGAGGATTGTGGTACTTGTTGAGCACTTACTATATAACAGGCACTGTAGTGAGCGTTAGGGTGGATACAACATAAACTTTGACTCGAGGGAGTTCTTAACTGCCATATGACAGAACAGTAAGAACCCATTGCAGAAGCAGTGTGGCCTTCTGTCTCTCAGGCCCCTCCTCTAATCCCGGCTCAGCCAACTGTCTGCTGTGACACCTTGGACAAGTCACTTCACTTCTCTGTGCCTCAGTTGCCTCATCTGTAAAGTGGGGATGAAGACTGTGAGCCCCACGCGGGACAGGGACAAACCTGATGGCCTTTTATCGACCCAAGCGCTTATCCGGTGCATAGTAAGAGTGAAAAAAACGTCATTAAAAACAAAAAAAGCCCAAAGACAGTCCTGGAATGGAAGGACGCTGCCTGATTGCATCAATCAGTCCATGGTATTTAGCGAGTGCTTACTGGATGAAGACCACTGTACTAAGCGCTGGGGAAAGTACACTACGACAGTAGGTACACATTCTCTGCCCACAATGCACGCAACGCTTCGGTCACACTAGCCCCTCGATAGGCCCTGGCCCTCGGAAAGGGTACCTATTGTATTCCAAGACACACGCACAGCTCGTAAGCTGTAAACTCCCCAGTAGACTTTAAGTGTGGGGTGGGCAGGAAATGCGTCTGTCGTAGTTTACTCTCCTAAGTGCTTAGTTCAGTGCCCTGCACCTAGTAAGTCCTCAATACGATTGATTGCCATTTGAATAACCGGAACAAAAATTACCACGTGAACTCTCTCCTATTCGATCTGCTGGAACTGTGGAAGATGCAAACTATTGTACTTGGGCTAAGGCCGTGATCTCTTTTAGGGGTGCTTAGACTTTTCCCTATGAAACCTTAAAAGGCAAAGATTCAAAGTTACCCCCCAAATACCCCCAAAACAAACCCACCAACAATAAAAAAACCAACGTTGACTTTTCCATTACGGTCCTCTCTCCAGGTAAATTAGCAAGCACCTTCATTGTCTGGGACTTTAAGCAATCACTGATCCTAAATCGGCCCCTCCCCAAAATCCTGATTTATCGTGTACCCACCCGGCATCTTGACTGTATATATACAGCATATTATACATATACATATATATATATATATATATATATATATATATATACACTATACATACAGACCTGTATATATGGTTGTACATATTTATTACTCTATTTATTTATTTTACTTGTACATATCTATCCTATTTATTTTATTTTGTTAGTATGTTTGGTTTTGTTCTCTGTCTCCCCCTTTTAGACTGTGAGCCCACTGTTGGGTAGGGACTGTCTCTCTACATTGCCAATTTGTACTTCCCAAGCGCTTAGTACAGTGCTCTGCACATAGTAAGCGCTCAATAAATACGATTGATGATGATGATGATGACTGCACCTGGGCTTGGCCATTAAGAAGCAAAACCAGCCCCCTTACCTTTCCACAAAACGGACATCGATCTTCAGGAAATTTCGATAGGAACTTCAAAAAGAACCCTGGGGACGGTCAAAAGAAAGGTACTTTCCCTCCTGCAACATAACACGGATTTTACGCGGCCAGCCCTCACACCACCGTGCCTGGTTATTAGGTATGGGTTTCGGATTAATTCCTGCTGCTCTCAAAACGGAAGAAAAAGCCAGAATTACTTGTTGAAGAGACTGAACAAAATGAGACATAGGTCAGACTGGTCTTCAGACAAAGTTTATTCTTCTTAGAGTTCTTTCACTGAATCTCTGCAGCCCGGGAGACTTCAGAAGCGACCCGCAAATGATGATGGATGCCGGAGCGGAAAACCGCCTGGCTTCTCTCTCTCTCTTCCCGGGGAGTCCGCTGGCCACGTTTCAGTCTTCGTCCACTGTCGGTTTGATGGTGACTCCTCTTCTTATCTGGCCCCAGCCGATGAGACTGGGAAACGAATACAAGAGATCACACAGGAACGACCGCTGGTAACGCTAGTTTTTCAGTTCGTTGGAAGCCGATGACTTCAAAGCCATTTTTTCCCGGGAGAGAAAAGTGGAGGGGAGCGGAGGTCCTATCACTTTTGATCCCCTGAATCCAGGCTCTATCATTTATAGCCAATTAAGCGCTGATTATGTGCCACTGCTTTGACGTTTCCCTCTTTTGAAGGGTGTCTAACTCACTCCTCGTAGTTGGGGAGTATTCTCTTCTCCAGAGGTTTAATGGATAGAGCCCGGGCCTGGGAATCAGAAGGACCTGGGTTCTCATCCCAGCTCTACTACATGTCTGCTGTGGGACTCTGGGTAAGTCTTTTCACTTTTCTGGGCCTCAGTTACCTCATCTGCAAAATGGGAATTAAGACTGTGAGCCCCATGTGGGACAGGGGCCGTGTCCAGCCTGATTATCTTGTGTCTACCCTAGTGCTTGGTGCAGTGCCTGGCACACAGTAAACGCTTAAATACCATTAAAAAAAAACCAAAAACAAACAACCCAACACAGCTGTTTCTGCTCAGAGGAAGTGGTTGCGTTCTTGGGAAAAAAATTTTTTTTAAATGGTATTTGTTAAGCGATTATTATGTGTCAAGCACTGGGGTAGATACAGGGTAATCAGGTTATCCCACATGGGGCTCACAGCCTTTAATCCCCATTTGATGAGGTGACTGAGGCACAGAGAAGTGAAGTGGCTTGCCCAGGGTCACACAGCACCGTGGGGGAAGCAGAGTGGCTCAGTGGAAAGAGCCCGGGCTTTGGAGTCAGAGGTTGTGGGTTCGAATCCCAGCTCCGCCAATTGACAGCTGTGTGACTTTGGGCAAGTCACTTAACTTCTCTGGGCCTCAGCTACCTCATCTGTAAGATGGGGATTAAGATTGTGAGCCCCCCCGTGGGACAACCTGATCACCATGTAACCTCCCCAGTGCTTAGAACAGTGCTTTTGCACGTAGTAAGCGCTTAATAAATGCCATCATTACAGCAGACGAGTGGAGGAGCCGGGATTCGAACCCACGCCCTCTGACCCCCAAACTCGTGCTCTTTCCACTAAGCCGTGCTGCTTCTGCAGCTTCACCTTAGGGGAAGAGTGTGGGAGAGAGGCCAGTGATTCACTGGCCACTCTGAGCTAGGGACAGGGGGGTGGTTCAAAGACAGGCTCGGATGCCCGCCTCCATTCCACTGCCCGCTTATTCTGATGTCCAGCGCTAATTCCCGGCTTCTGGCCCAACCTTTCCACGATGTCTCACGGTTACTTCGCCCTAGAACGGAAGCCCCTTTGAGGGCAGGATCTGTGCCTTCTCCCGGCCCAAGGGGGAGGATTTACTCCCCATTTCACCAGTGAGGAAACGGAGCAGTGAAGCGACTTGCCTAAGGTCACCCAGCAGGCAAGTGGGGGAGTCAGGATTAGAACCCAGGCCCCGCTGCTTCCAGACACCACCTGATGGGTTAGAGGTGCAGCAGCCTCTTGGCTTTTTCTTTTTAAACGCGCGGGGGCCGAGCGGGACGAGGTGGAGCCTTGGCTCCTCATCCTAGTGCCCGCTCTGTCTGACTGCGGCACTTCTTTTTAACGGTAATAACGGCCTCCGGTGCGGGGACCGGAGGACTCTGCCCCGGGGGCGCGGGTTCAAGGCGGGCACTTACCGCCAATGCTTCTCCACCCTGCGGCTGAGCGCGATCTTCTCTCCCACTTCGGTGCACACGGGGTTGGTGAGGACGATCTTGCCCAGATCGGCCTTGACGGCGCTGACGCGGCCGCCGGTGGACAGGGAGCCGATGTTCACCATGAGCACTTCGTTCTTGGACAGCTTTTGCACCTGGAAGACGCGGCGGCGGGGGCGGCGGCAGCGGCCGGGGTGGGGGGCCGGTCAGCGGGCGCCACCGGGGAGGGACGGGAGAGCGGACCAAGCCGCCCCCCAACCCCCGCCGGGGTCCTGCGGACGGAGGGTCCGCGGGCCGGGGAAGCCGAGCCGCGTGGGAAGATGGGTCCCCGCCATATCCCAAGGCGCCGGTCAATCCTATTTATTGAGCGCTTACTGTGTGCAGAGCGCTGTATTAAGCGCTTGGGAAACGTACAACAGAATAGTAAAATAGGCACATTCCCTGCCCACAACGAGCTCACAATTGGTAGTGGGCTCTGATGGTCACCCTCCCCACCCAAATGAAGCCTTATCGAAGGCCCAGCTCCTCCAAGGGGCCTTCCCAGACTAAGCCCTCCTTTCCTCTTCTCCATCGCTCCGACTCGCTCCTTTCATCCATCCCCCGCTCCCAGCCCCACACCGCTCACGTCCCTAACCGTCATTGATTTACTTACATTAACGTCCATCTCCCGCTCTAGACCGTCAGCTCACTGTGGGCAGGGAACGTATCTGTTCTACTGCTATGTCGTATTCCCCCTAGCACACAGTACAGTGCTCTGCACGCTGTGAGCGTTCAAATACGATTGACTGACTGCCCAGCAGCAGCAGTAGTAATAATAATAAGGATGGCACTTATTAAGCGCTATGTGCTAAGCGCTGGGGAGGTTACAAGGAGATCAGCTTGTCCCACACAGTCTTCATCCCCATTTTACAGATGAGGGAACTGAGGCACAGAGAAGTGACTTGCCCAAAGTCACACAGGTGACAATTGGCAGGGGCAGAATTCAAACCCATCACCCCCGACTCCAAAGCCCGGGCTCTTTCCACTGAGCCACGTTGCTTCTCTGGTAAAGGTATTAATGACACTAGGGGTAGCAGCAGAATTTTGGGGAAGGAATGTGTCTGCTTATTGCTCTTCTGTCCTCTCCCAAGCGCTTAGTACGGTGCTCTGCACACGGTAAACGCTCAATAAGTAAGAGTGAAGGAATGGAGACCAGTAATAGTACAGAGGCCCAGCTGGGCCGGGCCAACGAGAGCCGCCCCGGAGGCTAATGTCCAGCCCGGTCACCGAGCAGCCGCCGGCCAAACTGCGGGTCGGCCAGCTGGCCCCTCCCTCGTTCATTCAGTTGTATTTATTGAGCGCTTACTGTGTGCAGAGCACTGTGCTAAGTTTCCTCGTCTCGGACACCGCCGCCCGGACCCCGCGCTCACCTTGGCGGCCTTCTTGTCTCCTTCGGTGCGGACTCCCAGCAGCCTGCGCAGGAGGAAGTAGGAGATCTCCAGCTCGGTGAAGATTTCGGGGAGGGCGTCGACGGCCCCCAGCACCTGGCCCACCATCCGGTCCGCTCGACACAGCGTGGGGTCGATCTTCGTCCCGACCCCTACGAGGACAGGCGGGGGACCGTGTCGGCGGAGAGCGCGTGGCGAGCCCAACGCCGGCGGATCCCGCGGTGGGCCTCAGTCTCGCCCTGCTCGCCGTCGACCTCTCGCCCACTTCCCGCCTCTGTCTTGGAACACCCTTCCTTCTCTTATCTGACAAGACTATCTTTTTAGACTGTGAGCCCACTGTTGGGTAGGGACTGTCTCTATATGCTGCCAATTTGTACTTCCCAAGCGCTTAGTACAGTGCTCTGCACATAGTAAGCGCTCAATAAATACGATTGATGATGATGATGACAATGACTCTCCCCGTCTTCCAAGCCTTCCTGAAGGCCCACCTCCTCCAAGAGGCCTTCCCTGACTAAGCCCCCTCTCCCCTTCTCCCTCTCCCTTCTGTGTTGCCCTGACTTGCTCCCTTTATTCATTCCCCGTCGTCCCCCCAGCTCCACAGCACTTAGGTCCAGATCCGTAATTTATTTTATTTATATTACTCTCCCTCTAGACTGTTAGCTCACTGAGGGCACAGAATGTGTCTGTTTGTTACACTGTACTCTCCCGGGCGCTTAGTTCGGTGCTTATTTAGACTGTGAGCCCACTGTTGGGTAGGGACCGTCTCTATACGTTGCCAACTTGGACTTCCCAAGCGCTTAGTACAGTGCTCTGCACACAGTAAGCGCTCAATAAATACGATTGATGATGATGATGATGATTTAAAAATGGTTACGGGGCACTGAGCCCTATTCCAGTTCAGACCCTCTTTCGCCCGTTCTGGAATTCGGCAGGGTCTCTGACGTTTAGTTACCAATCGATGGCATTTATCGAGCACTTATTAAATTCAGAGCACTGTCCTAAGCGCCTTGGGAGAGTTCAACGGAATTAGTGGACACGTTCCCAGCCCGCGGCAAGCCTACTCTCACTTGTCCTTCCCAAGCGCTTAGCACAGTGCTCTGCACACAGTAAGCTCTCATTAAATACGATTGATGATGATGATGATGATCTCGGGGCCCCGTTCCCTCATCAGGAAAATGGGGATGAAGACAGTGAGCCCCACGAGGGAAGTTGACTGTGTCCCACCTTCTAAGTACCCCAGTGCTTAGTACAGTGCCTGCCACCTAGCAAGCGCTTTCTAAGTATCATAAAAAAATTCCTTTTACGAAGCGCTTACTGTGTGCAGAGCACTGTGCTTGGGAGAGGACAATATATAACAGAGTTGGAAGCCGCCTCCATACAGCCAATCGTATTTATTGAGTGTTTAATCTGTGCAGAGCACTGTATTCATAGCTTGGGAGACTACAATATTCCTCCCTCTATTCATCCCCACAGCACTGAGGTCCATAGCTGGCATTTATTGATTTCTAGTAATGTCTGTCTCCCCCTCTACACTCTAAATTCTTTGTGGGCAGAAAATGTGTCAGACATTTTCCTATTGTCCTCTCCCAAGCCCTCAGTACAGTGCTCTGCACACAGTAGGCGCTCAATAAGTACGATTGATTGGCCGGCTCTCTGAGGGAGGTAGAGGTGCGGGTCTTTGCTAGTATGTCTCCCAGGTTAGACTGTCAATCCCTTGAAGGCAGGAATCGTGTCCTCTAATTATTACGCGCTCCCTTAGCACAGTGCCCTGCACACAGAGGGTGCTCCAAAATACTGTTGAGTGATGGGTGCATTTCTCCGTAAACCAAGACATTCTCCTTGTGGACGGGGAATGAACGCTCTCTAAGATATTTCCCTTTCATTTATCTTCCTCTTATCTATAACTTAGTATGTCTCCCAGTTTAGACTGTCAATCCCTTGAAGGCAGGAATCGTGTCCTCTAATTATTACGCACTCCCTTAGCACAGTGCTCTGCACACAGAGGGTGCTCCAAAATACTGTTGACTGATGGACTTTTAGACTGTGAGCCCACTGTCGGGTAGGGACTGTCTCTATATGTTGCCAATTTGTACTTCCCAAGCGCTTAGTACAGTGCTCTGCACAGGAATCGTGTCCTCTAATTATTACGCGCTCCCTTAGCACAGTGCCCTGCACACAGAGGGTGCTCCAAAATACTGTTGACTGATGGACTTTTAGACTGTGAGCCCACTGTTGGGTAGGGACTGTCTCTATATGTTGCCAATTTGTACTTCCCAAGCGCTTAGTACAGTGCTCTGCACATAGTAGGTGCTCAATAAATACGATTGATGATGATGATGATGATGGGCGCATTTCTCCTTAAACCAAGACATTCTCCTTGTGGACAGGGAATGAACACTCTCTAAGATATTTCCCTTTCATTTATCTTCCTCTTATCTATAACTTAGTATGTCTCCCAGTTTAGACTGTCAATCCCTTGAAGGCAGGAATCGTGTCCTCTAATTATCACGCGCTCCCTTAGCACGGTGCTCTGCACACAGAGGGTGCTCCAAAATACTGTTGACTGATGGGTGCATTTCTCCTTAAACCAAGACATTCTCCTTGTGGACAGGACATGAACACTCTCTAAGATATTTCCCTTTAATTTATCTTCCTCTTATCTATAACTTAGTATGTCTCCCAGTTTAGACTGTCAATCCCTTGAAGGCAGGAATCGTGTCCTCTAATTATTACGCGCTCCCTTAGCACAGTGCTCTGCACACAGAGGGTGCTCCAAAATACTGTTGACTGATGGACTTTTAGACTGTGAGCCCACTGTTGGGTAGGGACTGTCTCTATATGTTGCCAATTTGTACTTCCCAAGCGCTTAGTACAGTGCTCTGCACATAGTAAGCGCTCAATAAATACAATTGATGATGATGACGATGGGTGCATTTCTCCTTAAACCAAGACATTCTCCTCGTGGACAGGGAATGAACGCTCTCTAAGATATTTCCCTTTAATTTATCTTCCTCTTATCTATAATTTAGTATGTCTCCCAGTTTAGATTGTCAATCCCTTGAAGGCAGGAATCGTGTCCTCTAATTATTACGCACTCCCTTAGCACAGTGCTCTGCACACAGTGGGTGCTCCAAAATACTGTTGACTGATGGGTGCATTTCTCCTTAAACCAAGACATTCTCCTTGTGGACAGGGAATGAACGCTCTCTAAGATATTTCCCTTTCATTTATCTTCCTCTTATCTACAATTTAGTATGTGAGAAGCAGAGTGGCTCAGTGGAAAGAGCCCGGGCTTTGGAGTCAGAGGTCAGGGGTTCCAATCCCAGCTCTGCGACTTTGGGCAAGTCACGTCACTTCTCTGGGCCTCAGTTACCTCATCTGTAAAATGGGGATTAAGACTGTGAGCCCCACGTGGGACAACCCCTCGTAACCTCCCCAGCGCTTAGAACAGTGCTCTGCACATAGTAAGCGCTTAATAAATGCCATTATTATTATTATTTGCGAGGGTTCTCTGCGAGCTTCTGGTGGCAGGGAACAACTGTCTCCCCCCTCTCCTGTCAGCTCGCTGTGGGCAGAGAACGTGTCTGTCATATCCTTCTACTGTCCCCTCCCAAGCGCTTAGTACAGTGCTCTGCACACGGTAAGCGCTCCATAAATACCATCGACCGACTGGGGACTCACCGATGAGGCCTCCCGGGGCGGCGTACTGAAGGTCGTTGTGCTCGGCGAAGAGCGACACTATCTTGGAGAAGATGGGCTTGCACATGAGCTTCCCTTCGCTGTCCTTCGAAACGATCCCGGGCCGCACTTCCAGCTCCTGGCCCACCTGAGAACCCCGACGAGAGACACCCGACGTCACTGGGCGTTCAGTACACTGCTCGGCACACAGCGGGCACTCAGTAAGCGCGATGAGATGGGCGAACGTCGCTGCCCGCCAGTCCCGGCCCACCTGCCGGTAACGGAAGGCCTGGGGCCACTCCTGTAGTATTTTACTTTCCCGAGCGCTTAGTACAGTGCTCTGCACACAAGAACAGTGCTTTGCACATAGTAAGCGCTTAATAAATGCCATAATAATAATAATAAGAGCTCAGCAAAAACGACGGAATGAACGGGCAAGATGGCTGCCCACGCAGGCCGCCTTTAAGACGGGCGGAGGGGGTGGCTCAGAAGCGAGTTGGAGCTCACCTTCAATACCCCCTTGAGGATACTACCACCGGCCACGCCACCCTTGAGGTCGTCCACTTCACAGCCGGGCTTGTTGACGTCAAAGGACCGAATGACTGAAAAGAGAAAGCACGCGCCGTGTGAGAAGCCGGCTCCTCTCCAGCTGCCGACTCAGTACGCGCCCCTTTCGGAGGCTTGACGGCTTTCACGCCGCTTAGTACAGTACCTTGCGCACAGAAAGTGATCAATAAATACGACTAAACGACTGAATCCAATGAGGCCGGATGGCACGATCCTCGTGATCCCGTCAACGATCGAAAACCAGAAACCCCGCTCAACTCATCCGCTACCTCGACTCCCCGGGCGACGTGATCTGGGGCCTGCGTTACTGCCCTTCACGGGCGATGGGTTTAGTTTGTGGACGACACCCTAGGGTGAAGATTGGTTTCTAAAGAGGCCGTGAGCCCGCTGGGTAGGGATCGTCTCCATCCGGAAAGAGCCCGGGCTTTGGAGTCGGAGGTCACGGGTTCAAATCCCGGCTCCGCCAACTGTCAGCTGGGTGACTTCTGGCAAGTCACTTCACTTCTCTGGGCCTCGGTTCCCTCATCTGTAAAACGGGGATGAAGACCGTGAGTCCCCCGTGGGACAACAGGATCACCTTGCAACCTCCCCAGCGCTTAGAACAGTGCTTTGCACATAGTAAGTGCTTAAATAAATGCCACCATCATTATTATTAGCTGTTGCCAAACTGTCCTTTCTAAGCGCTTAGTACAGTGCTCTGCACACAGTAAGAGCTCAATACAACAGGATCACCTTGTAACCTCCCCAGCGCTTAGAACAGTGCTTTGCACACAGTAAGTGCTTAAATAAATGCCACCATCATTATTATTATCTGTTGCCAAACTGTCCTTTCTAAGCGCTTAGTACAGTGCTCTGCACACAGTAAGCGCTCAATAAATACAACTGAATGAATTTCAGAAAGGGAAGACCTCGATACCCATGTAGGGCAAGGGCCGCGGTCCATCCTGATGACTTTGGGTCTACCTCGGCGCTTCAAACGGTGCTCGGCCCGGAGTAAGCGCTTAGTAAACACCGCCGTCATGACGTGCGATCGATGCGGGCGCTCGGAAAGCTCCGGACTCCCCGGTGCCCCTGCTGAAGTAGCCCACCCGGGCTCAGCCCCGTCCTCCCACCCCGTCCCACCGCCCTCCGGCCGACTAAACGCACCCAGTCGGCGGGGAGGGACTTGGGTTCGGGAAATGGGCGGCCCCGGGTCCCCCCCGCCGCTGCCGCCGCCACTCACCGATGAGCCTGGGTTCCGACGTGAAGTCCCGGAGAGGGATGGGGATCTTCTTCACGATGTACTCGCAGACCACCTCGATGTTGTACTTGAGCTGGGCGGAGATGGGGATGATGGGAGCGCCCTCGGCCACGGTTCCTGTCGGAGCCGACAACCCGCCCCGCAAGTCAGGGAGGCCCGTGGGGCGGCCGGACGCCCCCCTTTCCCCGTTTCTAGGGCCGCCCGACGAATCCCGCCGGAGGTTGAGTCGCGAGGAAACGAAGGGCAGGAGCGCACACTTCGTCTACACTGTCAGCTCGTTGGGGGCAGGGTATATGTCTGTTTACCAATCAATCTGCGCATCAGGCAGAAACTCCTCACCCTGGGCTCCAAGGCTGTCCATCCCCTGGCCCCCTCCTACCTCACCTCCCTTCTGTCCTTCTCCAGCCCAGCCCGCACCCTCCGCTCCTCCGCCGCTGATCTCCTCCCCGTACCTCGCTCTCGCCTGTCCCGCCATCGACCCCCGGCCCACGTCCTCCCCCGGGCCTGGAATGCCCCCAATCCCTCTGCCCATCCACCAAGCTCGCTCTCTTCCTCCCTTCAAGGCCCTACTGAGAGCTCACCTCCTCCAGGAGGCCTTCCCACACTCAGCCCCTTCCTTCCTCTCCCCCTCGTCCCCCTCTCCATCCCCCCCGTCTTACCTCCTTCCCTTCCCCACAGCACCTGTATATGTGTTTGTACATATTTATTACTCTATTTACTTTACTTGTACATATCTATTCTATTTATTTTATTTTGTTAGTATGTTTGGTTTTGTTCTCTGTCTCCCCCTTTTAGACTGTGAGCCCACTGTTGGGTAGGGACTGTCTCTATATGTTGCCAGCTTGGACTTCCCAAGCGCTTAGTACAGTGCTCTGCACACAGTAAGCGCTCAATAAATACAATTGATTGATTGTATTGTATTCTCCAAGTGCTCGGTACAGTGCTCTGCGCACGGTAAGCACTCGATAAATATGACTGAACGCACGAATGAATGAATGCACAAGTCGGAGGACCCGGGTTCTGACCGGCTCTGACACTGTTGTGTGACCTTGGACAAGTTGATTCCCTTCCCCGGGCCTCAGTTCCCTCATCTGGAAAATGGGGATGAAGTCCGGGAGCCCCATACGGGACCGGGATTGGGTCCAACCTGATTAGCTTGGATCTACCCCAGCATCTGTTAACAGGGCTTGACATATAGCTGGCGCTGAATACCATTATTACTACTATTATTAACCATAATAACGGTAATATTTATTTATTTTACTTGTACATATCTATTTTATTTTGTAGTATGTTTGGTTTTGTCTCCCCCTTTTAGACTGTGAGCCCACTGTTGGGGAGGGACTGTCTCTATATGTTGCCAACTTGTACTTCCCAAGCGCTTAGTACAGTGCTCTGCACACAGTAAGCGCTCAATAAATACGACTGATGATGATGATGATGATGATGATAATAATCCCGTCTCCGCCACTAGTCTGTCACGTGGGTTTGGTTATGTGACTTTGCTTCTCTGGGCCTCAGTTCCCACATCTGGAAAATGGGCATTAAGACTGTCAGCCCTATGTGGGACGGGGACTCTGTCCAACCTGATTATCCGGTCAACTGAGACCAGAAGCAACAGCCATGAGGCTGACACAGAAATCCATCCATCGTGGATATCAACTGAGTACTGATTATGCGCAGAGCAACTCCTCTGAGCCTCAGTTACCTCATCTGTAAAATGGGGATTGACTGTGATCCCCACGTGGGTCAAGGCGATCATGTTGTATCCCCCCCAGCGCTTAGAACAGTGCTTTGCATATAGTAAGCGCTTAACAAATGCATTATTATTATTATTATTATTGTACTAAGCACTTGGAACAGCACCTTTATGAAAGAATTAGGGAAAAAAACTGTATTTTGGACCAATTGCAAGAGAGGTTTTTCCAAGGACCTTAGAAATGTTTCTGAAGCCTGGGAGGTGAGGTTTCTAAAATTACGGAGATAAAAGACGGGATGGGTTGAAGAATACGCTCTCCGGGTAATTAAACTCCTTTTGTTGCAAGCCTGCACAATTACAGTCATTTAACCCACATCGTTGTACGGAGTCGTAAAAAACTCCGAAACCTTTGATGTTCAGAAAATGAGGTGACTTTGAAAAGGGGATGAGTCTCGCTCTGACTGGGCGCTGTTAAAAATTCTCCTCCCATCCCAGGGGAGAGTTTTAGTGGCTTGGCATCGGCTATTAAAGACTTACTCTCACGGGGTCTGCATCCTCTGCTAAGTCAGTCGCTTGTATTTACTGAGCGCTTACTGTGTGCAGAGCACTGTACTAAGCGCTTGGGAGAGTACAATGCAGCGATAAATGGAATTTGAGCTTCCGGTCTAGAGGACCGTTAGTCCCTGGTGCTCCGACGAGGCAGTTCCAGGTGAATCTTAGGGTAACGTAGAGGGAAGATTCTTTTGAGAAGAAGTTTGGCTTAGTGGATAGAGCTCGGGGACCGGAGTCAGAAGGACCTGGGTTCTAATCCCAGCTCCGCCAAGTCTGCTGTGTGACCTTGGGCGAGTCATTTCACTTCTCTGGGCCTCAGTTCCTTCATCGGGAAAATGGGGATAAGAGTGTGATCAACATGTGGGAAGGGGACTGTGTCTAACCTGATTACCGTGCATCGATCAATCAATCGTATTTATTGAGCGCTTACTGTGTGCAGAGCACTGTACTAAGCACTTGGGAAGTACAAGTTGGCAACATATAGAGACAGTCCCTACCCAACAGTGGGTATGTACTCCAATCAATCGTATTTATTAAGCGCTTACTGTGGGCAGAGCACTGTACTAAGCGCTTGGGAAGTACAAGTTGGCAACATATAGAGACAGGCCCTACCCAACAGTGGGCTCACAGTCTAAAAGGGGGAGACAGAGACAAAATAAAATAAATAGAATAGATATGTACAAGTAAAATAAATAGAGTAATAAATACGTACAAGCATATATACATATATACAGGTGCTGTGGGGAAGGGAAGGAGGTAAGATGGGGGGATGGAGAGGGGGACGAGGGGGAGAGGAAGGAAGGGGCTCAGTCTGCTTGGCACATAGTAAACGCTTAATAAAAACCATTTTTTTTAGTAGTAGTAGTAGTACTACTACTCTCAAACAGAAGGCAGCTGCTGCCAGGAATTTTTTTTTTTTCCAAGCCCAAAAGTGTTTGTTTCTGCAGGAGACAGGTTTGGATTTCGTGCGCCGGGAGTTTTCTATTAAAATACTCGATAGCCGAGGTGAGAACGCTTACGGCACGTAGGCTGTACGCTTGCTGCGGGCAGGGAACGTGTCTGTGTCTTGTTCTACTGTCCCCTCCCCAGCGCTGGGCATCGGACCCCGCGCACCTCAAGTGCTCGATGAATATGACCGGATGAATCAAGGAGCACGCCGCAGACCGACCGAGATGTCTCCCCGGCTTTACCTTGGACGAACGCGAGGATCTGTTCGTACTGCTCCTTGGCCTGGCTTTCTTTCACCAGGTCGATCTTATTCTGTAGAATCAGAATGTGCTTCAGCTTCATGATTTCGATGGCGGCCAGGTGCTCGGAGGTCTGCGGCTGTGGGCAAGACTCATTCCCCGCTGGTCGGAGTCGGGGGACGAGAGAGGAGGGCGGTGAGAGATCAAGACAGCGGCAAAAGATCCGATACGGACGGAGACGATCAGAAGCTGTACGTCTACTTGGAGGACGCTCCTCAGGACGCCGCTTAATAACTCGCCGAGCCCCACACCCCGATCTTCTCCCAAACAGCCGCCGTCAACCCACCCCGCAAAACACCAGCTCTAAAATCAAAGGCAAAAATGATGCCAGTCTTTTAATAATAATAATGACGGCATTTGTTAAGCACTTACTATGTGCGAAACACTGTTCTAAGCGCTGAGGGGATACAAGGTGATCAGGTTGTTCCGTGTGGGGCTCACAGTCTTAATCCCCATTTTACAGATGAGGTAGCTGAGGCGCAGAGAAGTGGCTTGCCCATGGTCACACAGCTGACAAGTGGCAGAGCCGGGATTCGAATCCATGACCTCTGACTCCCAAGCCACTGAGCCACGCTAATAGTATTTGCTAAGCGCTCACCCTCTGTCAAGCACTGTTCTAAGTGCTTGGGGCGGACACAAGCTAATCCAGTTGGACACAGTCCCTGTCGCCCCTGGGGCTCCCATCATCATCATCATCAATTGTATTTATTGAGCGCTTACTATGTGCAGAGCACTGTACTAAGTGCTTGGGAAGTACAAATTGGCAACATATACAGTCCCTATCCAACAGTGGGCTCACAGTCTAAAGGGGGAGACAGAGAACCAAACCAAACATACTAACAAAATAAAATAAATAGAATAGATCCCAGCCTTAACCTCCATTTTCCACAGGTAACCGAGGCCCAGAGGAGTGACGTGACTCGCCCAAGGTCCCGCAACGGACAAGTGGCAGAGCTGGGATTAGAACCCAGGCCCTCGTGACTCCCGGGCCTGAAAACAATCACTCAGACTGTTGTGCCCCGGTGATTTTAGGGCTTTATCGCCTCTCGGCTTGTCGGCGAAATGATCGCACGTCATCTGTGTCACTCAGACGGCTCGACGCTTCTTCTCAAAATCCGAGATCCTCCCGAACGGAGAGCGGCGGGGCCTCTCGCTTATCATCACCGAGTTGTGGCTTCCTTCGTGCGCGGTGCCCAGCCTAACGCCCACGCTCGGGAAGAGGGCGGGAAAACCACCTTCCGAGATCTTTTAGACTGTGGGCCCACTGTTGGGTAGGGACTGTCTCTATATGTTGCCAATTTGTACTTCCCAAGCGCTTAGTACAGTGCTCTGCACATAGTAAGCGCTCAATAAATACGATTGATGATGATGATGACTGAGCCCGGTACTGGCACCAAAGAGCACCGTGGCCCACTGGCTATAGCCCGAGTCCTAATCCTGGCTTCGCCACTTGTCTGCTGGGTGACGTTGGGCACCTCACTTTAATCAATCAATCAATCAATCGTATTTACTAAGCCCTTACTATGTGCAGAACACTGTACTAAGTGCTTGGGAAATACAAGTTGGCAACATATAGAGACGGTCCCTACCCAACAGTGGGCTCACAGTCTAGAAGGGGGACTTTACTTCTCTGGGCCTCGGTTACTTCACCTGTAAAATGGGGATTAAGTCTGTGAGCCCCTTATGGGACGAAGACTGTGCCTAACCTGAGTACTTTCTATATACCCCAGCGCTTAGAAGAGTGCATGGCACAGTTAGTGCTTAACAAATACCACAAAAAATAACAAAAAACCACAACCCCCACCCCCCACCAACTATCAAAAAACCCCACAAAATCCTAAAGTGGGTTGCTTTGTGTTTGTGTTGTGTTTGTGTCAACTTCAACTTCTCCGAATCCCCTGCTCCCACCGCCACCGTTACCTATCAAAAGCAGAGCGGCGTCCATGACGGCGGCCCCGTTGAGCATGGTCGCCATCAAGATGTCGTGGCCGGGACAGTCCACGAAGGAGACGTGCCTGGGAAGCACAGAGGAATAATAATAATAATAATAATAATAATAACAATAATAATAATGGCATTTTATTAAGCGCTTACTATGAGCAAAGCACTGTTCTAAGCGCTGGGGAGGTTACAAGGTGATCATGTGGTCCCACGGGGGGCTCACAGTCTTCATCCCCATTTTCCAGAGGAGGTAACTGAGGCCCAGAGAAGTTAAGTGACTTGCCCAAAGTCACACAGCTGACAGTGGGCGGAGCCGGGATTTGAACCCATGACGTCTGACTCCGAAGCCCGGGCTCTTTCCATTGAGCCACGCTGCTTCCCCTAGGAAGACCATCATGATGAGGAAGACCATCAGTGACCGCCCACGGCTCCAGCCTCGACCCCGTCCCACAGACCCCCTCGTCTCTCGGCTCCTTGCGCGCCTCCCCCTATAATATGATGGCATTTATAAAGCGCTTACTATGCGCAAAGCGCTGTTCTAAGCGCTGGGGAGGTTACAAGGTGATCAGGTTGTCCCACGGGGGGCTCACAGTCTTAATCCCCGTTTTACAGATGAGGCTCAGAGAAGTGAAGTGACTTGCCCAAAGTCATGCAGCTGACAAGTGGCGGAGCCGGGATTTGAACCCGTGACCTCTGACTCCAAAGCCCGGGCTCTTTCCACTGAGCCACGCTGCTAGAGTTTAGCACGGTGCCCAGCCCACGGTGAGCGCTCAGTAAGTAATGGAGATTGATTCGTTTATAACCAGGAAAGGTGCTGGCCACCTTACTGTCCCCTCTAGGCTGCAAGCTCGTTGTGGGCAGGGAACGTGTCTGTTTGTCGTTGTATCGGACTCTCTTGAACAGGAGTTTTTATTTATTTATTTTACTTGTACATAGCTATTCTATTTATTTTATTTTGTTAGTATGCTTGGTTTTGTTCTCCGTCTCCCCCTTCTAGACTGTGAGCCCACTGTTGGGTAGGGACTGTCTCTATATGTTGCCTATTTGTACTTCCCAAGCGCTTAGTACAGTGCTCTGCACATAGTAAGCGCTCAATAAATACGATTGATGATGAGTACAGTGCTCTGTACACAGTAAATGCTCACTAAATATTACTGACTGCCTAGTGAGCCCTCCAAAAGCAGGACTAGCTAGGTGGGGAAGTGGAACCAACCTATCTTCTGCCAACCTGCATCTCATTTGATTCGGAGCCTCGTGGGGTGGGAAGAAACGGTTTTGCATCTGCCCCGGATAAGGCGGTGAAGACTAAAGTCTGATTTCCGAACGGCGAATTCTAAGAGACCGCGGCCCTCACGCTGCAAGCGAGCCACTCGGCCAACCCTAATTAATAATAATAATGATAATAGTAATAATGATGGCATTTATTAAGCACTTACTATGTGCAAAGCACCGGGGAGTTTACAAGGTGAGCAGGTTGTCCCATGGGGGGGGCTCCCAGTCTTAATCCCCATTTTGCAGATGAGGGAACTGAGGCCCGGAGAAGGGAAGTGACTTTGCCCAAAATCACCCAGCTGACAATTGGCAGAGCCGGGATTTGAACCCATGACCTCTGACTCCAAAGTCCGGGCTCTTTCCACTGAGCCGCACCGCTTCTCCAATTAACTAATCATGGTATTTGTTAAGAGCTTCCTCTGGGCCAGGCACTGTACTAAGTGCTGGGGCGGGGACAAGCAAATCAGGTTAGACACGGTCCCTGTCCCATGTGGGGCTCGCGGTCTCGATCCCCATTTTACAGATGGGGAAACCGAGGAACAGAGGAGTAAGGTGACTTGCCCGAGGTCGCCCAGCAGCCAAGTGGTGGAGCCAGGATTAGAACCCATGGCATGTGCTCTATCCACGATGGCACGCTGGTTCTGTACTTTGCGCAGTCAATCAATCAATCAATCGTATTTATTGAGCGCTTACTATGTGCAGAGCACTGTACTAAGCGCTTGGGAAGTACAAATTGGCAACATATAGAGACAGTCCCTACCCAACATCGGGCTCACAGTCTTAGTCCACTCTACTAAGCGCTTGGGAGAGGACAACACAACAATGGACGGATTACCTGCCCACAACGAGCTTACACCTTACGGTGGGAGACAGACAATAATTTCAACAGATATTTAGATATTTCCTTAAATTACGGGGAATAAATGACCGTATTATAGAACAAGCAAACGCACCTTGCTCTAAAATACGACCTGAAGCCAAATATCTGTTTGTAAGAGATGCTGGGGATGGAATGCTTTTCACCAAGGACGGTACTTTCGACTGAAGAGGTGTATACTGGGGGAAAAAAAATGATAACTCGGTCTTTACGTATCTGTGATTACAGATCTGTGATTTTTCCTTTATATTCACGTCTGCCTCCCCGTCGAGTCTCAAAACTCGCTGTGGGCAGGGATTGTGTCTGTTCTATTTTACGCCGTAATCTCCCAAGCACTCAGTGCAGCGGCTCTGCCACTTGTCTGCTGGGTGACCTTGGGTATGTCACTTCATTTCTTCGGGCTTCAGTTCCCTCATCCGGAAAATGGGGATTAAAACCGTGAGCTCCACGTGGGATAGGGACTGGGTCCAACTTTGATCTACCCCAGCGTTCGGAACAGTGCTTGGAACACAGTAAGCGCTTAACAAATCTGATTATTATTATGATTACGGTGTTTTCTGCACACCGTAAGCACTCGATAGCCCTCGTAGACTGTGAACCCGTTGTTGGGTAGAGACCGTCTCTATATGTTGCCGACTTGAACTCCCCAAGCGCTTAGTACAGTGCTCTGCACCCAGTAAGCGCTCAATAAATACGACTGAATGAATGAATGAACACGACTGATGGGTTTGAGGGGCTTTCAGTCGTTTCAACGGCGAGTTCGGATCATCACAAAGGTCATTGCCGCACGGTAAATAGGTGACCGTAACTGGTGCTTAGGACTTGTTACTATTTCACCTGAATGCAGTGAAATTGCTTAACCAAAGCAGTTTCCATTTTCTCTCCTTTTGGCCACGACATAGGAAGTCGTCGTCACATAAACGGGCTAAAGATCTGTGCCCCGATTGCTTCTCTAAGTTCCCTGCTTTCTACACTGTAAGCTGGTTGTGGGCAGCGAACATTTCTATCACCTGTTATAGGCTCCTCTATCACCTGTTGTACCCTCCCAAGAGCTCAGCACAGTGCTCTGCACACCGTAAGCGCTCAATAAACACCATTCACTGATTGATCTCCCCAATTCTGGGCCCCATGTGGGACAGGCACAGAGAAGTGAAGCCCCTTCCTTCCTCTCCCCCTCGTCCCCCTCTCCATCCCCCCCATCTTACCTCCTTCCCTTCCCCACAGCACCTGTATATATGTATATATGTTTGTACATATTTTTTACTCTATTTTGCTTGTACATATCTATTCTATGTATTTTATTTTGTTAGTATGTTTGGTTTTGTTCTCTGTCTCCCCCTTTTAGACTGTGAGCCCACTGTTGGGTAGGGACTGTCTCTATATGTCGCCATCTTGTACTTTCCAAGCGCTTAGTACAGTGCTCGGCACACAGTAAGCGCTCCATAAATACACGATTGATGATGATGAGGTAGGGGGCTGGTCTCTTTGTCTTGTATCCATCCCAATGCTTAGCACAAAGTACGCACTTTACTCGGGCCTGAAGCAACTGAGGAAGCTCCAGGGGGAAAACGAGATACAGGGACGAGTCAACTGGGCAGCCCGGTTTGCACGTGACATTTTTATACACACAAATCAAAGTAGAACATAACCTATTTAGATGCTGGCGACGCTCATTTACGCCCACAGACCCAGGACGCTCTGTAGACTGTAAGCTTCTAGAGGGCGGGGATCGTTGTGTTGGGTCATACTCTCCCAAGAGTTTAGCACAGTGCTCTGCACAAAGGAAATGCTCCATAAACATCGCCGGTGGAGGTGATGCATTTGTACATTGCTTCTCAGGCAGGGCAGGGGATTGTGTCCCATTTCATAACCCTTTACCTACGCCAGCGCTGAGCATATGGAAAACGCTTAATAAACGCTTTAATTATAATTATTAAAGCAGGGTGGTGACGGCCCTGAAGGAGGGGAATAATCCCTGGAGAGTATGGCATTTTCACAACTTCACTTGGAAATGTACTCATTCAAGGCTATAATAACCATAATCGAACCTGATCTAAGCATCCGACCTAGAAAGTTCCCAAGAACAAGGTACTTTCGGGGAACTTCCTGAATTTCTACGCACTTAATATTTCCGCTCTCCTAGTTGGACATTGCCAGGATACAGCTATTTAACCACCGTCAGTCGATGGTATTTATTGAACGCTTACCGGGAGCGGAGCACTTTTCCCAGCGCTTGGGAGAGTACAATAGAACCACAAAACAGACACATTCCCTACCTACAACGAGCTTCCCGTCTAGAAGGGGAGACAGACGTTAATACCTGTAATAATAAATCGGCCACTAAAAAGGTCAGAGCGGATACTGTTCATCAGAAGGCAATATTTTCCCACCAGGCCCAGGAAAACGGTTGATCCTAAGAAGACGGAAGACGCGTTAGGAGATCCAAGCGCTCACCTGACTAGCTTGAAGTTCCCTTTGGTCCCTGGAATGTCCGTGGGAAATTCGTCGGGGGTGCTACTGCCGCAGGACCGGTAACATTCTGGCCTGGAGCAACTGGGATCGTCCAGTTGGTAGATCTAAAAGTTTCGGGGGAGGAGGAGGAAAAGAGGCTGGGGTCAGCTGCCGTCCGGGCCCGGGGAGTGCAAAAAGCGAAGCTCCGCGTTGAGACCCACGATAGACGACTTACCTTGGCATTAGCATAGCCCAACTTGATGGTGATGTTTCTTTCCAGCTCATTCTTGAACCGGACGGTGTGCACTCCCGAGATGGCCTTTACGACTGTCGATTTGCCGTGAGCCACGTGCCCAATTGTACCTAGGCGAGAACGGGTCACACATGTTAGAGTCATGTCCCTCTGCCACAGCAGACGGGGTTACCCAGAGCCCCCCCAACCCACTGGGACAGGTCGAATGACAACAACAAAAACTGGCTTTTGTAAAGTGCTTACTACGTGCCAGGCACTGTACTAAGCACTGGAGTAGATACAAAGTACTCGGGCTGGACACGGTCCCTGTCCCAGGTGGGGCTCACCATCTTAATCCCCATTTTACAGATGAGGTAACAGGCCCAGAGAAGTGAAGTGACTTGCCCCAAGTCACACAGCAGAGAGGTGGCGGAACCGGGATTAGAACCCACATCCTGTCTCCCAAGCCCAGGCTCTTGCCACTCTGTCATGCTGCTTCTCTGAGCGGTGGGGCTTGCTTGACTTTACCTATGTTAATTGTGGCTTGCCTGCTGATGACTTCGTGGGAAAGAGGCGTCAACTGGGTAACATCCTGTGGGAGAAACACTCAGGAACTCAATCAATCAATCATCCAACCCCTGGCCCACATCCTACCTCTGCCCTGGAATGCCCTCCCTCCTCAAATCCGCCAGACACGACTCTCCCCCCGCATCAAAGCCTTACTGAAGGCACGTCTCCTCCAGGAGGCCTTCCCAGACTAAGCCCCCCTTTTCATCTCCCACTCCTTTCCACATCACCCTGACTTGCTCCATTCGCTCTTCCCCGCTCTCCCCTCCCCACAGCAATTTTATATATGTCTGTCATTTTATTTATTTACATTGATGCCTGTTTACTCGCACTGACATCTGTGTCTCCCTCTCTAGACTGTGAGTTTGGTGCAGGCAGGGATTGTCTCTATTGCTGCAATGTACTTTCCCAAGTGCTTAATACAGTGCTCTGCCCGCAGTAAGCGCTCAATAAATACAAACTGAATGAATGAATGTTGAGGAGCATACTATGTGCACAGAGCACTGGAGAAAGTGTTCCCATCACCATCTTGTCTGGAAAAGCCTCAGCCCCACCACCCAACTACTTGAGGAGCATACTACGTGCAGAGGGCACTGTAGAAAGCGTTCCCATCACCGTCTTGTCTGGAAAAGCCTCAGCCCCACCAATCAATCAACCGTATTTATTGAGCGCTTACTGTGTGCACAGCACTGTACTAAGCGCTTGGGAAGTCCAAGTTGGCAACATATAGAGACGGTCCCTACCCAACAGTGGGCTCACAGTCTAGAAGGGGGAGACAGGGAACAAAACCAAACATATTAACATAATAAAATAAACAGAATAGATATGTACAAGTAAAATAAATAGAGTAATAAATATGTACAAACACATATACAGGTGCTGTGGGGAAGGGAAGGTGGTAAGGCGGGGGGATGGAGAGGGGGAGGAAGGAGGGGGCTCAGTCTGGGAAGGCCTCCTGGAGGAGGTGAGCTCTCAGTAGGGCCTTGAAGGGAGGCCCTATATATACTCTCCCTCTGACTGGTGGGGGGGATGCAAGCGCTTAGCCCAGTGCTTTGCACACAGTAAGCGCTTCAGTAAAGAGGATTGAGTGAATGGTCCGTCTCGGCCGCCACCAGGGGGCGCCGTCGCGCCGGACGGAATGACTGGTGTGGCTCGGTCGCCACCAGGGGGCGCCGTCGCGCCGGGGGCAGCAGATTGAATGGATGGTGCGGCTCGGCCGCCACCAGGGGGCGCCGTCGCGCCGGACTGAATGACTGTCGCGGCGCGGCCGCCACCAGGGGGCGCCGTCGCGCCAGGGGGTCGCGGGCAGCAGATTGAATGGATGGTGCGGCTCAGCCGCCTCCAGGGGGCGCCGTCGCGCCGGATTATTATTAATAATAATAATGGCATTTATTAAGCAATTATTATGTGCAAAGCACTGTTCTAAGCGCTGGGGAGGTTACAAGGTGACCAGGTTGTCCCACATGGGGCTCAAGGTCTTAACCCCCATTTTACAGATGAGGGAACTGAGGCCCAGAGAAGTGAAGTGACTGGCCCAAAGCCACACGGCTGACAGGTGGCGGAGCCGGGATTGACTGGCCGGTGCGGCTCGGCCGCCACCAGGGGGCGCCGGGGTCGCGGGCGGCGGATTGAATGGATGGTGCAGCTCGGCCGCCACCAGGGGGCGCCGCCGCGCCGGGGGGTGGGTGGCGGGCGTCCGATTCAATGGATGCCAAGCTCCGCCCTTTCCTCTCCATCCCAACCGCTCCCCTGCTCATTCAAGCTCTCCTCCTAACCCGTCTGGACTACTGCATCAGCCTTCTCTCTGATCTCCCATCCTCGTGTCTCTCCCCACTTCAATCCATACTTCATTCTGCTGCCCGGATTATCTTTGTCCAGAAACGCTCTGGGCATGTTACTCCCCTCCTCAAAAATCTCCAGTGGCTGCCAATCAACCTGCGCATCAGGCAGAAACTCCTCACCCTGGGCTTCAAGGCTGTCCATCCATCCCCTCGCCCCCTCCTACCTCCCCTCCCTTCTCTCCTTCTCCAGCCCGGCCCGCACCCTCCGCCGCTCATCTCCTCACTGTTAGGCCTCGTTCTCGCCCGTCCCGCCATCGACCCCCAGCCCACGTCATCTCCTGGGCCCGGAATGCCCCCAATCCCTCTGCCCCTCCGCCAAGCTCGCTCTCTTCCTCCCTTCAAGTCCCTACTGAGAGCTCACCTCCTCCAGGAGGCCTTCCCACACTGAGCCCCTTCCTTCCTCTCCCCCTCGTCCCCCCCTCCATCCCCCCGTCTTACCTCCTTCCCTTCCCCACAGCACCTGTATATATGTATATATGTTTGTGCATATTTATTACTCTATTTATTTTCCTTGTACATATCATCATCAATCGTATTTACTGAGCGCTTACTATGTGCAGAGCACTGTACTAAGCGCTTGGGAAGTACAAGTTGGCAACATCTAGAGACAGTCCCTACCTAACAGTGGGCTCACAGTCTAAATATCTATTTATTTTGTTAGTATGTTTGGTTTTGTTCTCTGTCTCCCCCTTTTAGACTGTGAGCCCACTGTTGGGTAGGGACTGTCTCTAGATGTTGCCGACTTGGACTTCCCAAGCGCTTAGTACAGTGCTCTGCACACAGTAAGCGCTCAATAAATACGATTGATGATGATGACTGAATGACTGGGGCGGCTCGGCCGCCACCAGAGGGCGCCGTGGCGCCGCGTGCTCGGCCCCGCTCGGCGCATGCGCGCTCGGCCCGGGACTCCCTGCCTCAGTCCCCACTTTGGTCCCCCCCATGCCGACGGCGGGGGTCCCTTCCCCCTCTTCCTCCCCTTCCTCCTCCCGCCCGGCTCCGGCCTCACCAGGGTGGTGAGATCCTGACGAGAGAGGTGCGGCTGCCCCAGAGTCACTCCCGCCTCGTCGCCCGCCATGTCGGCCGAGAGGAAGTGAGGCGGCCCGCCGGCTGTCACGGGCGGCACGCGCTGTGCAGGCGGCGCGCGGGGCAGCCCGGGAAAAGGACCCGACGCTGAGGCTGACGCAACCGCCCGCGCGCCAGGGCGCTGACGTCACTTCCGCTTCTGGCCCCGCCTATTGGCCCCGCCTATTGGCCCCGCCTATTGGCCCCGCCTATTGGCCCCGCCTATTGGCCCCGCCTATTGGCCCCGCCTATTGGCCCCGCCTATTGGCCCCGCCTATTGGCCCCGCCCCTTTTCCTCAATAACTTTATTGACAAGCTGAGCGCTCCACACGCAGACAGACGGCTTCCCTGGCCCCCGTTTTTTTCTTTAAAAAAAAAAAGTGGCATCTGTTATTCATTCATTCATTCGTATTTATTCATTCAATCGTATTCATTGAGCGCTTGCTGCGTGCAGAGCACTGTTTGAGCGCTTAGTCCAGTGCCCTGCACACCGTAGGCGCCCAATAAGTACGATTGATTGATTGATTAGTGCTTGGCACCTAGTAAGCGCTTAATAAATAATAATGATGATAGCAATTTTTGATCAGTGCTTGGCACCTAGTCAGCGCTTAATAAATAATCATGATGATAGCAATTTTTGATTAGTGCTGGGCACATAGTCGGCGCTTAATAAATAATAATGATGATAGCAATTTTTGATTAGTGCTTGGCACATAGCACTTAATAAATAATAATGATGATAGCAATTCTTGATCAGTGCTTGGCACCTAGTCAGCGCTTAATAAATAATAATGATGATAGCAATTTTTGATTAGTGCTTGGCACCTAGTCAGCGCTTAATAAATAATAATGATAGCAATTTTTGATTAGTGCTTGGCACATAGTCAGCGCTTAATAAATAATAATGATGATAGCAATTTTTGATTAGTGCTTGGCACCTAGTCAGCGCTTAATAAATAATGATGATGATAGCAATTTTTGATTAGTGCTTGGCACCTAGTCAGCGCTTAATAAATAATAATGATGATAGCAATTTTTGATTAGTGCTGGGCACATAGTAAGCGCTTAATAAATAATAATGATGATAGCAATTTTTGATTAGTGCTGGGCACATAGTAAGCGCTTAATAAATAATAACGATGATAGCATTTAAATGCGCTTAATAAATAATAATAATAAATAAATAATAATACTATGTGCCAAGCACTGATAGCATTTAAATGCTATCATCGTTATTATTTATTAAGCGCTTACTATGTGCCCAGCACTAATCAATCAAGCGTATTTATTGAGCACCTACGGTGTGCACAGCACTTAATAAATAATAATGATGATAGCAATTTTTGACTAGTGCTTGGCACATAGTCAGCGCTTAATAAATAATGATGATGATAGCAATTTTTGATCAGTGCTTGGCACATAGTAAGCGCTTAATAAATAATAATGATGATAGCAATTTTTGACTAGTGCTTGGCACCTAGTCAGCGCTTAATAAATAATAATGATGATAGCAATTTTTGACTAGTGCTTGGCACCTAGTCAGCGCTTAATAAATAATAATGATGATAGCAATTTTTGATTAGTGCTTGGCACCTAGTCAGCGCTTAATAAATAATAATGATGATAGCAATTTTTGATTAGTGCTTGGCACATAGCGCTTAATAAATAATAATGATGATAGCAATTTTTGATTAGTGCTTGGCACCTAGTAAGCGCTTAATAAATAATAATGATAGCAATTTTTGATTAGTGCTTGGCACATAGCGCTTAATAAATAATAATGATGATAGCAATTTTTGATTAGTGCTTGGCACCTAGTAAGCGCTTAATAAATAATAATGATAGCAATTTTTGACTAGTGCTTGGCACATAGTCAGCGCTTAATAAATAATAATGATAACAATTTTTGATTAGTGCTTGGCACATAGCGCTTAATAAATAATAATGATGACAGCAATTTTTGACTAGTGCTTGGCACATAGCGCTTAATAAATAATAATGATGATAGCAATTTTTGATTAGTGCTTGGCACCTAGTCAGCGCTTAATAAATAATAATGATGATAGCAATTTTTGACTAGTGCTTGGCACATAGTCAGCGCTTAATAAATAATAATGATGATAGCAATTTTTGATTAGTGCTTGGCACATAGTAAGCGCTTAATAAATAATAATGATGATAGCAATTTTTGATTAGTGCTTGGCACATAGTAAGCGCTTAATAAATAATAACGATGATAGCATTTTAATGTCATCGTTATTATTTATTAAGCGCTTACTATGTGCCAAGCACTAATCAGTCAAGCGTATTTATTGAGCGCTTACTGTGTGCAGAGCACTTAATAAATAATAATGATGATAGCAATTTTTGACTAGTGCTTGGCACATAGTAAGCGCTTAATAAATAATAATGATGATAGCAATTTTTGACTAGTGCTTGGCACATAGTAAGCGCTTAATAAATAATAACGATGATATTTAACATTTAAATAACATTTAAATGCTATCATCATTATTATTTATTAAGCGCTTACTGTGTGCCAAGCACTAATCAATCAAGCGTATTTATTGAGCGCTTACTGTGTGCGGAGCACTTAATAAATAATAATGATGATGGCATTTATTAAGCGCTTACTATGTGCCAAGCACTAATCAATCAAGTGTACTGTGTGCAGAGCACTTAATAAATAATAATGACGATAGCAATTTTTGACTAGTGCTTGGCACATAGTAAGCGCTTAATAAATAATAATGATGATAGCAATTTTTGATTAGTGCTTGGCACATAGTAAGTGCTTAATAAATAATAATGATGATAGCAATTTTTGATTAGTGCTTGGCACATAGTAAGCACTCAATAAATAATGATGATAGCAATTTTTGATTAGTGCTTGCCACATAGTAAGCGCTTAATAAATAATAACGATGATAGCATTTAAATGCTATCATCGTTATTTATTAAGCGCTTACTATGTGGCAAGCACTAATCAATCAAGCGTATTTATTGAGCGCTTACTGTGTGCAGAGCACTTAAATAATAATGATTATAGCAATTTTTGATTAGTGCTTGGCACATAGCGCTTAATAAATAATAATGATGATAGCAATTTTTGATTAGTGCTTGGCACATAGTATGTGCTTACTATGTGCCAAGCACTAATCAATCAAGCGTATTTATTGAGCACCTACGGTGTGCAGAGCACTTAAATAATAATGATGATAGCAATTTTTGATTAGTGCTTGGCACATAGTAAGCGCTTAATAAATAATAATGATGATAGCAATTTTTGACTAGTGCTTGGCACATAGTCAGCGCTTAATAAATAATAATGATGATAGCAATTTTTGACTAGTACTTGGCACATAGTAAGTGCTTAATAATTAATAATGATGATAGCAATTTTTGACTAGTGCTTGGCACATAGTAAGCACTTAATAAATAATAATGATGATAGCAATTTTTGACTAGTGCTTGGCACATAGTCAGCGCTTAATAAATAATAACGATGATATTTAACATTTAAATAACATTTAAATGCTATCGTCGTTATTATTTATTAAGCGCTTACTATGTGCCAAGCACTAATCAATCAAGCGTATTTATTGAGCGCTTACTATGTGCCAAGCACTAATCAATCAAGCGTATTTATTGAGCGCTTACTGTGTGCGGAGCACTTAATAAATAATAATGATGATAGCATTTATTAAGCGCTTACTATGTGCCAAGCACTAATCAATCAAGCGTACTGTGTGCAGAGCACTTAATAAATAATAATGATGATAGCATTTATTAAGCGCTAAATATGTGCCAAGCACTAATCAATCAAGCGTACTGTGTGCAGAGCACTTAATAAATAATAATGATGATAGCATTTATTAAGCGCTTACTATGTGCCAAGCACTAATCAATCAAGCGTACTGTGTGCAGAGCACTTAATAAATAATAATGATGATAGCATATATTAAGCGCTTACTATGTGCCAAGCACTAATCAATCAAGCGTATTTATTGAGCGCTTAGTGTGTGCGGAGCACTTAATAAATAATAATGATGATAGCATTTATTAAGCGCTTACTATGTGCCAAGCACTAATCAATCAGTCGTATTTATTGAGCACTTACTGTGTGCAGAGCGCTTGGGAAGTACAAGTTGGCAACAGATAGAGACAGTCCCTACCCAACAGTGGGCTCACAGTCTAAAAGAGCGCTTAGTGCAGTGCTCTGCACGCAGTAAGCGCTCAATAAATACGATTGGATGAATGAATGAATGTACTAAGCGCTTGGGAAGTCCAAGTCGGCAACATCTAGAGACGGTCCCTACCCAGCAGCGGGCTCACAGAGTCTAGAAGGGGGAGACGGCCAACAAAACAGAAACATATTAACAAAATAAAATAAATAGGATAGTAAATATGTACAAGTAAAATAAATAAATAGAGTAATAAATCTGTACAAACATATGTACGGGTGCTGTGGGGAGGGGAAGGAGGTAGGGCGGGGGGGATGGGGAGGGGGAGAGGAAAAAGGGGGCACTGAGGTCCATTCATTCATTCATTCATTCATTCATTCATTCATTCAATCGTGTTGACTGAGCGCTTACTGAGTGCAGAGCACTATACTGAGCGTTTGGAAAGTCCAAATGGGCAGCAGATAGAGACGGTCCCTACCCAACAACGGGCTCACGGTCTAGAAGGGGGAGACGGTCAACAAAACAAGACATGGAGACAGGCGACAATACCATCAGAATAAATAGAATTATACCTATATACACATCAATCAATCAATCAATCGTATTTATTGAGCGCTTACTGTGTGCAGAGCACTGGACTAAGCACTTGGGAAGTACAAGTTGGACAAGTGTACACATCATTCTAGACTGTGAGCCCGTTGTTGGGTAGGGGACTGTCTCTATATGTTGCCAACTTGGACTTCCCAAGCGCTTAGTACAGTGCTCTGCACACAGTAAGCGCCCAATAAGTACGATTGAATGAATGAATCGTTTATAAAATAAATAAAGTAATAAATATGTGCAAGCCTACATACAAATATATGTATAAATGTTACATTTGTTATGTGCTTACTATGTATCAAAGCCTGCAGTAAATGCTGGGATAGATAGAAGCGTGGACTAGTGGCTAGAGCCCGGGCCCGGGAGTCAGAAGGTCATGGGTTCTAATCCCGCTTTTGCCACTTGTCTGCTGTGCGACTTTGGGCAAGTCACTTCACTTCTCTGGGCCTCAGTTTCCTCTTCCGGAAAATGGGGGTGGAGACTGTGAACCCCACACGGGACAGGGACTGTGTCCAACCCGATCTGCTTGTGTCCACCCCGGTGCTTAGTACATACTTAAGTGCTTAACAAATACGATTATTATAATTATTAGTATTAATGCTAATCAAGCTAATCCAGTGCTTAGAACAGTGCTTGGCACATAGTACGTAACAGAGACCATCGTTATGATTATTATTGTTAGACACAGAGAAGCAGCGTGGCCTAGTGGAAAGAGCTCGGTCCTTGGAGTCAGAGGACCTGGGTTCTAATCCTGCCTCTGCCAAGTGTTTGCTATGTGACCTTGGACAAGTCATTTAACTTCTCTGTTCCTCAACTGTAAATGGGGATTTAATACCCATTCTCCTTCCTACTTAAGAGTATGCACCCCCATGCGGGTCAAGAACTGTGTCTGACCTAATTAACTGGCACCCACCCCAGCGCTTAAAACAGTGTTTGACACATACTAAGCACTTCACAAGTATCACAGAACAAACACAGTCCATGACCCACTTGGGGTTCACGGTCTTAATTCCCATTTTACAGATGAGGGAACTGAGGCGTGGAGAAGTGAAGTGACTTGTCCAAGGTCACACTAAGCACTTCATAAGTATCACAGAACAAACAAACACAGTCCATGACCCACTTGGGGTTCCCGGTCTAAATTCCCATTTTACAGATGAGGGAACTGAGGCGTGGAGAAGTGAAGTGACTTGTCCAAGGTCATACTGAGCACTTCATAAGTATCACAGAACAAACAAACAAACACAGTCCACGACCCCCTTGGGGTTCCCGGTCTTAATTCTCATTTTACAGATGAGGGAACTGAGGCGTGGAGAAGTGAAGTGACTTGTCCAAGGTCATACTAAGCACTTCACAAGTATCACAGAACAAACAAACAAACACAGTCCGCGACCCACTTAGGGTTCACGGTCTTAATTCCCATTTTACAGATGAGGGAACTGAGGCGTGGAGAAGTGAAGTGACTTGTCCAAGGTCATACTAAGCACTTCACAAGTATCACAGAACAAACAAACAAACACAGTCCGCGACCCACTTGGGGTTCACGGTCTTAATTCCCATTTTACAGATGAGGGAACTGAGGCGTGGAGAAGCGAAGTGACTTGTCCAAGGTCATACTAAGCACTTCACAAGTATCACAGAACAAACAAACAAACACAGTCCACGACCCACTTGGGGTTCACGGTCTTAATTCCCATTTTACAGATGAGGGAACTGAGGCGTGGAGAAGTGAAGTGACTTGCCTGAGGTCACACAGCAGACACGTAGCGGGGCCGGGATGAAAATCCAGCTCCTTCTGACTCCCGAGCCCGGGCTCTATCCATTAGGTCACGGTGCTCCTCAAGAGTCTCTTTCATAGAACAGTGCTTGGCACATAGTAAGCGCTTAATAAATGCCATCATTATTATTATTATTGGTGCATTGGCCGGGAATGCAGTGTGGGTCTCCCACGTGGGAAGGGAGTGGAAAGAGCCCGGGCTCTGGAGTCAGAGGTCATGGGTTCAAATCCCAGCTCCGCCAACTGTGTGACTTTGGGCAAGTCACTTAACTTCTCTGTGCCTCAGTTCCCTCATCTGTAAAATGGGGATGAAGACTGTGCGCCCCCCCCCCCGCCGTGGGACAACCTGATCACCTTGTAACCTCCCCAGCGCTTAGCATATAGTAAGCACTTAATAAATGCCATCGTGATTATTACCACTAAGCCACCCATGAGACTCCTAGTTTTGTCTCACTCCAACCTTCAGGTGACAATGAGGATAGGGAGAAGCAGCGTGGCTCAATGGAAAGAGCCCGGGCTTTGGAGTCAGAGGTCATGGGTTCGAATCCCGGCCCCACCACGTGTCTGCTGTGTGACCTTGGGCAAGTCACTTAACTTCTCTGAGCCTCAGTGACCTCATCTGTAAAATCGGGATGAAGACTGTGAGCCCCCCGTGGGACAACCTGATCACCTTGTATCTGCCCAGTGCTTAGAACAGTGCTTTGCTCATAGTAAGCGCTTAACAAATGCCATCATCATTATTAATTGATAATAATAATAATTGATAATAATTGATAATAATAATTGATGATCAATTATCATTATTATTATAGGGAGAGGAGGTGGCAGGCATTTCAATGGTAGGAGGGCTAGTATTTATGAAGCCCTTACACTGTGCAAAACCCTTCACTCAGAATTGAAAACTACATAGATAAACTGGTTCCCAAGGGTTACAGAGGTACGCTATGACCTCCAAGGAAATCATGGTCTAAGGGAGAGGGGAGTTGGCCTAAGACAAGATGAAACAAAAATATAAAATTCATATGCAATAGGTCATCTAATGCCTCATAAGTGTACTTCATAATAATAATAATCGCATTTATTAAGCTCTTACTATGTGCAAAGCACCGTTCTAAACGCTGGGGAGGATACAAGTTGATCAGGTTGTCCCACGAGGGGCTCGCAGTTTTAATCCCCATTTTACAGATGAGGTAACGGAGGCCCAGAGAAGTTAAGTGACTTGCCCAGAGTCACACAGCTGACAAGCGGCGGAGCAGGGATTTGAACCCATGACCTTTGACTCCAAAGCCTGGGCTGTTTCCACTGAGCCACGCTGCTTCCCTTCTCTACTTCTTTCCCAGGGCTTAGTACACTGGTTTACACATGATCGATGCCACTTGCTGGGTAACCTTGGATAAGACTTTGAGCCCACTGTTGGGTAGGGACTGTCTCTATATGTGGCCAATTTGTACTTCCCAAGCGCTTAGTACAGTGCTCTGCACATAGTAAGCGCTCAATAAATATGATTGATGATGATAAGCCATTTAATTTCCCACGCCTCAACTGTAAAATGGGGAATGAAATGCCTCTTCTCCCTCTCTTTAGACTATAAGTCCCATGTGGGACAAAATCTGTTTTTAATCTACTTTTATCGCATTCAGTAATAATTAAATCATTGATGCATTCATTCAGTCATATTCACTGAGCTCTTACCATGTGCAGAGCACTGTACTAAGCACTTGGGAGAGCTCAGTACAACAATAAACAGACACATTCCCTGCCCACAGTGAGCTTACCATTATGGAACTCGTTAAGCCCTTGCTATTTCTTTTTATATGGCATTTGTTAAGTCCTTTCTGTGTGCCAGGCACTGTGCTGAGCACCGGGATAGATACACCATAATCAGGTTCAATACAGTTTCTGCCCCAGATCAGGCTCACGGTTTAAATCCCCATTTTACAAATGAGGTAACTGAGGCACAAAACAGTGAAGTGACTTGCCCAAGGTCAAACGGCAGACGGGTGGCAGAGAACCCCAGTCCTCTGACTCCCACATCCGTCATCTTTCCAGTAGGCTACACTGCTTCCCATATGCTAAACGCTGAAGTAAGCGCTGTGATAGATACAAGATGATTAGGTCCCGCATTGGAAGCACATAACAAATACCACGATTATTAATAGTCACTTAATAAATACTATTCCTCAAATAAATCAATTCCTCAAATACAGGAATTTGAGGGTTCTCCAGGGCAACTATGTTTCAACCCAAAATCACCAGTCAGTCTATCGAACTGAGCGCTTACTGTGTGCAGAGCACTGTACTAAGCGCTTGGGAGAGGACAATACAACAATAAACGGACACAGTCCCTGTCCACAATGAGCTTACAATCTAGAGGAGGAGACAGACATTAATATACATAAATAAATACTCCTAAAGCACCCTTTGATTGTAAAGTTTAGTTAAACATAATCCAGACCCGAGTTAAAACCGTTTATCAGGTGACATTGGACCTGTATATATGTATATATGTTTGTACATATTTTTTACTCTATTTATTTATTTATTTTATTTGTACATATCTATTCTATTTATTTTATTTTGTTAGTATGTTTGGTTTTGTTCTCTGTCTCCCCCTTTTAGACTGTGAGCCCACTGTTGGGTAGGGACTGTCTCTAGATGTTGCCAATTTGTACTTCCCAAGCGCTTAGTACAGTGCTCAGCACATAGTAAGTGCTCAATAAATACGATTGATGATGATGATGATGAAATGGCTAGGCAAGAAGCACAAAAACTTGAGTCCAATGTCATAATCACAGACACGATCCCTGTTCACGAGGAACTTGAAGTCTAGACCGTTCCCCTCTAGACCGTGAGCTCGTTGAGGGCAGGGAATGTGTCTGTTGTTATATTGAACTTTCCCAAGCGCTTAGTACACTGCTTTGCACCTAGGCGCTCAGTAAATCAATCAATCAATCAATCAATTGTATTTATTGAGCGCTTACTATGTGCAGAGCACTGTACTAAGCGCTTGGGAAGTACAAATTGGCAACACATAGAGACAGTCCCTACCCAACAGTGGGCTCACAGTCTAAAAGGGGGAGACAGAGAACAAAACCAAACATACCAACAAAATAAAATAAATAGGATAGAAATGTACAAGTAAAATAAATAAATAAATAAATAAATAAATAAATAAATAAATAAATAGAGTAATAAATATGTACAGCCATATATACATATATACAGGTGCTGTGGGGAAGGGAAGGAGGTAAGATGGGGGGATGGAGAGGGGGACGAGGGGGAGAGGAAGGAAGGGGCTCAGTCTGGGAAGGCCTCCTGGAGGAGGTGAGCTCTCAGCAGGGCCTTGAATACGATTGAATGTCAGAATGAATAAATGAGAGGCAGATATTAAAATACATTACAGGTAGGCGAAGCAGCAGAGCATTTATTGTTATGTAACAGAAGTCTTAGAACGGGTATAAATTTCCCTTGAATCACTCCAAAAGGAGAAGCACTTTTAAAAATGGAAGGATCTGAGCAGATTTTCATTTAAGTATTGAAGAACAAGGATGCAGAAATTACTCCTTGGGAATAAGTTCGTTTTTTAAGGTGGGCGTTAAGCTCTTTCAGACCACTGTGAAACTGTTTAGCCTGTGTTGGGCTGCGTCTGCACATTATGGATGCTATCACCATCATTACCATCGTCACTGGTAATGAGCACCTAAAGTGCACTGTGCTAGTCGCTCGGTGCACTGTACTAGTTGTACTTATATACGATAGGAATAGTAGACGTGGTCCTTCCCTCAAGGAACTTCCTGTCTAGTGGAGGAGATTGACAGACGCAGATGTATAATAGGAAGGGGAAACTGGTAACAGCAAAAGTAAATGAAGATTAGTAATTCTGTCAAGAAGAATAAACTAAGTGCTTAGTCCAGTGCTCTGCACACAGCCAGCATTCAGTAAATACCGTTGATTTATAAGCGATTGTGATGATTGTGTCTGTTATAACTGTACTCTCCCAAGTGCTGAGCACAGTGCTCTGCACGCAGTGAACGCTCAATAAAAACGATGGACTGACTAGTGATATCGGTGACTAGGGGGATGACATACATATCTATTCTATTCATTTTATTTTGTTAGTATGTTTGGTTTTGTTCTCTGTCTCCCCCTTTTAGACTGTGAGCCCACTGTTGGGTAGGGACTGTCTCTAGATGTTGCCAATTTGGACTTCCCAAGCGCTTAGTACAGTGCTCTGCACATAGTAAGCGCTCAATAAATACGATTGATGACGATGACCTCATGAGGGGAGTGTGGGGATTAGTCGATCAGTTGCATTTTTTGAGCACCCACTGTGTGCCAACACTATGCTAAGCACTTGGAAGAGTACAACGGAATTATAGAATTATACATATCTATTCTATTTATTTTATTTTGTTAGTATGTTTGGTTTGGTTCTCTGTCTCCCCCTTCTAGACTGTGAGCCCACTGTTGGGTAGGGACCGTCTCTATATGTTGCCAACTTGGACTTCCCAAGCGCTCAGTCCAGTGCTCTGCACACAGTAAGCGCTCAATAAATACGATTGATGATGATTGATGATAAGGAATGTAGACATAACTGAGGTGGGAAGTGATGATCTAAATGCTTAAGGGGAGCAGACCCGAAAGCACGTGAAACGCAGAAGGGAGGGTGAATAAGCTGGGGAAATTCCCGGGGTCTCTCGGCCTGATTAACTGACAGCACACGCGAACGTCAACTGAGGTGTACAAAAATTGGCCGTGTGGGCCTAAATGCTGAGGCAGTACCTGGTGGGGGATCAGTGCTGGAGAGAAGAAAATGGAAACTGACCCAGCGCTTACAACAGTGCTTGGCACATAGTAAGCGCTTAACAAATACCATGATTATTATTATTATGACCCAGGACAGCCACCTGGATGAGGTGGGATTTCGTCCTTGGTGCTTGGATGCAGGGTCAAGTCTGTGGAGCTACCCCTCCGTGTTGGTTTGATTGAAAACCAGAAGAGCACTTATTCCTTCGTGGCAGGCCCAATCAATCCACCAGTGGTATTTACTGAGCGCCTACTCTGTGCACAGCACTGTATTAAGCACTTAGCAGTGAATAATACAACAGAGTCGGTAGACACAATCCCTGTCCACAGAGAATCCAGTTAGTCATTTCCTTTTGGCTGCCTTTAGCCTGCTCTCATATTTGCTCAGCCACAATCACCCAGGCAAAAACACCATGTGTTAGCCAGTCGGCATTTATTAATAATAATAATAATAATAATAATAATAATAATGATGGCATTTATTAAGCGCTCACTATGTGCAAAGCACTGTTCTAAGCACTGGGGAGGTTACAAGGTGATCAGGTTGCCCCATGGAGGGGCTCACAGTTTTCATCCCCATTTTCCAGATGAGGTAACTGAGGCACAGAGAAGTTAAGTGGCTTGCCCAACGTCACACAGCTGACAATGTGCAGAGCCGGGATTTGAACCCATGACCTCTGACTCCAAAGCCCGTGCTCTTTCCGCTGAGCCACGCTGCGCTTACTGTGTGCAGAACACTTGGGAGAGACACATAAAAGACTCAGTAAAAGACATTATTTCCTGCCCACAACAAGCTTACAGTCTAGAGGACTGATGACTATTCTATCTCTATTCTATTTATTTTATTTTGTTAGTATGTTTGGTTTTGTTCTCTGTCTCCCCATTTTAGACTGTGAGCCCACTGTTGGGTAGGGACTGTCTCTATATGTTGCCAATTTGTACTTCCCAAGCGCTTAGTACAGTGCTCTGCACATAGTAAGCGCTCCATAAATATGATTGATGATGATGATTGATGATGACTGAGGGAAAGGGAAAAGGTTATCCCCTCAGGGACCTGGATGTTAGTTCAACTTGCAATTTCCTTTTGGAAGTCCCTCTATTCTTACAATTCGATTTTTACCTTCCCTTCAAGTCCCTCTAGACCGTAAGCTCATTATGGGCAGGGAATGCGTCTCTTACACCGTTACACCGTCCTCTTCCAAGCGCGTAGTACAATGCTCCGCACGCAGTAAGCGCTTAATAAATACGACTGATTCCCTTTGGGCAAAGTAGAGTCCTGCTCCTAACAACTGACCTCCATTTGGTGGAGAGGAGTGGGGAACATCAATCAATCAATCGTTGGAACTTATTGAGTGCTGACTGTGTGCAGAACACTGTACTACGTGCTTGGGCGAGTACAATAGAGCCTTATCAGCAACAGCCGTTTACCTTCATTCAATCGTATTTATTGAGCGCTTACTGTGTGCAGAGGAAAGTGACGATGAGATGTAGCTCATACACACAAAGCGTATTTATACCAATCAATCAATGGCGTTTATTGAGCACCTACTGCGCGTACAGCACTGTACTAAGCACTTGGGACAGTACAATATAAAAAGAGATCGTAGGCATGTTCCCTTTCCACAAGGTGCTTACAGTCTAGAACGGGAGATCACTGGTTGGCGTGGGGCTATATTCATAGTTCAAATGATTGACCGGTGATCTGGGCCAATAATGCTAGCCAGAGTATATATTTCCACCTTTATCTTCTTTTTTTATGGAATTTGTTAAGTGCTTACTATGTAACGGGCACTATACTAAGCACTAGGATAGATATAAGGTAATCAGCCTGATCTTCTAGACTGTGAGCCCGTTGTTGGGTAGGGACCGTCTCTATACGTTGCCAACTTGTACTAATAATAATAATAATGATGGTATTTGTTAAGTGCTTATTATGTGCAAAGCACCATTCTAAGCGCTGGGAAGGTTACAAGGTGATCGGGTTGTCCCACAGGGGGCTCACAGTTTTAATCCCCATTTTACAGATGAGGGAACTGAAGCACAGAGAAGGGAAGTGACTTGCCCAAAGTCACCCAGATGACAGTTGGTGGAGCCGGGATTTGAACCCATGACCTCTGACTCCAAAGCCCGGGCTCTTTCCACTGAGCCACGCTGCCTCTCATATACTTGTACTTCCCAAGAGCTTAGTACAGTGCTCTGCACACAGTAAACGCTCAATAAATAAGATTGAATGAATGACACAGTCCGCTAGACTTTATTGTTTATTGTTGTACTGGACTCTCCCAAGCGCTTATACAGTAAGCGCTCAATAAATATGACTGACTGACACAGACCGTGTCCCACATGGGGCTCCAAGTCTTAATCCCCACTTTACAGATGAGGTAACTGAGGCACAAAGAAATGAAGCGACTTACCCAAGGTCCCACAGCAGACAAGTGGCGAAGCCGGAATTAGAACTCAGGTCCTTCTGATTCCCAGGCCCAGGCTCTATCCGTTAGGCCGTGCTGCTTCTGTTCCAGCAGATGACATGGGGCAAAAAGTTAGGAAGCCTTATTACTTTTCCCCACGGCCATCACACCTTCAGAGAGGCAGAGGTCATCCCCTTCACTCCAGGTACTTGTTCCCGGCCTTGAACGTTCAGGAAACAGGAGCGAGAAGATACTGGGTTTGGAAAACCGGGATCGTTAGACTTCCTTCCCTGGGTTCAGCAAAGACAGGTGTGGATTTCAGCTTAAATTTAATCAATGGTACTTATTGAGCGCTTCCTTTGCGCGCAGTACTGGACTGAGCCATGGCGGGAGTACAACGGAGTTGTACATCTTACCTCCTTCCCTTCCCCACAGCACCTGTATATATGTATATATGTTTGTACATATTTGTTACTCTATTCATTTACTTATTTATTTTACTTGTACATATCTATTCTATTTATTTTATTTTGTTAGTAGGTTTGGTTTTGTTCTCTGTCTCCCCCTTTTAGACTGTGAGCCCACTGTTGGGTCGGGACCGTCTCTATATGTTGCCAACTTGGACTTCCCAAGCGCTTAGTACAGTGCTCTGCACACAGTAAGCGCTCAATAAACACGATTGATGATGATAAGGAGGAGTTGGTAGAAGCATTCCCTGTCCACAAGGAGAATGTCTTGGTTTGTTTTTAAGGAGAAATACACCCATCAGTCAACAGTATTTTGGAGCACCCTCTGTGTGCAGGGCACTGTGCTAAGGGAGTGCGTAATAATTAGAGGACACGATTCCTGCCTTCAAGGGATTGACAATTTAAACTGGGAGACATACTAAATTATAGAAAAGAGGAAGATAAATGAAAGGGAAATATCTTAGAGAGTGTTCATTCCCTGTCCACAAGGAGAATGTCTTGTTTTAAGGAGAAATGCACCCATCAGTCAGCAGTATTTTGGAGCACCCTCTGTGTGCAGAGCACCGCGCTAAGGGAGCGCGTAATAATTAGAGGACACGATTCCTGCCTTCAAGGGATTGACAGTCTAAACTGGGAGACATACTAAACTATAGAAAAGAGGAAGATATTAAAGGGAAATATCTTAGTGAGTGTTTAAATGACAGGGAGGTGCTGAAATGGCAGAGAGGATATAGAGTAGGGAGACTGGAAATCAGTCGGGGGAAGCTTCAGCAATTGATTCAGCGATTCCCTTCCCCACAGCACCTGTATATATGTTTGTACATATTTATTACTCTATTTATTTTACTTGTACATATCTATTCTATTTATTTTATTTTGTTAGTATGTTTGGTTTTGTTCTCTGTCTCCCCCTTTTAGACTGTGAGCCCACTGTTGGGTAGGGACCGTCTCTATATGTTGCCAACTTGGACTTCCCAGCGCTTAGTACAGTGCTCGGCACACAGTGAGCGCTCAATAAATACGATCGATGATGATGATGTCACCCCCTTTTAGCCTGTGAGCCCACTGTTGGGTAGGGACTATCTCTATATGTTGCCAACTTGGACTTCCCAAGCTCTTAGTACAGTGCTCTGCACACAGTGAGCGCTCAATAAATACGATCGATGATGATGATGATGATGATGATGAAAAGAACACCCAGTAAACATTCAGTAAATACGATTGATTGAATTTTGAATAAACACCAAGTTCTGACGCCTTATTCAAAAGTCCCTCATTTCTGTGGCTAATAATAATAATAATAATAATGATGACGGCATTTGTTAAGCGCTTACTATGTGCGGAGCACTGTTCTAAGCGCTGGGGGTGGATACAAGGTGATCAAGTTGTCCCACATGGGGCTCACTGTCTTAATCCCCATTTTACAGATGAGGTAACTGAGGCTCAGAGAAGTTAAGTGACTTGCCCAAGGTCACACAGCAGACATGTGGTGGAGCCAGGATTCGAACCCATGACCTCTGACTCCAAAGCCCGGGCTCTTTTCCACTGAGCCACGCTGCTCCTCTAACTGACACCTGTTTTATTTCTCCCCATTTCTTTCCCAGCAGGGGCCCTAAATGATGGCTTTTTTAAAAAAAACAATTTTCCTCCTAGTGTCATGTTTCCGTCCAGCAGTTAGTGGTTAATGCATGCAGATAACACGATGGGCTGAGGTAAAAGTCATCTGTTTTCCCTTTCTTTTCCCTCAGTCATGCCGAGGATTTATTTTTCCAGCCCTGATGCCACCTCTGGAAGATTAGCTGCTGAGATGTGCCACCAGAAGGGCCCAGATAAGGGTAGCAAGGTGCGATTTTGGTGCTAAATTTCCCAGTCCAAGGAATGCCACATGGAAAAGGCGGAGGAGCAGTGTGGCCTACTCGGATAGAGCCCGGGCCTGGGAACCCGACGGCCCTGAGCTCCAATCCCGGCTCTGCCACTTGTCCGCTGTGTGACCTTGGTCAAGTCACTTCACTTCTCCGTGCCTCGGTTGCCTCGTTTCATCATCATCAATTGTATTTACTGAGCGCTTACTGTGTGCAGAGCACTGTACTAAGCGCTCGGGAAGTACAAATTGGCAACATATAGAGACAGTCCCTACCCAGCAGTGGGCTCACAGTCTAAAAGGGGGAGATGGAGAACAAAACCAAACATACTAACAAAATAAAATAAATAGAATAGATATGGACAAGTAAAATAGAGTAATAAATCTGTACAAACATATATACAGGTGCTGTGGGGAAGGGAAGGAGGTAAGATGGGGGGGATGGAGAGGGGGACGAGGGGGAGAGGAAGGAAGGGGCTCAGTCTGGGAAGGCCTCCTGGAGGAGGTGAGCTCTCAGTAGGGCCTCATCTGTCAAATGGGGTTTAAGATGATGAGGCCCGGTTGGTATCCAAATTCGTTGGCAGCCTGCTGGAAGGAGCCTGGGCCAGGGAGTTGGAGGACCTGGGTTCTAATCTTGTACTTCCCAAGTGCTTAGTACAGTGCTCTGCACACAGTAAGCGCTCCATAAATACGACTGAATGAATGAATGACTCCGCCACTTGTCTGCTGTGTGACTGTGGGCGAGTCGTTTCGCTTCTCTGGGCCTCAGTTCCCTCATCTGTCAAAGGTGGGGTGGGGGGGTGAAGACTGTGAGCCTCACGTGGGGCAGGGACTGTGACCCCTTCCTTGTATCCATCCCAGTGTTTAGTACAACCAATCTATCAATCAATTGTATTTATTGAGTGCTTACTGTGTGCACAGCACTGTACTAAACACTTAACTAAACACTAAACACCTAACACTAAACAATCAATCGTATTTATTGAGCGCTTACTGTGCGCAGAACACTGTACTAAGCGCTTGGGAAGTACAAGTTGGCAACACATAGAGACGGTCCCTACCCAACAGTGGGCTCACAGTCTAGAAGGGGTCCAGTACAGTGCCTGCCATGTAGTAAGCGCTTAACAAATACCACAGAAAACACACCAAAAGGATAAAAACAGGCGGAAGCGGGTTCAAACGGGAGGAGGGTGGGGAGGGAAGGGAAAGTTTCCTCAGGAAGAGGATGGCTGCCGGGGGGGACGACGCCCGTGACGTCGAATCCTGCTGAGAAGCAGCGTGGCTCAATGGAAAGAGCCCGGGCTTGGGAGTCAGAGGTCATGGGTTCGAATCCCCGCTCTGCCAATTGTCAGCTGTGTGACTTTGGGCAAGTCACGTCACTTCTCTGGGTCTCAGTTACCTCATCTGTAAAATGGGGGTTAAGACTGTGAGTCCCCTGTGCGATAACCTGATCACCTTGTATCCTCCCCAGCGCTTAAGCGCTTAGTACGGTACAGAGAAGCAGCGTGGCTCTGTGGAAAGAGCACGGGCTTTGGAGTCAGAGGTCCTGGGTTCGAATCCCAGCTCCCCCACATGTGTGCTGTGTGACCTTGGGCAAGTCACTTCACTTCTCTGGGTCTCGTTTACCTCATCTGTAAAATGGGGGTTAAGACTGTGAGCCCCCCGTGGGACAACCTGATCACCTTGTAACCTCCCCAGTGCTTAAGCGCTTAGTATTTATTCATTCATTCAATCCTATTTATTGAGCGCTTACTGTGTGCACAGCACTGTACTAAGCGCTTGGGAAGTACAAGTCGGCAACATAGAGAGATGGCCCCTACCCAAAAGCAGGCTCACAGTCTAGAATTACAGTGCTCTGCACACAGTAAACGCTCAATAAATAGGATTGAATGAATGAATCCTCACCCCGACCCCCTAGGGGGACCCCAAATTTTGGGTTTTTCTTTAATAATAATAATGTTGGTATTTGTTAAGCGCTTACTATGTGCAAAGCACTGTTCTAAGCGCTGGGGGTGATACAAGGTGATCAGGTTGTCCCACGTGGGGCTCACAGTCTTCATCCCCATCTTACAGATGAGGGAACTGAGGCCCAGTGAATAATAATAATGTTGGTATTTGTTAAGCGCTTACTATGTGCAAAGCACTGTTCTAAGCGCTGGGGGTGATACAAGGTGATCAGGTTGTCCCATGTGGGGCTCACAGTCTTCATCCCCATTTTACAGATGAGGGAACTGAGGCCCAGTGAATAAAAATAATAGTGATGGCATTTATTAAGCGCTTACTATGTGCAAAGCACGGTACTAAGCGCTGGGGAGGTGACAAGGTGATGAGGTTGTCCCACGAGGGGCTCACAGTCTTCATCCCCATTTTACAGATGAGGGAACTGAGCCAGTGAACAATAATAATAATAGTGATGGCATTTACTAAGTGCTTCCTATGTGCAAAGCACTGTTCTAAGCGCTGGGGGTGATACAAGGTGATCAGGTTGTCCCACGTGGGGCTCACAGTCTTCATCCCCATCTTACAGATGAGGGAACTGAGGCCCAGTGAATAATAATAATGTTGGTATTTGTTAAGCGCTTACTATGTGCAAAGCACTGTTCTAAGCGCTGGGGGTGATACAAGGTGATCAGGTTGTCCCATGTGGGGCTCACAGCCTTCATCCCCATTTTACAGATGAGGGAACTGAGGCCCAGTGAATAATAATAATAGTGATGGCATTTACTAAGTGCTTACTATGTGCAAAGCACTGTTCTAAGCGCTGGGGAGGTGACAAGGTGATCAGGTGGTCCCACGGGGGGCTCACAGTCTTCACCCCCATTTTACAGATGAGGGAACTGAGCCAGTGAACAATAATAATAATAGTGATGGCATTTATTAAGTGCTTCCTATGTGCAAAGCACTGTTCTAAGCGCTGGGGAGGTTACAAGGTGATGAGGTGGTCCCACGGGGGGCTCACAGTCTTCATCCCCATTTTACAGATGAGGGAACTGAGGCCCAGTGAATAATGATAATAGTGATGGCCTTTATTAAGCGCTTACTATGTGCAAAGCACTGTTCTAAGCGCTGGGGAGGTGACAAGGTGATCAGGTGGTCCCACGGGGGGCTCACAGTCTTCATCCCCATTTTGCAGATGAGGGAACTGAGGCTCAGAGAAGTGAAGTGACTTGCCCAAAGTCACACGGAGCCGGGATTTGAACCCACGACCTCTGACTCCAAAGCCCGGGCTCTTTCCACTAAGCCACGCTGCTTCCCCCTTCTTTAGGGGGGAGAAAGAGTTGGGGTGACCATGACGGCCCAGGAGAAGATGGCGGGCGGGCGGCCACCTCAGGCTTCGGGCGGGGCCGGGCCGGGCCGGGCCGCGCCGGAAGTGACGCCATCACGGGGCGAGGGGGCGCTGCCAAGGAGCAAGATGGCGGCGCCGGCGGAAGTGACGCACTCGGGGAGGGGAGGGGGGGGCTGCCCGGCGTCGAGGGGCAAGATGGCGGCGCTGTGGGGGAAGCCGGGGGGAGGTAAGCGGCGGTGAGGGCGGCCGCCCCGCCGGGGGAGAGCGCCGCCCGCGCCCTGACCGCCCGCGCGGGGCCGGACCGGGACCAAGCCGCCGCCGCCTCCCGGCCTCCTCCTCCCGGCCTCCTCCTCCCGGACCCGGACCCGGACCCATCCCCGGCCCCGGCCCCACACACGTCCGACGCGGGCCCGGCCCGCCCGGGGGCCAACGCCAAAGGGAGCGGGGCAGGTAGGAGCCGCCGCCGCTGCCGCCGACCCTGCTCCTACCGAGGCCCGTCCGCCCCCCCCTCCCCTTGTCCTCACCCCGGTCCGCCCCCCCCCCCCCAGCCTATCGGACCCCTCTCTCCCTCCCTCCCCCCTGCTCTCACCCCGGTCCGCCCCCTCTCCCCCACCTCGACCTATCGGACCCCCTCTCTCCCCCCCTCCCCTGCTCTCACCCCGGTCCGCCCGGTCGCTCCCCTCAGCCGCGCGCGCACCCCCCCTTTTCCCTTTTCCTTCATTCATTCATTCAACCGTATTTATTGAGCGCCAACAACTGTGTGCAGAGCGCCGTACTAAGCGCTCCTTCCCGCCCCGTGTCCCCTCAGCCTATGATCACCCCCATTCATTCATTCAATCGTATTTATTGAGCGCCAATAACTGTGCAGAGCGCTGTGCTAAGCGCTCCTTCCCGCCCCGTGTCCCCTCAGCCTATCATCACCCCCATTCATTCATTCAATCGTATTTATTGAGCGCCAGTAACTGTGCAGAGCGCTGTGCTAAGCGCTCCTTCCCGCCCCGTGTCCCCTCAGACTATCATCACCCCCATTCATTCATTCAACCGTATTTATTGAGCGCCAACAACTGTGTGCAGAGCGCTGTACTAAGCGCTTCTTCCCGCCCCGTGTCTCCTCAGCTTATCGCCCTCTCCACCATTCATTCATTCATTCAATCATTCATTCAGTCGTATTTATTGAGCGCCAACAACTGTGTGCAGGGCGCCGTACTAAGCGCTTCTTCCCGCCCCGTGTCCCCTCAGCCTATCGCCCCCCCATTCATTCATTCATTCAACCGTATTTATTGAGCGCCAACAACTGCGTGCAGAGCGCCGTACTAAGCGCTTCTTCCCGCCCCGTGTCCCCTCAGCCTATTGCCCCCCCCACCATTCATTCATTCATTCAGTCGTATTTATTGAGCGCCAATTGTGTGCAGAGCCCCGTACTAAGCGCTTCTTCCCGCCCCGTGTCCCCTCAGCCTATCGCCCCCCCCCACCATTCATTCATTCATTCAATCAATCGTATTTATTGAGCGCCAACAACTGTGTGCAGAGTGCTGTACTAAGCGCTTCTGCCCGCCCCGTGTCCCCTCAGCCTATCACTCCCCATTCATTCATTCAATCGTATTTATTGAGCGCCAACAACTGTGTGCAGAGCGCTGTACTAAGCGCTTCTTCCCGCCCCGTGTCCCCTCAGCCTATCGCCCCCCCCCACCATTCATTCATTCATTCAGTCGTATTTATTGAGCGCCATCAACTGTGTGCAGAGCGCCGTACTAAGCGCTTCTTCCCGCCCCGTGTCCCCTCAGCCTATCGCCCCCCCCCACCATTCATTCACTCAATCGTATTTATTGAGCGCCAACTGTGTGCAGAGCGCCGTACTAAGCGCTTCTTCCCGCCCCGTGTCCCCTCAGCCTATCACTCCCCATTCATTCATTCAATCGTATTTATTGAGCGCCAACAACTGTGTGCAGAGCGCTGTACTAAGCGCTTCTTCCCGCCTCGTGTTCCCTCAGCCTATTGCCCTCCCTACCATTCATTCATTCATTCATTCAATCGTATTTATTGAGCGCTAACTGTGTGCAGAGCGCTGTACTAAGCGCTTCTTCCCTCCCCGTGTCCCCTCAGCCTATCACCCCCCATTCATTCATTCAGTCGTATTTATTGAGTGCCAACTGTGTGCAGAGCGCTGTACTAAGCGCTTTTTCCCGCCCCGTGCCCCCTCAGCCTATCGCCCCCCCCACCATTCATTCAATCGTATTTATTGAGTGCCAACTGTGTGCAGAGCACTGTACTAAGCGCTTGTTCCCACCCCGTGTCCCTTCAGCCTATCGCCCCCATTCATTCATTCATTCTGTCGTATTTATTGAGCGCTAACTGTGTGCTGAGCGCTGTACTAAGCGCTTCTTCCCGCCCCGTGTCCCCTCAGCCTATCGCCCCCCCCATCCATTCATTCCGTCGTATTTGTTGAGCGCCAACGGTGTGCAGAGCGCTGTACTGAGCTCTTCTTCACGTCCCGTGTCCCCTCAGCCTATCGCACCCCCCACCATTCACTCATTCATTCAATCGTATTTATTGAGCGCTAACTGTGTGCAGAGCGCTATACTAAGCGCTTCTTCCTGTCCCATGTCCCCTCAGCCTATCGCCCCCCCCACCATTCATTCATTCATTCAGTCAGTCAGTCGTATTTATTGAGCGCTTACTGTGTGCTGAGCACTGTACTAAGCGCTTGGGAAGTACAAGTTGACAGCATATAGAGACGGTCCCTACCCAGTAGCAGGCTCACGGTCTAGAAGGGGTAGACAGAGAACAAAATGAAACATTAATCAATCAATCAATCAATTGTATTTATTGAGCGCTTACTGTGTGCAGAGCACTGGACTAAGCACTTGGGAAGTACAAGTTGTCAACACAGATTAACAAAATAAAATAAATATGTACAAATAAAATAATAGAGTAATAATTCGAATTCCGCCATCTCCACTTGTCAGCTGTGTGACCCTGGGCAGGTCACTTCATCATCATCATCATCAATCGTATTTATTGAGCGCTTACTGTGTGCAGAGCACTGTACTAAGCGCTTGGGAAGTCCAAGTTGGCAACATATAGAGACGGTCCCTACCCAACAGTGGGCTCACAGTCTAGAAGGGGGAGACGGAGAACAAAACCAAACATACTAACAAAATAAAATAAATAGAATAGCTATGTACAAGTAAAATAAATAAAGAGTAACAAATATGTACGAACATATATACATATATACAGGTTCTGTGGGGTAGGGAAGGAGGTAAGATGGGATGGAGAGGAAGGAAGGGGCTCAGTCTGGGATAATAATGGCATTTATAAAGTGCTTACGATGTGCAAAGCACTGGGGAGGTCACAAGGGGCTCCCAGTCTTCATCCCCATTTTACAGATGAGGTCGCTGAGGCCCAGAGAAGTGAAATGACTTCCCCAAAGTCACACAGCTGACAAGTGGTGGAGCCGGGATTTGAACCCGTGACCTCTCACTCCAAAGCCCGGGCTCTTTCCACTGAGTGGCCGTGCGCGTTGGGAAGGGGGCGACGGGCCCACCCCCCACGGTCCTTGAGGGCCGTCCCGTCCCATGCCCCCGGACCACTGACCCGACCGTGTCTCCACAGAACAGGTCCCGCCGCCGCCGACCTCTCCGTCCGCCGCCGCCGCCCTCTCGGTGGGCCGCCGTCCGCCCTCCCCGATGCGGGTCCGTCCCGGGCCGGAGGGCCCTCCGCCGGGGCTCAGGGGCAGCTGCGCCCGGCCGGACCGCGGGCCCCGGCGGCCACACCCGTAGCCCCCGCCGGGCCCCCGGACCACCCAGGGCCACCGCCGCCGAGCCGGGCCCCCATGGCGCTTCTCCCGGCGCAGGCACCAGTCCACTAGGGGCCGGGCCCAGGCCCCGAAGGTGGGTACCCCGACGCGCGCCCGCCCAAATCAATCAATCAGTCCCATTCATTCAATCGTATTTATTGAGCGCCAGCTGTGTGCAGAGCGCTGTACTAAGCGCTTCATCCCACCCCGTGTCCCCTCAGCCTATCGCCCCCCCACCATTCATTCATTCAATCGTATTGAGCGCCAGCTGTGTGCAGAGTGCTGTGCTAAGCGCTTCTTCCCGCCCCATGTCCCCTCAGCCTATTGCCTCCCCTGCCATTCATTCATTCAATCATATTTATTGAGCGCCAGCTGTGTGCAGATTGCGTACTAAGCACTTCTTCCTGCCCCGTGTCCCCTCGGCCTATCGCCCCCCCGCCACTCATTCATTCAATCATATTTATTGAGCACCAACTGTGTGCAGATTGCTGTACTAAGCACTTCTTCCCGCCCCGTGTCCCCTCAGCCTATGGCCCCCCCCACCATTCATTCATTCATTCCGTTGTATTTATTGAGCGCTAACTATGCAGAGCGCCATATTAAGCGCTTCTTCCCACCCCGTGCCCCTCAGCCTATCACCCTCCCCACCATTCATTCATTCATTAAATCATGTTTATCAAGCGCTTACTGTGTGCAGAGCGCTGTACTAAGCGCTCGGGAAGTCGGCCAAAGTCTAGGGCCCCCCCCCTTGCCAGGTTGTGGGCAAGGTGACGTGTTTTCCATTCTATTTATTTTGTTAATGATGTGCACCTCGCTCTATTTCTATTTATTCTGATGACTTGACACCTGTCCACATGTTTTGTTGCCTTTCTCTGCCTTCTAATGGTAATAATAATAATAATAATGATGGCATCTGTTAAGTGCTTACTATGTGCAAAGCACTGTTCTAAGCGCTGGGGGGGATACGAGGTAATAATGATAATAATAATGGCATTTGTTAAGCGCTTACTATGTGCAAAGCACTGTTCTAAGTGCTGGGGGGGATACGAGGTGATAATATTAATAATGGCATTTGTTAAGCGCTTACTATGTGCAAAGCACTGTTCTAAGCGCTGGGGGGGATACAAGGTGATCAGCTTGTCCCACATGGGGCTCACAGTCTTCATCCCCATGTTGCAGATGAGGGAACTGAGGCGCAGAGAAGTTAAGTGACTTGCCCAAGGTCACACAGCAGACATGTGGCGGTGTCGGGATTCGAACCCATGACCTCCGACTCCAAAGCCCGGGCTCTTCCCAATGAGCCCAGCTGCTTCTCTTGTGATGGGGTTGTCCCACATGGGGCTCACAGTCATCATCATTGAGAAGCAGTGTGGCTCAATGGAAAGTGAGCCCGCTGTTGGGTAGGGACCGTCTCTTTATGTTGCCAACTTGTACTTCCCAAGCGCTTAGTACAGTGCTCTGCACACAGTAAGCGCTCAATAAATACGATTGAATGAATGAATGAATAAAAGAGCACGGGCTTGGGAGTCAGAGGTCATGAGTTCAAAAATCCCGGCTCCACCAATTGTCAGCTGTGTGACTTTGGGCAAGTCACTTCACTTCTCTGGGCTTCAGTTCCCTCATCTGTCAAATGGGGATGAAGACTGTGAGCCCCCCGTGGGACAACCTGATCACCTTGTATCCTCCCCAGTGCTTAGAACGGTGCTTGGCACATAGTAAGCGCTTAACAAATGCCATCATTAGTATTATTATCATTATCATCCCCATTTTCCAGATGAGGGAACTGAGGCCCAGAGAACAATAATAATAACGATAGCATTTATTAAGCGCTTGCTATGTGCAAAGCACTGTTCTAAGCGCTGGGGAGGTTACCAGGTGATCAGTTTGTTCCACTTGGGGTTCACAGTCTTAATCCCCATTTTACAGATGAAGGGAACTGAGGCTCGGAGAAGTTAAGTGACTTGCCCAAGGTCACACAGCAGACATGTGGCAGTGCTGGGATTCAAACCCATGGCCTCCGACTCCAAAGCCCGGGCTCTTTCCACTGAGCCACGCTGCTTCTCCTCGACTTCTAGACTGTGAGCCCGTTGTTGGGTAGGGACCGTCTCTATATGTTGCCATCTTGTACTTCCCAAGCGCTTAGTACAGTGCTCTGCACACAGTAAGCGCTCAATAAATACGATTGATGATGATCAGCTGGTGGCATTTATTGAGCCCTCTCTGTGGGCAGAGCACTGTCCTAAGCGCTTGGGAGGCTACAGCGCCACAGAGCTGGTAGACTCATCTCCCACCCTCAACAAGCCCATCATAATGGTATTTTTTGGGAGCTTACTGTGAGCAGAGCACTGTGCTAAGCGCTCGGAAGAATACAGTGCAACAGAGTTGGTAGAGCACATCATCAGTGGTATCTGTTGAGCACTTCCCGTGTGCAGAGCACTGTACTAAGCACTTGGGAAGCTACAGTGCAACAGTTGGTAGCCATCCCCCGCTCACAACGAGCGCGTGCATCGGTGCTATGTACTGAGCGCTTACTGGGTGCAGAACACTCTACTAAACGCTCGGGAGAGGACGGTCCACGGTGTTAACAATAATTATGATGGCACCTGTTAAGCGCTTACCATGTGCAAAGGGGAGGTTACAAGGTGATCAGGTTGTCCCACGGGGGGCTCGCAGCCTTAATCCCCATTTTACAGATGAAGTTACTGAGGCCCAGAGGAGTTAAGTGACTCCCTCACACAGCTGACAATCGGCGGAACCGGGATTTGAACCCGTGATCTCTGACTCCAAAGCTCTTCCCGCTGAGCCACTCTGCTTCCCCAAAGGGCTCCTATCCAACCGCACTCCGCGAAACGCTGGGCTGGATTGAAAGCCCAGAACATACATATTTATTACTCTATTTATTTATTTTACTTGTACATATCTATCCTATTTATTTTATTTTGTTGGTATGTTTGGTTTTGTTCTCTGTCTCCCCCTTTAAGACTGTGAGCCCACCGTTGGGTAGGGACTGTCTCTATGTGTTGCCAATTTGGACTTCCCAAGCGCTTAGTACAGCGCTCTGCACATAGTAAGCGCTCAATAAATACGATTGATGGTGATGATGATGAAAGGAATAAGATCGGCCCCCAGGTTTAGGAATATTGGTGAATTTATGCCGGTCGACCGGCTCGAACTGCCAGCCTTGTGTTCTGTCCCTGAACTGGGAAGGCAGGTTTCCTTTGATGAAAAAGTTGATTTTAGCTTCAATTGTGGCTCCGTTGTCACAGTTCCTTCTTCCCCAGCCTCCTATTTTTTTTTTTAACGCTTTAAAAAAAAATGCATGGTACAGGCCACCTACTTAATTTTATTGAAGTATTAGCAGTCTTCCAAACATTGCCAGTCTTCAGATGTATAGTGGTAATGTTGCGTTGCCTCTAGATTGTAAGCTCGTCGTGGGCAGGGAATACGTCTTTACGGTGTTATATTGTGGCATCCCAAGCGCTCAATAAATACCGTTTACTGACTGACCGACTGCCTTTTCGGGACTGAAATCTGCGGTGGGCGAAAGGTATTTACTAGGTATCTAGATATCTTCTGTAGGTATCTAGAGAAGAAATAGCCCTGAGAAGAGTAGTTACCGCTTTTTGCTTTCGGTTGGTGAAAATACCACAGATGTGCTAATTTTTCACTCTAATCAGTAAGCTCCTCAGGGGCAGGAAACGCGTTTACCACCTCCATTATAGTGTTCTCTTCCCAAACTGTCAGTCCGGTGTTCTGTACCCTGGAATCACTCAATAAATCAATCAATCGTATTTATTGAGCGCTTACTATGTGCAGAGCAATCAGTAGGATTGATTGATTGATTCGCAGGGCCTATTTAATGAGAACGAATGAAGGCACATTGCTCGCTACAGTTGAGCTTCCCTGTCCTTGCAGCGCCGTATTAACCGTTCCGGTCAGTTTTCGCCTTCATCGATTACACTGCCATGAACTGAGGTCACGGTTCATCCTCATCAATCGTATTTATTGAGCGCTTACTGTGTGCAGAGCACCGGACTAAGCGCTTGGGAAGTACCAATTGGCAACATATAGGGACAGTCCCTGCCCAACAGTGGGCTCGCAGTCTAAAAGTTGAAAAACTTTTCAGCAGTTAGAAATGATTAAAGCTCCTCGAGGGCAGGGAGTACGTCTTCTAAATCTTTTCTCCTCTCCCAAGGGTTTAGTGGCCTGCTCTGCGAACAGAATTGATAATATTAGGAGTCATCTTGTCGCCCAGGATGAAGGGCCTGTGAATTGAGTGACTTCACGTTTACCGCGCTACCAACTAAGCGCTCGGGTAGAGCCAAACTAATCAGGTTGGACGCGGCCCCCGTGGGGCTCACGGCCTTCATCCCCGTTGTACCCGTGAGGTTACCGAGGCACAGAGAAGTGAAGCGACTTGCCCAAGGTCGCCCAGCCGACGGACGGCGGAGTCGGGATTAGAAGCCAGGACCTTTTAACTCCCGAGCCCGGGCACTACCCACTTCGCTGTGCTGCTTCTTTAGATTTCGAGGCCGGGGCGCAGGGTAGTAGAAGGGGCTTCTGAAGCGCTCAATAAATACGATTGAATGAATTAAGCCAGGGACAGTCTAGGGCAAGCCGGCAGTGAGCCGTGTGATTTTTCCATACAGGAGTTGCCCTGGGCCGGAGAAGGATGGACACGGTGGTTGGTAAATCCTCATGGACCAACGCAGATATCAATCAGTCAGTCATATTTATTTATTAAGCGCTTAGTATATGCAGGGCACTGCATTGGGAAAGCACAATTCAACAGAATTAGCAGACACATTCCCTGCCCGCGATGGGCTTACCGTCTAGAGGGAGAGACATTAATGATAATAACTCTGGTATTTGCTAAGCAGATTTGTGAAGCAAATCGAGCCGGACACAGTCCCTGCCCCATGTGGGGCTCACAGTCTCAGTCCCCATTTTACAGATGAGGTAACTGAGCCCCAGAGAAGTAAAGTGACTAGCTCAGGGTCACGTAACAGACAAGTGGCGGAGCCGGGATTAGAAGCCAAAGAGAAGCAGCGTGGCTCAGTAGGAAAGAGCCCGGGCTTTGGGGTCGGAGGTCATGGGTTCAAATTCCGGCTCTGCCAGTTGTCAGCCGTGTGACTTTGGGCAAATCACTTCTCTGGGCCTCAGTGACCTCATCTGTAAAATGGGGATTAAGACTGTGAGCCCCCCACGGGACAACACGATCACCTTGTAACCTCCCCAGTGCTTAGAACAGTGCTTTGCACATACTAAGCACTTAATAAATGCCATTATTATTATTATTATTATTATTATTATTATTATTATGACCTTCAGACTCCCGGTCTGTAGACACTACGCCATGCTGCCTTATTTATATTTATTGATGTGAATAGTGATGGTTTGGATCCTTTGATTTGTCACCCTTTGGACAGCAGGGATCCTTCTTCGCTTTTGCCGGGGGTCTGGATTTGTCCTCCTTCCCCCAAACGGGAATATGCCAAGCCCCAGTGGTCACCAGGTTTAGGCAGGCTTCAACCATGAGAGGAAAAACTGTAGCTGCGAGACACCCTTCCCCTCCACCTACCCCCACACATACACACCTTGGAAAAGGTGATAAAAGAGGAGGGAGAGAAACAAAGTCACGGAGGCCACAATAGGCCTGAATTGGAAATATTGCGGAATCTCTTACTCAGCAACGCTAGGACAGCGTCGAATGCCAATTTTGTACTTCCCAAGCGCTTAGTCCAGTGCTCTGCACATAGTAAGCGCTCAATAAATACGATTGATGACGATTGATGATGGTGTCGACATCCAAAGAGTATTAGTGCAGTTGACATAAAAGGATGCAAGGTATTGCTTTTTCTCTGCGGGAGGTAGAGAGACAGAAATGAGGAAGACTATTTTTGGGGGAGGGTTCCAATCTTCCCATATGAAAAAAAAATCCAATAAACTTTCCATTTGAGTTTTGAAGCTCAGGGAATAGTTCCAGAAATTCACCGTATAGTCTGCGGTGTCATTTTTGAGGGTCGTTTCCCGATTCAGAGGCTCCAAAATGCACTTACGGCAGGGAGGGGGTTCCACGCGGAAGGTGCGTATCGGTTTGGAAAGGCACAACCGGAAAGGTGAAATTGATTTTTATTCTTGGTGTGTGGAGACGATTATGAAATAATTGTCTCCGTTTTCACCAGAGCACACAATTGGTGATCAGATTTTGGGGGGGCTTTTTTGTTTTTTCTTAATGGTATTTGTTAAGTGCTTTGCTCAGTCCATGGTGTTTATCGAGCGTTTATCGGTTTGGAAAGGCACAACTGAAAATGTGAAATTGATTTTTACTCTTGGTGTGTGGGGACAATTATGAAATAATTTTCTCCGTTTTCACCAGAGCACACAATTGGTGATCAGATTTTTTGGGGGTTGTTTTTTTTTTTTTTAATGGTATTTGTTAAGAGCTTCGCTCAGTCCATGGTGTTTATCGAGCGTTTATCGGTTTGGAAAGGCACAACCGAAAATGTGAAATTGATTTTTACTCTTGATGATTATGAAATAATTTTCTCCGTTTTCACCAGAGCACACTATTGGTGATCAGATTTTGGGTTTTTTTTTTTTTTTAATGGTATTTGTTAAGTGCTTCGCTCAGTCCATGGTGTTTATCGAGCGTTTATTACATGCAGAGTACTACTGGGAGAGTCCAGCACAGCAGTATTAGCAGAAATGCGCCCTGCCCGTAACGAGCTTACGGTCTTAGATATGTGTCAGACACTGTACTAAGCGCTGGGGTGGATAGAAGCTAATCAGGTTGGACACTTCATGTCCCACATGGAGCTCATAGTCTCAATGCCCGTTTTACAAATGAGGTAACGGACAGAGAAATGAAGTAACTGAAGCACAGACAAAGGGAGTGAGTCGCCCAAGGTCAACGACAGATGAGTGTTGTGTCTAGACAAGACTGTGAGCTCGTTGTGGGCAGGAATGTGTCTGTTGTTAGATTGTACTCTCCTAAGCGCTTAGTACAGTGCTTTGCAACAGTAATTGCCCAATAAATACAATTGAATGAACTCAAGTCCTCCCTCCCCTCAGGCTCATGTTCTATCCCCTAGGCCAAACTGCTTCTCGATTTGATTTTCCCCCGGGAGGTTTATGTAGTCTTCCTGGAGCCAATTTCTGAACATTACGGGCGCTGCTGTTCGGCAAGCACGTAAGCGCCTAACAAATACCATTAAAAAAAAAAAATTGCGTCCTCTAAGTATATTGAGCACAGTAAGCGCTCAACAGATTGAACTGACTGATAGAGTAACTTCCCCAAGGTTACAAAGACACCCTAGACCGTAAGCTCTTTGTGGGCAGGGGATGTGTCTGTTTATCATCGTATTGTAATAATAAGAAGAATAATGATGGTATCTGTAAGTGCTTATACGTGCCAGGCACTGTTCTAAGCGCGGGGGTGTGTCTGCTTATTGTTATATAGTACTTTCCCCAAACGCTTAGTATAGTGCCGGACATACAGCATGCGCTCAGTAAATACGATCGAATGAGTCCAAGCTAATCAGGTTGGACACAGTCCCTGTCCCATGTGGGGCTCACAGTCTGAATCCCCATTTTACAGACGAGGTAACTGAGGCACAGAGAAGTGAAGCCCCTTCCTTCCTCTCCCCCTCGTCCCCCTCTCCATCCCCCCCATCTTACCTCCTTCCCTTCCCCACAGCACCTGTATATATGGATATATGTTTGTACAGATTTATTACTCGTTTATTTTACTTGTACATATCTATTTATTTTATTTTGTTAGTATGTTTGGTTTTGTTCTCTGTCTCCCCCTTTTAGACTGTGAGCCCACTGTTGGGTAGGGACTGTCTCTAGATGTTGCCAATTTGTACTTCCCAAGCGCTTAGTCCAGTGCTCTGCACACAGTAAGCGCTCAATAAATACGATTGATGATGATGATGAAGTGACTTCCCAGGCCACGCAGCAGACAAGTGGCGGGGCCGGGATTAGAACCCAGGTCCTTCCGACTCCCAGCCCCGGGCTCCGTCCACCAAGCCACGCCGCTTGTCTCCCAAGCGCTTAGTACAGCGCTCGGCCCACAGTAAACGACGATTGAATGAAGTGAAGCGGCAGAATCGGGATCCCATCCGGGCCCCTTGACTCCCGTTGTGGAGTTGTTTCCCTCATCCCACATTTTGCAGTTCCTAAGGAGTGATTTCCGGGATGCGGGGAGGCTTTCCTGGCTGATAGGTAACGCCGATCTTTGATTCTGGCGGTCAGCTAGCTACCAGATAGCCGCCGTCTTCTAATAACGGTCTCGTAAACTATCTAGACCGTAAGCTCGTTCGGGGAAGGGAACGTGTCTGCTAATCCCATTGCGTTATACTCTCTCAAGTGCTTAATACAGTGCTGTGCACATAGTAAGCGCTCAGTAAATACCATTGATTGATTCTAAGGTGTATTCTGACCCATTCTCCTACATGTGTAGCTCAGTGCTCTGCACCCGGTAAGCACTTGATGACCATGATGATACAAGGTCATCTTCCAGAGGTAAAAAATAAAAACGGTCTCACTGGGGTCACTTCTAACCATCCCACCGTTTTGTCCGTTTCGAGAAGTGCCTCTCATTATTCATTCAGTCGTATTTATTGAGTGGTTACTCTGTACAGAGCACTGTACTAAGCATTTGGGAGAGTCCATCATCCCCTCTTGGAAACAGGAATTTCTCCTCCCATGTGGAAAAGCCTCTGCTCTGCGATATTGTATTTTCAGCCCTGAGGATCGTTAGAATTTAACAATAATAATAATAATGTATTTGTTAAGCATTTAAGTGCCAAGCGTCGTTCCAAGTGCTGGGGCACACACAAGTTAATCAGATTGGACACAGTCCCTGACCCACGTGGGGCTCTCAGTCTTCATTCCCATTTTCCAGATGAGGTAACCGAGGCCCAGAGGAGTGAAGTGACTTGCCCGAGGTCACACAGCCGGCAGAGCCGGGGTTAGAAGCCAGGACCTTCCGACTCCCGAGGGCGGGCTGCAGCCACCAAGCCACGGCCGAGATCAAGTAAACCTCACTTGCTTGGACTCATTAGGGAGGGCGTGTTTCCTGCCAAATGTCAGAACTGTTCCAAATTTCCGTGATTCCAAGAACAGCTGTTAAAATTAGCCACGCGAGGAATTCTTTCCCAGACTTCTCGGCTCAATTTAAGTGTTGTGTAAAAGCGTCTTCACCCAAGCTGAGAAAAATCAATGGCCCTTAAGCCCGTTATACCAAAAGATCACAATCGTGTCTGAGACCATCTTTATCGTCTCAGTGATTTCCCCACTTCTATTTTCAGGTTGGATACATCCTGTCTTTGGAACCCTATTTTTCCCCCCCTCCATCTCGGGTTAATTTAACAGCAGAAAAAATGGTGGTTGTAAAATTGTCCCGTTTTTACATATGTTTTCCCTTGGGATGCGGCAACATTTTTCATTCGCCTCCGTTATTCGGAGGCGGAGGTTTCTTCTCAACAGTAGTGGATATAAAAGACTCAAATTGGCCAAGACAGAGACTTAGGAGGTCCCTGAGGACTGCGAAGATCCAGTGCGTTAAGTTAAATTTCAAGTTCATTCACTCCCCGGGAGGTTAATCCGGGGGAGACGGAAAGCCCGCCAGCTTGAATGGAAGGAGGCCCCGGTTGCAACTCGGATGCAGCGTGGCTTGGTGGAGAAAGCCTACGCTTGGGAGTCTGAGGTTGTGGGTTCTAATCCCGGCTCTGCCACTTGTCTGTCAATAAATACGATTGATTGATTGATTAATAATAATCATCATGGCATTTGTTAGGCGCTTCCTATGGGCCTGGCGCTGTAATTGCATGTATATATGTTTGTGCATATTACTCTTTATTTATTTTACTTGCACGTATTTATTCTGTCTATTTTATTTTGTTAATATGTTTTGTTTTGTCGTCTGTCTCCCCCTTCTAGACTGTGAGCCCGCTGTTGGATAGGGACCGTCTCTATGTGTTGCCAACTTGGACTTCCCAAGCGCTTAGTACAGTGCTCTGCACACAGTAAGCGCTCAGTAAATACGATTGATTGATTGATTGCCGTGCGACCTTGGCCGAGCCGCTTCGCTTCTCTGGGCCTCAGTGACTGCGTCTGTAAAATGGGGGGTGAAGACCGTGAGCCCCACGTGGGACAACCTGACTACCTTGGATCTACCCCCGAGCGCTTAGAAGAGCGCTTGGCACGTAGTAGGGGCTTAATAATAATAATGATGACGGCATTTATTAAGCGCTTGCTACGTGCAAAGCACTGTTCTAAGCGCTGGGGAGGTTACAAGATTATCAGGCCGCCCCTCCTGGGGCTCACAGTCTCAATCCCCATCTGACAGACGAGGGAACTGAGGCACAGAGAAGTTAAGTGACTCTCCCAGAGTCACGCAGCCGGCAGTCGGCGGAGTCGGAATTCGAACCCACGGCCTCCGATTCCAAAGCCCGTGCTCCTGCCTGCCGAGCCGCGCTGCTTCTCACGGGTACCGTTGTGTTTTTTCTTTTTCCTTTTCGGCCCCCCTCCCCAGGTGATTCATGGCAGGGGACGTGGAAGGATTCAGTTCCTCCCTGCACGACACCAGCGTCTGTGCCGGCTTCAGGGCGCTGTACGAGGAGGGCCTGCTGCTGGACGTGACGCTGGTCATCGAGGAGCACGAGTTCCAGGCCCACAAGGCCCTCCTGGCCACGCAGAGCGACTACTTCCGGATCATGTTCACGGCGGACATGAGGGAGCGGGACCAGGACAAGATCCAGCTGAAGGGGCTGACGGCCCCGGGCTTCAGCCACGTCCTGCAGTTCATGTACTACGGGACCATCGAGCTGAGCATGGCCACGGTCCACGAGATCCTCCAGGCCGCCATGTACGTCCAGCTCCTCGAGGTGGTCAAGTTCTGCTGCTCCTTCCTCCTGGCCAAGATGGGCCTGGAGAACTGCGCCGAGATCATGCGGCTGCTGGACGACTTCGGGGTCAGCGTGGAGGGGGTCCGCGAGAAGCTGGACGCCTTCCTGCTCGACAACTTCGTGCCCCTCATGGCCCGCCCGGACTTCCTGGCCTACCTGAGCTTCGAGAAGCTCACGGCCTACCTGGACAACGACCGGCTGAGCCGGTTCCCCGAGATCGAACTGTACGAGGCCGTCCAGGCCTGGCTGCGGCACGACCGGAGACGCTGGCGGCACACGGACGCCATCATCCGCAACGTCCGCTTCTGCCTGATGACCCCGGCCAGTGTGTTTGAGAAGGTTGGTGCTTTTGAAAGCCATAGGCAGGACTCATCACTTAGCTAGGGCAGCGTTTGCCTTCGAATAGGTAAGATTCCCGGCCTCTCCTCCCCCTCCTCCCGCCCCTCCCCTCCTCCCCGCCCACCCCCGCCTCTTCCGGCCCGTCAGGATCCCAGAGAGGAGGCGGATAGGCCCCGGGACCCGTTGGAGACGCCCGATCCCCACGGATCGGATCGTTGGCGTTGGCGTGGCGGAGCGGGGAGCAGGTAGGTGTGCCCGGGGAGGCCCGGTCGCGCTCGGCGGCGGAGGACCGAGAAGCCCCACTCTCCGCGTCTCTCCTCGCGTCCTCCCTTCAGAGCCGTCTCGTCTCGTGGGGCCGGCCGTTTCCGTCCCCCCCCGGCCCCCTTGATGTCCAGAGCGTCCCGAGGAAGCCAGATAGGTGTTGAGGTGCTTACGGCCCTCCTTTTTCCCGGAAAAAAACCAAATACCTATCAGTTTTTCCCCCTCATTTAAAACTAGACCATCGGGGTAGGAGGCTGAAAGGAGACCAGATACGTGTCACGGTGTTGGCCCTCGCTTCTTACCCAGAAAAAACCAATAGGTATCAGTTTTTCCCCCCCCATTTGAAACTAGACAGTTGGGTAGAAGGCAGAGAGGAGACCAGATATGTGTTGAGGTGTTTATCCTCTCTTAGGCAGAAAAAAACAAATGCATGCCAGTTTTTTTCCCCCTATTTGAAACTAGACAGTTGGGTAGAAGGCAGAGAGGAGACCAGATATGTAAGGTGTTTGCCCTCACTTCTTACCGAGGAAAAGCGAATTGGTATCAGTTCCCCCCGCCCACCCCCATTTGAAAGTAAACAATTGGGTAGAAGGCTAAGAGGAGACCAGATATGTGTTGTGTTTATCCTCTCTTCGGCAGAAAAAAACAAAACAAATACATGCCAGTTGTTTTCCCCCCATTTGAAACTAGACAGTTGGGTAGAAGGCAGAGAGGAGACCAGTTATGTAAGTTGTGTGCCCTCGCTTCTTACCGAGGAAATACGAATTGGTATCAGTTTCCCCCCTGCCCACCCCCATCTGAAAGTAAACAATTGGGTAGAAGGCCAAGAGGAGACCAGATATGTGTTGAGGTGTTTATCCTCTCTTCTTAGGCAGAAAAAAACAAATACGTGCCAGTTTTTTTCCCCCCATTTGAAACTAGACAGTTGGGTAGAAGGCAGAGAGGAGACCAGATATGTAAGGTGTGTGCCCTCACTTCTTACCGAGGAAAAGCGAATTGGTATCAGTTTTCCCCCCTGCTCACCCCCATTTGAAAGTAAACAATTGGGTAGAAGGCTAAGAGGAGACCAGATATGTGTTGAGGTGCTTATCCTTTCTTCTTAGGCAGAAAAAAAATCAAATACATGCCGGTTTTTTCCCCCGTTTCATTCATTTGTGTTCATTGAGAGCTTTCTGTGTGCAGAGCACTGTACTGAGTGCTTGGGAGAGTGCCATACAACAATAAACAGACACATTTCCTGCCCCCAGCGAGCTTACAGTCCGTGGAGGGGGGAGGAAGCAGACATCAGTACAAATAAATCAATTACAGATATGTACCTAAGTGCTCTGGGGCTGGCATTTGAAACTAGACAATTGGGTAGAAGGCTAAGCAGCACGGCGGAGATGATCCCTTCAGCGAAGGATGATTTTCCCCATTCCGGTTGAAAATCCTGCGCTAGCGGTGGTTTGGGTTCCAGTGGCCCGGTGACCCCCGTGTGCAGATGCAGAATAAACTGGACTCGGAAGATACAGCGTGAATTCCGGGTTTTCTTTAGCTCACTCCCGGTTTCCAGCCCTCCGACGACCACTCCTTCGAAGGTCGTCATCTCCCGATTTCTCAGGAACTCTCTTTCCAAAACCCTCTCCTCCGAAGGAGTGGAGCGGATCGAGCTCGGACCTGGGATTCAGAAGGGCGGCACTGAGTAAATACTCCTGGTTAGCACCATCACATTCACTTCTCTGTGCCTCAGTTCCCTCATCTGTAAAATGGGGACTAAGACTGTGAGCCCTACGTTGGACAACCTGATCAGCTTGTAACCTCCCCAGTGCTTAGCACATAGTAAGCGCCTAATAAATGCCGTTATTATTATTATTATTATTCGTGGAACTGAGACTCCCAAAAGAGTGGTTCCAAGAGAAGAAATCAGATCCGACAAGTAGGTTACCTCACGATCCCCCCCCCACCCCGTGATCCTTGGTTATCGGACCCTGGCACTCTTGTCATCCCGATCCGCCCCATGGCAGTTCTCTCTCCTAAATGAAAGTTAAAATCTAGCCTTGCTCTCAGAACGCGTTTCTTCCTCGTCGCCAAAGTTTGGGGGTCTGGGTTTAGGTCCTACTTAATGCACATGTTCTCCCACCATTAAGATTAAAACGCTGTTTCGCCCCGAGGCGTAGCATCGCCCGGGTTGGGATGGCAGTTTGAATTTTCCAATCTGGTGGGATTTCAACGTGGGAGACTGTACGCTCATCCTGGGCAGGGGACGTTCCTGCTATATTGTCCTCTGCCCGGCGCTCAGTACGGTGCTCTGCCCACAGAGAGTGCTCAATAAATGCCATCGATTGATTGCTTTAGTGAAAGGCTCTTTGTTCTGGGGTTGGTTTGGTCCCAAATGCAAGGCACGCGTCACTTCCCTGGGCCTCGGTTCCCTCATCTGTAAAAGGGGGATGAAGACCGTGAGCCCCACGTGGTGTTTCCAAGCTGACAACCTTGTATCTTCCCCAGTGCTTAGAGCAGTGCTTGGCACATAGTAAGCGCTTAACAAATACCATCCATAGCTAAAGGAAGGGTAGGGTACCAGGGGCCGAAAGTCATATTCCTTGGTTCTTTTACGCCTTCCGTGAAACCTCAGTCCTCAATGATGTTATGACAAGTATTATACATCGGGCAAGTTAATCTGATGGCAGTCTCGGTAGAGAGTCTAAGTACTAATTCATTCAGTCGTATTTATTGAGCGCTTACTGTGTGCAGAGCACTGTACTAAGCGCTTGGGAAGTAGAAGTTGGCAACAAGACCTTCTATTTGAGCAGCTTTATTAGGAGTAGGGTGAGGGGAAAAAACATCTGTTGATAGTCTTGGGAGGAAAAACTTGGTATGGATGTGGTTGGTGTTCTAAACCGGCAAAATGGGAATGTGGAGAAGAATTTTATATATTGACCAATCAGCTGTATTTACCGAGCACTTCATTGTGCGCAGAGCACTGTACTGAACCTTGGGAGGAAAAACTTGGTGTGGATGTGGTTGGTGTTCTAAACCGGCAAAATGGGAATGTGGAGAAGAATTTTATATATTGACCAATCAGTTGTATTTACTGAGCACTTCCTTGTGCGCAGAGCACTGTACTGAACCTTGGGGAGAGCACACTGTAATTAAGCGTTCATTTTTATTGAGCGTTTAGTGTGTGCAGTGCATTGTACTAAGCCCTTGGGAGAGCACATTACAATCAATCATACGTATTGAGCGCTTACTGTGTGCAGAGCGTTGTACTAAGCACTAGGGAGTACACCGAAACAGAATTGGTAGACGGGTTCCCTGCCCGCGAGGAACTTAGAGTCTCAGGGGGGAGATGGACAATATAAATAAATAAATCACATATATTTACTAAAGTGTTGTGGGGCTGAGAGTGAGGTGAATAAAGGGAATAAAGGGTGGACGGGTTCACTACCTACGAGGAACTTAGAGTCTCAAGGGGGAGATGGACAATATAAATAAATAAATCACATATATGTACTTAAGTGTTGTGGGGCTGAGAGTGAGGTGAATAAAGGGTGCATATTCAAGGGCAGTGCAGAAACTGGAGGGATTAGGGGAGATAAGGGTTTTGTTGGGGAAGGCGTCTTGGAGGAGGTGTGATTTTAATAAGGCTGTGTAGCTGGGGAGGGAAGTTGTCCAGCGCTTAGGACAGTGCTTTGCACATAGAAAGCGCTTAATAAATGCCATTATTATTATTATTATTTATTATTATTATTATTATTATTATTGTCTGGTGGATATGGAGGGGGAAGGGCGTCCCAGGCCAGAGGCAGGATCTGGGCGAGGGATCGGCGGCAAGAAAGACGAGGTGGAGGCCCAGTTAGCAGGAGGAGTGAAAGTGTGTGGACTAGGCTGTAGTAGGAGAGCAGCGAAGTAAGATGGAGGGCAAGGTGATGGGATTGCTTTAAAGAAGAAAACGGGAGAAAAGTCCTTCACCTAGGAAACCAGTGAAGCCCCACCATTCCCATCGCTGATTTGGGAAGCCAACTGGCATTGACCAGTTCTAAGATGGCGAGAGGGACAGGAGGGAGAGAATTAATTGTCTCCCCACTCTAGACTGTGAGCTCACTATGGGCAGGGGATGTGTCTGTTGTTATACTTGCCCAGGCGCTCAGTACAGTGTTCTGCACACAGCGCTCAATATATACGCTTCAATCGAATCGAGAGAGGGAGAGAGAAAAAGACAGAGAGAGAAGCATAGGAGACCCCGAATCACTGCAGTTCCTCTCGCCTCCTCCCTTTCCCCCCAGGAGGGAGAAAGGAAGGCTTTCCTTGCCAGAAAAAGAAGCTAAACTGATAGATAAAGGACAGTAGACCAAAGAAGATAACCCAGGAATTCACAAGATAAAATAAGAAAGTAGATTTGCTTTTTCTTTCTCACGACTACGGTTCTCAAATTACCCGTGGAGCCGAGCGTAAGCAGTGGCCCAGAACAAGCTGTAATCAAATTTCAGAGGAAACACGCTACAATTTGTCCAGTTCTCACCTCGCTTTAAACCTTGGCGGAAAGAGCTGCATCCTCCTCCCGGCGGAAAGAATCATTCCCGTCCCGCCCCGGCCCGCGTAGCTGTGTGGGAAATGGAGTGTGTTCAGACAGAGCACGGCCTCAAAAACATAAGATCCGCTGTGGGCCGTCCTTATGCTGAGGAGTGAGCAAGAAAAACAGATATTTTATAGACGTCTCTTCCTTTAAATATCTCGGAACCTCTGTTTCTGGCCCGTGCTGTTTGCTTATCTCCTCTTTTGGTACGTACCAGATCGGAATGCAATTTGGCTCACTCTCTTTCTCCTCCTTCGCCTTTGGAGTCTGACCCTTGCATTCATTCGGTCATATTTACTGAGCGCTTACCGTGCGCAGAGCACTGTTCTAAGCGCTTGGGAAAGTACAGCACAACAGTAAAACAGTGACATTCCCTGCCCACAGAGAGCTCACAGTCTGGATTCCCTCCCTGTCTTCTCTAGGAGTCGTCGAAGCAGCCTGGCCTAGTGGGTAGAGCCCGGGAGTCGGAAGGACCTGGGTTCTAATCCCCGCTCCGCCACTCGTCCGCTGTGTGACCTTGGGCAAGTCACCCCGCTTCTCGCCTTGTAACCTCCTCAGCGCTTACAACAGTGCTTTGCACATAGTGAGCGCTTAACAAATGCCATCATTATCATCCAAGGTAATCAGGTTGTCCCATGTGGGACTCACACTCCTAATCCCCATTAAGCGCTTAGTACAGTGCTCTGCACGCAGTAAGCGCTCAGTAAATATGATTGATTAAACTGCTTATGTTTTTCATATTAATGCTTAGCTCCCCCTCTAGACTGTAAGCTCATTCTAGGCACTGAATGGGTCGGCTACTTTTGCTGTTTTGTACTCTCCCAAGCACTTAGTACAGTGCTCTGCACATAGTATATTCTATTTATATATTAAATATATTCTATTTATTTTATTTTGTTAGTATGTTTGGTTTTGTTCTCTGTCTCCCCCTTTTAGACTGTGAGCCCACTGTTGGGTAGGGACTGTCTCTAGATGTTGCCAATTTGTACTTCCCAAGCGCTTAGTACAGTGCTCTGCACATAGGAAGCGCTCAATAAATACGATTGATGATGATGATGGTTGATTGATTCTCTGTGCCACGGTTACCTCATCTGGAAAATGGGGATTGTTCGTGAGCCCCTTGTGGGACACGGGGAGGCATTTCTTTATGTGAAACATGGTATAGTGTCCAGGGCACACGTCATGCCCATGGTATATACTCATCGTAGGTCAGTGGTCTCGTTCACTGAAGCCTGTTGATTTTCAGGTATCAATAATAAGAAAAATAATGATGATAATATTTAGGCGCTTACTATGTGCTGTGTCCCATGTGGGGGGTCACCATCTTAATCCCCATTTTACAGATGAGGGAGCTGAGGCCCAGAGAAGCGAAGCGGCTCGCCCACGGTCACACAGCTGACAAGCGGCAGAGCTGGGATTAGAACCCAGGTCCTAACTCTGACTTCCAGGGCCTTATTTCATCATCATCAATCGTATTTATTGAGCGCTTACTGTGTGCAGAGCACTGTACTAAGCGCTTGGGAAGTACAAGTTGGTAACATATTCCATCCACTGGCCCACGCCGCTTCTCCATTCGGTCACTTAAAGAGCCAAGCCCTCGACTTTCCCGTCGAAAGCCATCGCGACCCGTTACGTGTGCCCCCGGTGAACCCTGCGGACCTCTCCCGAGGGCTTGGTACAGTGCTGTGCGCAGAGTAGGCGCCCAAGGATGGACGGATCGAGCGATGGGGGCCCTTTTTGTACCGCTCTGTCAAATTCAGCCGTTTCATCCAAGCCGGGGAGACTGTCGGCAGACCGGATCACGCTCCGATTCAGCAGTCGGGAAGCCGTCCGCTTCCGAGTTGAGAATCGGGGTCTTTGTCCCCCGGGCGTGAGCGTCAACGGGGATGGCGAGTGGGGCGGTGGAGGTAGGGGGTGAAACGATCGCTTTCTGATGGCCCGTTTGTACTTCCCAAGCGCTTAGTACAGTGCTCTGCACATAGTAAGCGCTCAATAAATACGATTGATGATGATGATGGCGCGCTGGAGCTGCGGAGTCACGGAAAGAAACAGAGCTAGCCAACGGCAAGAGAGCGTGTCGGTGCCATTTCCCCCCTGGCATCCCAAGGCGAGTCTCTGAGTCGAGGCGATAAACCCTTATAGTCTGGGAGCCAATGTAAAGGGGAAAAGTAATGTTTGTTACTTTCTCTGTGGTTCACTCAATCAATCAATCAATCGTATTTATTGAGCGCTTACTGTGTGCAGAGCACTGTACTAAGCGCTTGGGAAGTACAAATTGGCAACGCATAGAGACAGTCCCTACCCAACAGTGGGCTCACAGTCTAAGAGGGGGAGACAGAGAACAAAACCAAACATACCAACAAAATAAAATAAATAGGATAGATAGGTACGAGTAAAATAAATAAATGAATAGAGTAATAAATATGTACAAATATGTATATATATGTATATAAATATGTACAACCATATATACATATACAACACTCAGTTGTTCACAGATATGTAAGTCATTTATACTTAAGTCCCGCTTAAATCCAGGCCTCTCCAACTGATTTCCGTGTTTTTCTTTTCCGCTAAACTGCAAGCTCGTCACGGGCAGGGAACGTGCGTGTCTGTTTATTGTTCGATTGTATTCTCCCAAGCACTTAATACAGTGCTGTCCCCCACTAAGCGCTCAATAAACAACACCGATTTTAAGCAACTTTTCTCCTTCCCCGAACAGTCGTATTCGTTGGACATTTACGGTGTGCACAGCACTGTCCTAAGTGCTTGGGAGAATACAATATAGCCATGGAACAGAATCGGCAGACACGTTCCCTGCCCGTTAGGAGCTTCGAGTCTAGAGAGACCCAAATTGGGAGTTCCCAAGCGTGCCGTGATGTCCTCCCTTCTTCACCGAAGACGCTTCTTGTCTCGTTGTCCTGGTTTCTTTTTTTGGCTGAGGGGGAGATACAGGCATCCATCCGGTCTGTCTGAACTGGATGTGGATTTCCGTATTGCCTCGTTAAAAAGCTACTCCCTGCTTTATTCGCGAATCCTGGGGGGTTGTCTCCGACGTGAGCCTAATCTTGGCTAGGAGAAAAGTTTGCCCGCTCGGCGCCACTGCAAGAAGCTCTTAAATTTGCCCACGGCGTGCCTGGCAAGTAAGTACGCCAACCAGCATCTCACTTTTCCGTAAATACGGGTAAGATAGCCCCTTGCCAACGGGGCGGATAACCATTCTGATGGTCGAAGGCGTTGCTGTATTTCAGGCGACTTTCCAGGAGAGAGGGCCAGCTAGTTAGGAAATCGTTTCAGACGTTAAAGGAGAGAGGACAGCCCATTTGAAAAAGCAGTTGGCGTGTGGGGGGATTCGTCTCCATCCCCCAGGCTCGTTTGGAAGAGTAGGATGTAAGCTGTGCCATTTTGCTCTCGGGTTTCATCCCCTGCGCTGAGCATTTTTATTAGACGGTTCAGGTTTTTTTAGGCAGTGTCCGTATTGAAGTCAGCGGGATGGATTACCGACCCTGCGTAAAAGTGACATTCCCAATGACATCATCTGAGGAGAGGGATCCTGTGAGCCCGAGGGGAGGGGATTACGGTGCTCACTTTTTAGAATCGCGGTCCCTTGGTTGCTAAGGATGCCCGTTTAAATCCCGACATTGTTTCTATCATCATCATCAATCGTATTTATTGAGCGCTTACTGTGTGCAGAGCACTGTACTGAGCGCTTGGGAAGTACAAATTGGCAACATATAGAGACAGTCCCTACCCAACAGTGGGCTCACAGTCTAAAAGGGGGGAGAATTGTTTCTAGTACAATTGAGAACAGCAGCCAGAGGGTGTTCCAAGATTGGGCTACTTTAAAAAGGCAGGCTACTCCTTGAAGGGTTCAAAGCAAAAACAAAAAACAAAATCGAATAAAATCATTTCTCCCAAGGTAGCGTTTTATTTTGTTTCCACCAGGGCCTCCCTGTTCTTCCCAAATGAGGTAATTTTGAATCTTCCTTCCCCCCTTCTCCCCATAAGGAACGAGGAATCGTCCACGTATTCGACAGGTATTTATGTCCACATAGGCTGTCTTTAAAATACTGTATTTTAAATACTATATATTTATATACTATACTATATATTTAATCAAATTTAATCAAATACTGTATATTGAAAATACTGTCTATTTTAAATGGGGTAGTTGTAATGGTCATTGTGGTGTTTGGTATGGGCTTAGCATGAGCCAAGCACCGTGTTAAGCGCTGGGGTAGCCGCAGTCAGGACGGAGAGCTTCCCCATTCGCCGTGGGACTCAACTGTCTTGGTCAGCAGGGGAGAGGCGGGGGAAAATAGGAATTGTTTGTTGCTTCTTCGTTTTTATTTGTTTTATGGTACTCGTTCAACGCTTACCGTGTGATAAGCACCGTTCTAAGCGCTGGGGTAGGTACAAGTGCATTAAGTCGGACATGGTCCCTGTCCCACGCGGAGGCTCACAGTCGTAAGTAGGAGGGAGAACGGGGATTGAATCCCCATTTTACGGTGGAGGAAACCGAGGCACAGGGAAGTGACACGATTCGCCCTTCGGTCACCCGGCAAGCAGTCGGCGGAGCTGGGCCCCAGGTCGCATGACTCCAAAGCCCGTGCTCTTTCCATTAGGCCAGTGGGCATTGAACCCCCGTTTTACAGTTGAGGAAATGGAGGCACGGAGAAATCGAGTGGGGTCACCCAGCAGGCAGGCGGCGGAGCCGGGATCGGAACCCGGGTCTCCTGCCACCCGCTCTTGGGGTCTTTCCACTAAGTCATGCTGCCTGTTAACACTTTTACTGGGAAACAGCGGTGCATCCTTGGCCCAGTAAGTAGCATTCCTTGAGGGCCGGTTGGGTGTCGAGCGCTCCGCTAAGCCCTCCGGAGAGTAAAATAGCGGGCGTCCGTGACCTTTGCCCTCAAGAATTTTACAGTTTTAGCTGGAGAGACGGGCCCTGAGCCCACTGTTGGGTAGGGACTGTCTCTATACGTTGCCAACTTGTACTTCCCAAGCACTTAGTCCAGTGCTCTGCAAACAGCGCTCAATAAATACGATTGATTGATTGATTGATTGATTTACAGACGGGAGGAAGAAGAAAAGGGGGATCCATACACGATTTAGTCTTTAAGTAATAGGAGATGTATAAATCCCGGGTAGGACAGGCAGTGAGTTGCTGTAAAGTGAGAATCTGTGCAAGCGTCTAATCCGGTGATAGAATTCGGGGTGACCTTAAGCAAGAGTGGCAAGTCGGAGACGCGACTCTGACCCCAGTGGGGCGGGAAGTTCGTGACCCGGGGCGTATCCCAAATAGCCCCGACGACCGTTTTTCTGTTGCTCTGTAACGGATCCAGAGTTTTAACCGAGCGCCTACGTTGGCCGGGCATCGTTTGTTAAGCTCCGGGTGTGGAGAGCACAGCGGAGTTAGTAGTCGAGATCCCCGCCCTCGTGGGCCGAACCGTTTCTTCCGGAAGCCCGTGGTATGGAGCCCCTGGCCGGCCCGGGGCCCGTAGAGTCGGTCGCCCCGAGCCCTGCCCGCGAGGAGCCTGCGGTCTCTTCGGTCAGCCGGTGGTGTCTGTGGAGCACTTACTGGACGAGCACTTAGTAGGGGTCCATCCTGTCTTAAGACTCCAAGTAATAATAATAATAATAATAATGATGGCATTTATTAAGCGCCTACTATGTGCAAAGCACTGTTCTAAGCGCCGGGGAGGTTACAAGGTGATCAGGTTGTCCCTCGTGGGGCTCACAGATTTAATCCCCATTTTACAGATGAGGCCCGGAGAAGTGAAGTGACTTGCCCAAAGTCCCACAGCTGACGATTGGTGGAGCCGGGATTTGAACCCGTGACCTCTGACTCCAAAGCCCGGGCTCTTTCCTACTGAGCCACGCCGCTTCTCGCTGCTTCTAAGTCCCTGGAAGTGTGTTAATGGACAGGGAACGTTTCCGCTCAGGAATAATAATAGCAATGATAATAACAACACCGGTTGCGGTATTTGTCGGGCGCTTACCGTGGGCCAGGCACCGTACTAAGCGCCGGGGCAGATAGGAGCGAATCGGGTTGGACCCGATCCCCGTCCCACGTGGGGCTCAGAGTCTTCATCCCCATTTTCCGGGGGGGGGAACCGAGGCCCAGAGAAGTGAAGCGCCTTGCCCGAGGTCCCGCGGCAGAGCTGGGATTAGAACCCCCATCCTTCCGATTCCCGGCGAGTCGGCCGGTTGTATTTATTGAGCGCCAGCCGTGCGCGGGGCGCTGCACCGAGTGCCGGGGAGAGTCCCGGCGGACCATCAACGGACACGCTGCCCGCCCACGAGGAGCTGACGGTCTGGGGGGGGGGGGGAGACGGACGTCGGTAGGGGTGGCGTCTCCCGGGAGGAGGCCCTACCCGGCGGGCCGAGCTGCCGTTGTGAGGTTCTGCGCCGTAGTCCCCGGGGCGCTCAGTACAGCGCGGTCGCCCCCGCCGACTCAGCTCGTCGCGGGCGGGGAAGGGGTCCGTTCGTCACGCCCGCCGACCCCCCCAGTGCGCGGAGCGGGGGCCGCGAGGACGGTAGAGCGGCGGGTCGGCCGGAGAGTAAATGTCTGTCACTGTCCCCCCCCCCGCCCCCAGGTTAAGACCTCTGAGTTTTATCGATACTCCCGGCAGCTGCGCCACGAGGTCGAGCAGGCGCTGAATTACTTCCACAGCGTCCACCGGCAGCCGCTGATGGAGAGCAAGAGCAGCCGCATCCGTTCGGCCAAGGCGCAGACGGCCGTCTTCCGGGGCATGATCGGGCACAGCATGGTCAACAGCAAGATCCTCCTGCTGCACAAACCGCGGGTGTGGTGGGAGCTGGAGGGCCCGCAGGTCCCCCTGCGCCCCGACTGCCTGGCCATCGTCAACAACTTCGTGTTCCTGCTGGGCGGCGAGGAGCTGGGGCCCGACGGCGAGTTCCACGCCTCGTCCAAGGTGTTCCGCTACGACCCCAGGCAGAACGCCTGGCTGCGCATGGCGGACATGTCCGTGCCCCGCTCGGAGTTCGCCGTGGGCGTCATCGGCCGCCACGTCTACGCGGTGGCCGGGCGGACCCGGGACGAGACCTTCTACTCCACGGAGCGCTACGACATCGTGGAGGACAAGTGGGAGTTCGCCGACCCCTACCCGGTCAACAAGTACGGCCACGAGGGCACGGTCCTCGGCGGGAAGCTGTACGTCACCGGGGGCATCACCTCGTCATCCACGTCCAAGCAGGTGTGCGTCTTCGACCCCGGCCGGGAGGGGACCGTGGAGCAGCGGACCCGGCGGACCCAGCTGGTGACCACCTGCTGGGAGAACCGCTGCAAGATGAACTACGCCCGCTGCTTCCACAAGATGATCTCCCACAACGGCAAGCTCTACGTCTTCGGCGGCGTCTGCGTCGTCCTCCGGGCCTCCTTCGAGTCCCAGGGCTGCCCCTCCACCGAGGTGTACGACCCGGCCGCGGACCAGTGGACCATCCTGGCCTCCATGCCCATCGGCCGCAGCGGCCACGGGGTGGCCGTCCTGGACCGGCAGATCATGGTGCTCGGCGGCCTCTGCTACAACGGCCACTACAGCGACTCCATCCTCACCTTCGACCCGGAAGAGAACAAGTGGAAGGAGGACGAGTACCCCCGGATGCCCTGCAAGCTGGACGGCCTGCAGGTGTGCAGCCTCCACTTCCCCGAGTACGTGCTGGAGCACGTGCGGCGTTGCGACTGAAAGTGCGCCCCGCGGCCCCGCTTCGCCCTCTCCCCCCACCCCGGGGGGGAAAAGATCCCCTCCTCCGGCCGGAACGGGAGGGCGCCCGGTTGGTGTCGTGGTGACCGGAGGCGGGAGAAACCGGTCCCCTCGGTGCCGCGGGTGGCCCGGAGGGGTGAGGGGTCTCGGTGGGGAAACCTCGAGCCGCCCCCTCTTCCCGTTCCGAGGCCCGAGCTCGTTCTAGAACTAGCCATCGGCCGCCTCGGGCTCCCGGAGGCCGGGGAGGGGGCGGGAATATCTATCCGGCCGGAAAGCGGGCCGCCCGTCCCGTCCCTCCGGAGCCTTCGGCTCTCCCCGTCCGTCACCCTCCGCCGCGGCTTTTGTACAGCGGTCTGCCGACGGATGCGGAAACGGGCCGTTTTTCTACCAAATGGACGCTTCTTTTTTTTGTAATAGCCCGACCTTGATTTCTACGCCGCCTTTCCTTGTCCGCGCCGTGTGTGTCGGCGCTGAAGAGGGACGAGTACCCTCTCACGTCCATCTTGAGATCTTAGAGGCGGTGCGTCTTTCCGCGTGTGGTTAGCGTCCTCTCTTTTTAAGCAGCACCCAGGTTGTCGGCCGTACCGGTCGACTCGGAGGGGCGGTAACGTCTTTTCACGTGTCGACATTTAAAAAGGAAAAGGAGAAAGGGCAAGTAACCGGAGGCCTCGTTTGGTATCCGGGAACGTAGCCTCTCTCTGGTACAGGTGGATCGATTCGGGAACCCGTGAACGCCGTATGTTCACCGTCCTTAGGTGACGGGAGGAAGAATCAGATTTTCTGTTTTATCTAGAGGTAGATATCGAAGTATATCATATCGGAGAACGGCCTTCCCCTTTGTGACCGGGCCAGTCCCGCGGCCGTCGACCGTCACTCGGACGCGACGTGTCTCGGCCCGAGTTTTCCCAGAGCAGCCCGTTTGGATTTTCCTCTCCAGGGAAGGTTGAACCCTGCGGTCCGCGACCCTGATTGCCGTCGAGGTGTCCCCCGTAAGCGAAGGGAAGCGGGCTGGGCCGACGGTCATCATCAGTCAAAAGAGCCGGGCGTCATTAGTCCAGGTTTTCGTCCTGTCGACCGTCCCTCCCCTTTAGAGGAAGGGGAGAAAAGACCCCGATCCAGTTGAGCGATGGTATTTATTGAGCGCTTATAGTGTGCGGGTCGCTGTGCTAAGCGCTTAGGAGAGTCCGGTATAATAGTCCCCCGAACTGTGATGTTTGCACATGATCGCCAAGGGCTTTTGTTGCCGTAGCACCTCAGAAGCCCGTGAACTTTGAGTGCTCACCCCACTTCCCTCCAGGCCCCGATTCTCGCGACCCCAGCCCGCTGTTCTCGATCGGGTGTGTTAAGGGGCGGACCCGAGTGTTTTGGGGCTTTAGACTCTGAGCACCAGGCGGGACGGGTTCGGCGTCCGGCCCGATTAAGTTGCATCTCCCTACCGCAGTGTTTAGAGCAGTGTTCGACCCATATCGGGCGTGCGCCCGTTCTCGGCCGAACGCGTCAGACGCCGGCGGCGTCACACGGCCGAAATTCAGGACGGAAGACACCACTGTGTCTTCACCGGCCTTTCTCCCCGGGGTGTGGGGGGGGACGTAGGTGATCCTGGCCGGCCCGGGTGGGTTCGGTCCAGTTGTCTCGGGCGGGCCGGACCTCAGGACGAGCGAGCCTCGGACGGGCGAGGTAAGTGACGGTCGTCGTCCGCCCGGCGCGTCGCCTCAGGCCGGGGGAGCGGGACCCGGCGGCCGGCGGGTGGGAGCGGGTGACCAAGTGATCGGGGGGTAGACGGGGAGGCTTTCGAGGGGAAAAAAGAGGAGGCCGGCCTCGATTTTGACGGATGGAGTTAGCCTCCGGCAGCCTGGGCCGCCGGGGGCTAAAAGCCGGGGGGAAACGGTGCAAGAGCCCCACGGTCGCCGAGACCCGGAGGCTGGGCAAGAGTCGGCCTTGGGTTCTGCCCGTGAAAGCCATTTCCAAACCCGAAGACGTTCCTCGGGAAGTCGAATTCCTTGACGCCGTGCTTCCTCCCCCTCTTTCTGTCTTTCCCCTTGAAGATCCGCTCACGTCCCCCACGAGGCCCGGCCCTCTTCCCCCCATCCCCACGGCCCCGGGAAGGGGCTTAGCTTTCCCGGTGACCCTTCCCCGCCCTGTGGCTCCGAGGTGGGTGGGGAAGGGGCTGGGAAAAAACTTCAGTTTCGAGGCGCTCGGTCTTCCACGTTGAAGTCGTGAGGGTCAAAGCCAGTCAGACTCACTGTTCTGGGAAATCCTCACTTGAACTCGCTGGGGTCGTTTGTGAGGTTTAAGGATGTCGGAGATCTGCTTGGGGTTCTGAACGCTGCGGGGAAGAGCTTTTTCACCTGAACCACGTTGACGTTTCTGACATTTCCGGGGAGTTTAAGTCCATCATTAGCCGACATTCCCTTTTTTAAATGCGATTTACAGGTTGAAAGAGATTTATTTTTGTTAAAAGGTAGGGCCATTTTCCCCCCGCAGTTAGTTGGGTCGTATGTGATTTTTTCCTGAACCATTTCGTGGGCGTTTTCTTTGCTAGTGTGTCCCTGTACTTAAAAAAGTATTTTTTAAAAATTCACCGTCTGGATTCCAAACTGTACAGTATCCCGATCAAGCTCTTTGTATGGATTTTAACGTTCCTTCGCATTCGAAATTCCTGACCTGTTTTTAAAAAGAAACCCAACGGCTCTTAAGCGTCCTTTCCCAGAAACATCCCCAGTGCCTTGCCGCTTCATTTCAGATACGAGCCGCGATCCGAGTTGAGGGGAAAACTCCTTACTGGGCAGCCGCCTTCTTCTCCAAATACACAGCCGTCCCGCCGGTTTGGCTTTCGTGGAAGGGAAAGGAAGGCCACAGATGAGCCACGGTGGAAAGGTGACGCGATTTTCTGCTCCATTCCCCAACCCCACACTCTGCCGGCCCCGACGGGGCAAAATCCCAAAGTACCGGCTTTTAAAACCTCTCTTAAGTCTTCATCAACTAGCATCTCCCGAAACCTCATTCCGCAAAAGAGTCGACGAATCTAGCGACCAGGAAAGGGATGGAGAAAGAAGTCCGTGGAAAGCTTATATCTGAATTCTATGAAACTACTTTAAAGTATTTTATCATAAATGACGTGAGATTAAGGATAGCTCATGTAAAAACGGCAGACTTCCAGCGGGGCTCGGCGGTTCTGGCGGGGAGCGAGGAAGGGTAGGTAGGTCGAAACATTTCCGTTCGCCTCAGCCGACCCGACTTTTTCTTTTTTCGTTTTTTTTTTTTGTTGCTATAAAACGCGTTGAAAGAACGAACTACAGGGCGATCGCCGGCTGGTGGGCCCCTGACCCCTTAGGGGGTGACCGCGCGGTCTTTAGAGCCCAGGTCCCCGGCTTGACTCGATTTCCCCACCGCCGCGACGGCGTTCAGGTTCATTATTTTTGGTGCTATTTTTAGGGATCTTGAGTTTCACTCGCATCTTTGGGTTAAGGCCGATGGCCGGGGGAGGCGGGGCGGGGAGAAAATCTCTTTCAAGATTCAAAGAAAGCCCTGGAAAAGGAGCCCGAGTGCGTTTCAAGTGCAATGTCAGAATGAAAATAGACTTGAAGAGTATATTCCTAGAGAGTCGTGATAGTCTTAGACCCCAAAGTAGTTAGTGGAGGGTATTTATTGAGCACCTACCGGGTGCCAAGCGCTGTACCGAGCCCTGGGGGCAGGTACAGGATCATCAGGCCGGACCCAATCTCTCTCTCACTTGGAAGGGGTGGTCACAGTCTAAATCCATGCGACTCTTATTCATTTCATGCAAACTCTAGTCATTTATCCGGGGTTAAAAAACAGCGATTTGTGGGTGGGCTCTGCTCCTGTCTGTGGGTGATGCTGGGCACCTTTTGAAATATTTTTTTCATCGGTGAAGAAATTCTCCTCGTCACATTACCCGTATATCGCAGGGGTGGAGGTGGGTTGTTTTCCAAACGAATGTTTCGAAGACCTTTTATTTTTTTTTTTGACTGAATGCGCTTTTCCCTCGGGCCTCTTGTGTCTCTAGGAAATATTTTTGACCCCTTCTGTACGTTTTGGGCTAGACCACTCTCAGTCCTCTGGCCCTTATAAAACCCTTAGACTGATTTAAGGTTTGCCTTTTATAACCGTTTTGAAAAGCCTTGACATTCTTGGGCAGGGGATTGTCGCAAGCCGTGGACTCCGTGCGTCCAGACCTGCGTACGTTTTGTCTCTTCTGTTTGGAAATGGGAGAACATGTAAAAAGTGTGTATAAAGAAAAGTGTAAATAAAATATTTTTAATCTTTAACCGTCTTCCTTCGTTCTTGTTATCGAGCGGTCTTACGGACGCGCCGTTGCTCTCAAATTCCTTGTGTTCCATTGTTAATGACCGGTTTGTGGTTGTTTTTTTTAATGTTTGTTATGGTATTTAAGCATGTGCCGGGCACTGTGCTAAGCACTGGGGTACGTACACCTTTTTCCCCCCTTCTAGACTGTGAGTCCGTTGTTGGGTAGGGATTGTCTCTATTTGTTGCCAAATTGTACTTTCCAAGCGCTTAGGAGGGTGCTCTGCACACAGTAAGCGCTCAGTAAATACAACTGAATGAATGAATGAATGAAGCTAAACAGGTCGGACACAGTCCCTGTCCCACAGTCTTTAAAATGGGGATTATTATTAGTTAATAATAATAATATTTGTTAAGCGCTTACTGTGTGCTAAGCACTGGGGTGGATAGAAGTTAATCAGGTTGGACACAGTCCCTGGCCCACATGGGGCTCACGGTCTTAATCCCCATTTTCCAGGTGAGGAAACTGAGGCCCAGAAAAGCGAAGTGACTTGCCCAAGGTCACACAGCAGACAAGCGTCCTGCTCCGCACACAGTAAGGGCTCGATCAATACGGACTGATTGATGGATTGATAATCTGTCAGGGAAGGGGTAACTGGTTGTGCTGCTCTGAATTGGATCCCTCTGAATTCACTCAGTCGTGTTTACTGAGCGCTTACTGGGTGCAGAGCACTGTGCTAAGCGCTTGGAAAGTACACGAAGCCCTAATCCACCCCGGCCTTTTAAATGTGACCCGAAATGGAAGAGTCCCGTCGGAAGGGTAGTCGCTGACCCCGCCTGATTTTATTTGCTATTTCCCGATCGATAACGGTTACAAAAGATCCCGTGACCGGGGCCTGATGCCTGGCGATCTGCCTCTCCCCAAAGTAGCTGACGTCGAGCTGAAAATACCAGCTGGAAATCGTAAAATCTGAACAAATACTTCGGACCAGAACCCAGAATGAGCGTCTCAGTCCGCATTCATTTTTGCCACGCGGCAAGGAGACGTATCACCCGGTTGGTGCAGAGCGAACGTGGGGAGTCGTTACCTTGCTGAGATGCCCTTCTCTCCCGACGCGATATTTATGATTTCCCTCGATGACGTTCAGAACGGGCCCAAGCTGGACGGAGACGGCGACATCCGGGGCGAAAAACGAGGCTCGGTGGCTGACTGGAGTTCGAGTCTCTTTTTCAAACGGTTGGTCGGCTATTTAGGGAAAAATAAGAGAAGAGCACAGCAGAGTGAAAGGCCGCTCGTCAATCTTGAGGGTTGAGACGCTCGTTCTGGGTTCTGGTCCGAAGTATTTGTTCAGATTTTAATCCTGACGGGGCGTTTGTGTCCAGCGGCATTCGGAATGAGGGTGGGGACGGTTTTATCGCTCGTTGGCGTTGGGTTGGGAGGAAACTAAGCGTCCTTGTTCGCGTGCTACTTGTTGAACGCTCATCTGATGCGCGGCGATGGCCATCGATTCTCGTCCTGATTCGCGACGGGCTATGGGGTCGTGGTGTCTTCGAGGCGCAGCTCCTGGGACCAGGCGTACAATTCCGTAACCTCTTGTTCCCAGTCTTCATCTGACGGGGCCACCTGGCCCTCCTCGGCGCCTGAAGCCGGAGGGGCGACGGGATGGCCTTCGGCAGTCGGAACCTTTGGATGGGGCTTTGGCCGTCCCTGAGGGAAATAAAAGCACAAGAGGACGAACCGTTACTCCATTAAGGTGCTACAACCACACTGGACAAGTGTCAGGTGATGACTTTAGGCGGGCAGAGCCGATTTTATCTGTGTCTCGATGGTGTTGAAGAAGAAACTCTAAGCTCCTTATTGATTATTTATTGTTATATCATTTTACTTGTACATATCTATTCTATTTATTTCATTTTGTCAGTATGTTTGGTTTTGTTCTCTGTCTACCCCTTTTAGACTGTTAGCCCACTGTTGGGTAGGGACTGTCTCTATATGTTGCCAGCTTGTACTTCCCAAGCGCTTAGTACAGTGCTCTGCACACAGTAAGCGCTCAATAAATACGATTGATTGATTGATGGGGAATAGGCTTTGGCCGTCCCTCAGGGAAATAAACTGTTACTCCATTAAGGTGCTACAACCACACTGGACAAGTATCAGGTGATGACTTAGGTGGGCAGAGCTGATTTTATCTGTGTCTCGGTGGTGTTGAAGCAGAAACTGTAAGCTCCTTATTGATTATTTATTATTATATTATTTTACTTGTACATATCTACTCTATTTTATTTTGTTAGTATGTTTGGTTTTGTTCTCTGTCTCCCCCTTTTAGACTGTGAGCCCACTGTTGGGTAGGGACCGTCTCTAGATGTTGCCAACTTGTACTTCGCAAGCGCTTAGTACAGTGCTCTGCACACAGTAAGCGCTCAATAAATACGATTGATTGATTGATTGACTGATGGGGATTAGGCTTTGGCCGTCCCTGAGGGAAATAAAAGCACAAGAGGACGAAGTGTTACTCCATTAAGGTGCTACAACCACACTGGACAAGTGTCAGGTGATGACTGTGGCGGGCAGAGCCGATTTTATCTGTGCCTCGGTGGTGTTGAAGCAGAAACTCTAAGCTCCTTATTGATTATTTATTATTATATTATTTTACTTGTACATATCTATTCTATTTATTTTATTTTGTTAGTATGTTTGGTTTTGTTCTCTGTCTCCCCCTTTTAGACTGTGAGCCCGCTGTTGGGTAGGGACTGTCTCTATATGTTGCCAATTTGTACTTCCCAAGCGCTTAGTACAGTGCTCTGCACATAGTAAGCGCTCAATAAATACGATTGATGATGATGATGATTATTTATTATTATATCATTTTACTTGTACATATCTATTCTATTGTATTTCATTAGTATGTTTGGTTTTGTTCTCTGTCTCCCCCTTTTAGACTGTGAGCCCACTGTTGGGTAGGGACTGTCTCTAGATGTTGCCAACTTGGACTTCCCAAGCGCTTAGTACAGTGCTCTGCACACAGTAAGCGCTCAATAAATACGATTGATTGATTGATTGACTGATGGGGATTAGGCTTTGGCCGTCCCTGAGGGAAATAAAAGCACAAGAGGACGAACCGTTACTCCATTAAGGTGCTACAACCACACTGGACAAGTGTCAGGTGATGACTTAGGCGGGCAGAGCCGATTATATCTGTGTCTCGGTGGTGTTGAAGCAGAAACTCTAAGCTCCTTATTGATTATTTATTATTATATTATTTTACTTGTACATATCTATTCTGTTTATTTTATTTCGTTAGTATGTTTGGTTTTGTTCTCTGTCTCCCCCTTTTAGACTGTGAGCCCACTGTTGGGTAGGGACCGTCTCTATATGTTGCCAACTTGGACTTCCCAAGCGCTTAGTACAGTGCTCTGCACACAGTGAGCGCTCAATAAATACGATTGATTGATGGGGAATAGGCTTTGGCTGTCCCGGAGGGAAATAAAAGCACAAGAGGACGAACTGTTACTCCATCAAGGTGCTACAACCACACTGGACAAGTGTCAGGTGATGACTTGGGCAGGCAGAGCCGATTTTACCTGTGTCTCGGTGGTGTTGAAGCAGAAACTCTAAGCTCCTTATTGATTATTTATTATTATATTATTGTACTTGTACATATCTAGTCTATTCATTTTATTTTGTTAGTATGTATGGTTTTGTTGTCTGTCTCCCCCTTTTAGACTGTGAGCCCACTGTTGGGTAGGGACTGTCTCTATATGTTGCCAACTTGGACTTCCCAAGCGCTTAGTACAGTGCTCTGCACACAGTAAGCGCTCAATAAATACGATTGATTGATTGATTGATTGATGGGGAATAGGCTTTGGCCGTCCCTGAGGGAAATAAAAGCACAAGAGGACCAACTGTTACTCCATTAAGGTGTTACAACCACACTGGACAAGTGTCAGGTGATGACTTGGGCGGGCAGAGCCGATTTTATCTGTGCCTCGGTGGTGTTGAAGCAGAAACTCTAAGCTCCTTATTGATTATTTATTATTATATTATTTTACTTGTACATATCTATTCTATTTATTTTATTTTGTTAGTATGTTTGGTTTTGTTCTCTGTCTCCCCCTCTTAGACTGTGAGCCCGCTGTTGGGTAGGGACTGTCTCTATATGTTGCCAACTTGTACTTCCCAAGCGCTTAGTACAGTGCTCTGCACACAGTAAGCGCTCAATAAATACGATTGATTGATTGATTGATTGATGGGGAATAGGCTTTGGCCGTCCCTGAGGGAAATAAACTGTTACTCCATTAAGGTGCTACAACCACACTGGACAAGTGTCAGGTGATGACTTAGGCGGGCAGAGCCGATTTTATCTGTGTCTCGGTGGTGTTGAAGCAGAAACTCTAAGCTCCTTATTGATTATTTATTATTATATTATTTTAGTTGTACATATCTATTCTGTTTATTTTATTTTGTTAGTATGTTTGGTTTTGTTCTCTGTCTCCCCCTTTTAGACTGTGAGCCCACTGTTGGGTAGGGACCGTCTCTAGATGTTGCCAACTTGGACTTCCCAAGCGCTTAGTACAGTGCTCTGCACACAGTAAGCCCTCAAATACGATTGATTGATTGATTGATTGACTGATTAAAAAATAATAATAATTATGGTATTTGTTAAGTGCTTACTACGTGACAGGCACCGTTCTTAGCGTGGGGGCAGGTCTAGGTTAATCGGGTTGGACACGGCCCCTGTTCCGCACGGGGCTCACATCATCATAATCAATCGTATTTATTGAGCGCTTACTATGTGCAGAGCACTGTACTAAGCGCTTGGGTAGTACAAATTGGCAACATGTAGAGACAGTCCCTAACCAACAGTGGGCTCACAGTCTAAAAGATAATAATGGCATTTATTAAGCGCTTACTATTTTCAAAGCACTGTTCTAAGCACTGGGGAGGATACAGAGTGATTAGGTTGTCCCACGTGGGGCTCACAGACTTAATCCCCATTTTACAGATGAGGGAACTGAGGCACAGAGAAGTCAAGTACCTTGCCCAAAGTCACACAGCTTCACCTCACACAGTCTCACGGTCTTCACCCCCAATTTACAGAGGGGGAACTGAGGCCCAGAGAAGTGAAATCAATCAGTCGTATTTATTGAGCGCTTACTGTGTGCAGGGCACTGTACTAAGCGCTTGGGAAGTCCAAGTTGGCAACATATAGAGATGGTCCCTACCCAACAGTGGGCTCCCAGTCTAGAAATGACTTGCCCGAGGTCATACAGCGGACAAGTGGCGGAGCCGGGATTAGGACCCCGGGATTAGTCTTTTAGACTGTGAGCCCACTGTTGGGTAGGGACCGTCTCTATATGTTGCCAATTTGTACTTCCCAAGCGCTTAGTACAGTGCTCTGCACATAGTAAGCGCTCAATAAATACGATTGATGATGATGATGACCCGAGTCCTTCTCACTCCCAGGCCTGGGCTCTCCCCAGTAGCCCACACTGCTCCATGAGGGCAGGGGGGGCGTACCGGACTCTCTCAAGCGCTTAGTACAGTGGTCTGCACAAGGTGAGCGCTCGGTAAATCCCATCGACGGACAGACTGGTTGATCAGATTTCAAGCTTCGACAAGCGGCACGTGCCGAGCTGTGCCCAAGGGCCAGAAACGTTTCCCCAGATTCACCCCCTGCAACTGGTACGTGGATTATTGGACTTCTGTCAATTGATCACTGGTATTGACTGAGCGCTTACTCTGTGCGGAGCGCTGCACTGAGCGCTTGGAAGAGTGCAGTTTCTCTCTGATCTCCCATCCTCGTGTCTCTCTCCACTTCAATCCATACTTCATGCTGCTGCCCGGATTATCTTTGTCCAGAAACGCTCTGGGCATATCACTCCCCTCCTCAAAAATCTCCAGTGGCTGCCGATCAATCTGCGCATGAGGCAGAAACTCCTCACCCTGGGCTTCAAGGCCCTGCTGAGAGCTCACCTCCTCCAGGAGGCCTTCCCAGACTGAGCCCCTTCCTTCCTTTCCCCCTCGTCCCCCTCTCCATCCCCCCATCTTACCTCCTTCCCTTCCCCACAGCACCTGTATATATGGATATATGTTTGTACATATTTATTACTCTATTTTATTTGTACATATCTATTCTATTTAGTTTATTTTGTTGTACATTATGGTTGTACATATTTATTACTCTATTTATTTATTTATTTATTTATTTTACTTGTACATTTCTATCCTACTTATTTTATTTTGTTGGTATGTTTGGTTCTGTTCTCTGTCTCCCCCTTTTAGACTGTGAGCCCACTGTTGGGTAGGGACTGTCTCTATGTGATGCCAATTTGTACTTCCCAAGCGCTTAGTACAGTGCTCTGCACATAGTAAGCGCTCAATAAATACGATTGATTGATTGATTGATTTTGTTAGTAGGTTTGGTTTTGTTCTCTGTCTCCCCCTTTTAGACTGTGAGCCCACTGTTGGGTAGGGACTGTCTCTATACGTTGCCAATTTGTACTTCCCAAGCGCTTAGTACAGTGCTCTGCACATAGTAAGCGCTCAATAAATACGATTGATGATGATGATGATGATGCAGTTCAACACAGCATGCCACTTCTCTGTGCCTCCGTTCCCACATCTGTAAAACGGGGATGGTGACGGTGATGTCCCACATGGGACAGGATCGGTGTCCAGCTTGTGGCCACCCCGGCGCTTAGTCCAGTCGCCTGGCACAGATTAGGCGCCTAACGGATGCCGTCGGCATTGTTTTCAGCGAACCGAGTAGCCCCCAGCGCGTCCGCTTTACCTCCTGGTCCCGCCTAAAAGCTTCCTTCATCTTCGCGATCTTCTGTCGGGCTTGTCTGGAGCGGCGGCCCAAGTGCCTGGGGTGTCCTGGTCCTTGACGGGACCGGGGGGAGGAAGAGGGGCTTGAAGAAGGGGAAGAGCACCTAGAAAGTCGGGCGGCGAAAAACGAGAAGTCACGTGCAGGATCCGCGGGATTTGCTGAGTGCTGACTGTGGGCAGAGCACTGTACTAAGCGCCTGGGAGAGTCCAGTACGACAGAATCGATTGCCGCCTAGAGGTGCCCATTTCCTCATCTGGAAAATGCGGATTCGGTACCTGTGTCCTCCCTCTAAAGCAGCGTGGCCTAATGGAAAGAGCGCGGATCTGGGAGTCGGGAGGTCATGGGTTCTAATCCGGGATCCGCCGCTTGTCTGCTGTGTGACCTTGGGCAAGTCACTTAACTTCTCTGGGCCCTCAGTTACCTCGTCTGGAAAATGGGGATGAAAGCTGCGACACAGGGACTGTGTCCAACCTGATTGGCTTGCGTCTGCCACAGCACTTAGTACTGCGCCTGGCACATAGTAAGCGCTTCACAAATACCACTATTTTTATTATTACTAAAGAGCACACGGCTGGGAGTCAGGAGGACACCCAAGAAGAATTAGCGTCCAACACAGCGCCTCGGAATGCATCAGACACCTCCACTAAGATGTATCTTCTAGACCGTGAGCCCGCTGTTGGGTAGGGACCGTCTCTATATGTTGCCGACTTGGACTTCCCAAGCGCTTAGTACAGTGCTCTGCACACAGTAAGCGCTCAATAAATATGATTGAATGAATGCACGAATGAATGTATAGACCCACGTGCCAGCCCTGCTACTTGGGTATTTGTTGACGCCCCTTCCTAGCACTTATAGTAGGTCTGGTTATAAAATTGTACATTTGATTTTTTATTTAGAATACTATTATTTGTCAGTGTCACTTATATCCATCTACCTGGTAAGACTCCAAGCTGCTTGAGAGCAGGAATTGGGTCTACTTTATGTTCCCACACACTTGTTTGGGAATCCTTCCCTTCCCCACAGCACCTGTGTGTATATATATATATATATATATATATATGTATGTATGTGTGTGTGTGTGTATGTATATATATGTGTATATGTATATATACATATACATATCTGTGTATACGTGTATATATATACACACATGTACATACATATGTGTGTGTATATATATGTATACACAGATATGTATATGTATACATATATATGTGTGTGTGTATATATACGTATATATGTGTGTGTGTGTGTATATGTATATATATATGTTTGTAGCCCACTCTTTTAGACTGTGAGCCCACTGTTGGGTAGGGACCGTCTCTATATGTTGCCAACTTGGACTTCCCAAGTGCGTAGTACAGTGCTCTGCACACAGTAAGCGCTAAATAAATACGATTGATTGATTGATTGTACGTATTTATTACTCTATTTTACTTGTACATATCTATTCTATTTATTTTATTTTGTTAATATGTTTTGTTTTGTTCTCTGTCTCCTCCATCTAGACTGTGAGCCCACTGTTGGGTAGGGACCGTCTCTAGATGTTGCCAACTTGGACTTCCCAAGCGCTTAGTACAGTGCTCTGCACACAGTAAGCGCTTAATAAATATGATTGATTGATTGTACGTATTTATTACTCTATTTTACTTGTACATATCTATTCTATTTATTTTATTTTGTTAATATGTTTTGTTTTGTTCTCTGTCTCCTCCTTCTAGACTGTGAGCCCACTGTTGGGTAGGGACCGTCTCTAGATGTTGCCAACTTGGACTTCCCAAGCGCTTAGTACAGTGCTCTGCACACAGTAAGCGCTTAATAAATATGATTGATTGATTGTACGTATTTATTACTCTATTTTACTTGTACATATCTATTCTATTTATTTTATTTTGTTAATATGTTTTGTTTTGTTCTCTGTCTCCCCCTTCTAGACTGTGAGCCCGCTGTTGGGTAGGGACCGTCTCTAGATGTTGCCAACTTGGACTTCCCAAGCGCTTAGTACAGTGCTCTGCACACAGTAAGCGCTTAATAAATATGATTGATTGATTGTACGTATTTATTACTCTATTTTACTTGTATATATCTATTCTATTTATTTTATTTTGTTAATATGTTTTGTTTTGTTCTCTGTCTCCTCCTTCTAGACTGTGAGCCCGCTGTTGGGTAGGGGCCGTCTCTATATGTTGCCAACTTGGACTTCCCAAGCGCTTAGTACAGTGCTCTGCACACAGTAAGCGCTCAATAAATACGACTGATTGATTGATTGATTGTTGTACAGTGTCCTGCTCAGAGTCTTGTCTTATGCCGTCGAGTCGTCTCCGACCCGTCGCGACTCCACGGGCGCATCCCTCCCGGAACGCCCCGCTCTCCATCTGCTAGTGGATCCAGGGAGTTTTCCTGGTTAAAAATCCGGAAGCGGTTTATCATCGCTTTCTTCCACGCCTTCACCTTGACTCTCCGCCCTCGACTCTCTTCCGTGTCGCTTCTGCCCAGCACGGGGTGAGTTTTGACTCGTAGCAGATGGCCTTCCGCTTCCTATTCATTCAGTCGTATTTATTGAGCGCTTACTGTGTGCAGAGCACTGTACTAAGCGCTTGGGAAGTACAAGTTGGCAACACAAAGAGACGGTCCCTCCCCAACAGTGGGCTCACAGTCGAGAAGATACATCTTAGTGGCCGCTGGCCAAGCTAGGAGTGGAATGGACAGGCCTCTGCTCGACTCTCCCTCCCGTAGCCAAGACTGGTAGAGGACTGGAAACTCTCCAGGTGCCATCATCATCATCAATCGTATTTATTGAGCGCTTACTATGTGCAGAGCACTGTACTAAGCGCTTGGGAAGTCCAAATTGGCAACACATAGAGACAGTCCCTACCCAACAGTGGGCTCACAGTCTAAAAGGGGACTGCTCAGAGTAGGTGCTCCATAAATAGTCTTGATTGAATCCTTTATTTTCCCCTTTTACAAGCACTTAGTTCAGTGCATTGCATTTGTTCACATTTATCACTCTATGTATTTATTCCTTTTAGACTGTGAGCCCACTGTTGGGTAGGGACCGTCTCTATATGTTGCCAACTTGGACTTCCCAAGCGCTTAGTACAGTGCTCTGCACACAGTAAGCGCTCAATAAATACAATTGATGATGATGATTTATTCTATTTGTACATATCTATTCTATTTATTTTATTTTGTTGATATGTTTTGTTTTGTTGTCTGTCTCCCCCGTTTAGACTGTGAGCCCGCTGTTGGGTAGGGACCGTCTCTATATGTTGCCAACTTGTACTTCCCAAGCGCTTAGTACAGTGCTTTGCACACAGTAAGCGCTCAATAAATACGATTGATGATGATGATGATTTATTCTATTTGTACGTATCTATTCTATTTATTTTATTTTGTTGATATGTTTGGTTTTGTTTTCTGTCTCCCCCTTCTAGACTGTGAGCCCGCTGTTGGGTAGGGACTGTCTCTCGATGTTGCCAACTTGGACTTCCCGAGCGCTTAGTACAGTGCTCTGCACACAGTAAGCGCTCAATAAATATGACTGATTGATTGACTGATCCCCTGGAAGTTCAACAAATCCTACTACTTCTATCGCCGCTGCTGTCGATTGATTGGCCGTGTTCCAGTGCTCAGAACAGTGCTTTGCACATAGTAAGCGCTTAACAAATGCCGTCGTTATTATTATTATTATTGAACGCTTACCGTGTGCTGTCCCAATGGGGTGCATGGTTTTAATCCCCATTTTACAGATAAGGAGAGGGAGGCCCAGAGCGGCGAAGCGAGCGGCCCCGGGTCCCACAGCAGGCAAGTGGCGGCGCCGGGATTAGAACCCAGGTCCTTCTGAGTCCCAGGCCCGGAGTCTTATCCAGTCCACTGTTGGGTAGGGACAGTCTCTATACGTTGCCAACTTGGACTTCCATCATCATCATCAATCGTATTTATTGAGCGCTTACTATGTGCAGAGCACTGTACTAAGCGCTTGGGAAGTCCAAATTGGCAACATCTAGAGACAGTCCCTACCCAACAGTGGGCTCACAGTCTAAAAGGGGGAGACAGAGAACCAAACCAAACATACTAACAAAATAAAATAAATAGAATAGCTATGTACAAGTAAAATAAATAGAGTAATAAATATGTACAAACATATATACTTCCCAAGCGCTTAGTACAGTGCTCTGCACACAGCTCTCAATAAATCCGATTGATTGATTGCTTTGCCCATAGTAAGCGCTTAATAAATGCCATCATCATCATTATTACTCCCCCTCCTAGACTGTGAGCCCGCTGTTGGGTAGGGACCGTCTCTATGTGTTGCCGACTTGTAAGCGTACAGTGCTCTGCACACAGTGAGCGCTCAATAAATCCGATTGATTGATTGCTTTGCCCATAGTAAGCGCTTAATAAATGCCATCATCATCATCATTATTACTCCCCCTCCTAGACTGTGAGCCCGCTGTTGGGTAGGGACCGTCTCTATGTGTTGCCGACTTGTAAGCGTATAGTGCTCTGCACACAGTGAGCGCTCAATAAATCCGATTGATTGATTGCTTTGCCCATAGTAAGCGCTTAATAAATGCCATCATCATCATTATTACTCCCCCTCCTAGACTGTGAGCCCGCTGTTGGGTAGGGACTGTCTCTATGTGTTGCCGACTTGTAAGCGTATAGTGCTCTGCACACAGTGAGCGCTCAATAAATCCGATTGATTGATTGCTTTGCCCATAGTAAGCGCTTAATAGATGCCATCATCATCATTATTATTACTCCCCCTCCTAGACTGTGAGCCCGCTGTTGGGTAGGGACCGTCTCTATGTGTTGCCGACTTGTAAGCGTATAGTGCTCTGCACACAGGGAGCGCTCAATAAATCCGATTGATTGATTGCTTTGCCCATAGTAAGCGCTTAATAAATGCCATCATCATCATTATTACTCCCCCTCCTAGACTGTGAGCCCGCTGTTGGGTAGGGACCGTCTCTATGTGTTGCTGACTTGTAAGCGTATAGTGCTCTGCACACAGTGAGCGCTCAATAAATCCGATTGATTGATTGCTTTGCCCATAGTAAGCGCTTAATAAATGCCATCATCATCATTATTACTCCCCCTCCTAGACTGTGAGCCCGCTGTTGGGTAGGGACCGTCTCTATGTGTTGCCGACTTGTAAGCGTATAGTGGTCTGCACACAGTGAGCGCTCAATAAATCCGATTGATTGATTGCTTTGCCCATAGTAAGCGCTTAATAAATGCCATCATCATCATTATTACTCCCCCTCCTAGACTGTGAGCCCGCTGTTGGGTAGGGACCGTCTCTATGTGTTGCCGACTTGTAAGCGTATAGTGCTCTGCACACAGTGAGCGCTCAATAAATCCGATTGATGGATTGCTTTGCCCATAGTAAGCGGTTAATAAATGCCATCATCATCATTATTACTCCCCCTCCTAGACTGTGAGCCCGCTGTTGGGTAGGGACCGTCTCTATGTGTTGCCGACTTGTAAGCGTATAGTGCTCTGCACACAGTGAGCGCTCAATAAATCCGATTGATGGATTGCTTTGCCCATAGTAAGCGCTTAATAGATGCCATCATCATCATTATTATTACTCCCCCTCCTAGACTGTGAGCCCGCTGTTGGGTAGGGACCGTCTCTGTGTTGCCGACTTGTAAGTGTATAGTGCTCTGCACACAGTGAGCGCTCAATAAATCTGATTGATTGATTGCTTTGCCCATAGTAAGCGCTTAATAAATGCCATCATCATCATTATTACTCCCCCTCCTAGACTGTGAGCCCGCTGTTGGGTAGGGACCGTCTCTATGTGTTGCCGACTTGTAAGTGTATAGTGCTCTGCACACAGTGAGCGCTCAATAAATCCGATTGATTGATTGCTTTGCCCATAGTAAGCGCTTAATAAATGCCATCATCATCATTATTACTCCCCCTCCTAGACTGTGAGCCCGCTGTTGGGTAGGGACCGTCTCTATGTGTTGCCGACTTGTAAGCGTACAGTGCTCTGCACACAGTGAGCGCTCAATAAATCCGATTGATTGATTGCTTTGCCCATAGTAAGCGCTTAATAAATGCCATCATCATCATCATTATTACTCCCCCTCCTAGACTGTGAGCCCGCTGTTGGGTAGGGACCGTCTCTATGTGTTGCCGACTTGTAAGCGTACAGTGCTCTGCACACAGTGAGCGCTCAATAAATCCGATTGATGGATTGCTTTGCCCATAGTAAGCGCTTAATAAATGCCATCATCATCATCATTATTACTCCCCCTCCTAGACTGTGAGCCCGCTGTTGGGTAGGGACCGTCTCTATGTGTTGCCGACTTGTAAGCCTATAGTGCTCTGCACACAGTGAGCGCTCAATAAATGCGATTGATTGATTGATTGATCGATTGGCTACGGCGCCGGAAAGGTCGGCTCCATCTGGTTTACCTGATTTGAGACACAAGGGCTGCCTGGTGTCTCTTCATCTCCTCGTCGCTTGGCCTCTGGAGCAGAAACTTGAGTTGTCTTTGCAGGCGCCCGGAGATGGTCCCCGACTGCGCGTAGCTCACGATGTCGTACACGATCATCGCCCTGGGGAAGTTCTCCAGCGACAGCCTCCTCCAGCAGTTGTTCCTGCCCCCGAGGTACGCGGGCGTCTCGTCCAGGTAACTGGCGTACTGAACGGCACAGATAAGAATCATCATCATCAATCGTATTTATTGAGCGCTTACTATGTGCAGAGCACGGTACCAAGCGCTTGGGAAGTACAAATGGGCAACATCATAATAACAACAGCGGTATTTCTTAAAGCGCTTCGTACGTGCCGGGCGCTGTACTAAGTATCCACAAGGTAATAGGGTTGCCCCGTATATATGTATATGTTGCGCTTGGGAAGTACAAATTGGCAACATCATAATAACAACAGCGGTATTTCTTAAAGCGCTTCGTACGTGCCGGGCGCTGTACTAAGTATCCACAAGGTAATCGGGTTGCCCCGTATATATGTATATGTTGCGCTTGGGAAGTACAAATTGGCAACATCATAATAACAACAGCGGTATTTCTTAAAGCGCTTCGTACGTGCCGGGCGCTGTACTAAGTATCCACAAGGTAATCGGGTTGCCCCGTATATATGTATATGTTGCCTGTATATATTGTTGTACATATTTATTACTCTATTTTACTTGTACATATCTATCCTATTTATTTTATTTTGTTAGTACGTTTGGTTTTGTTCTCCGTCTCCCCCTTTTAGACTGTGAGCCCGCTGTTGGGTAGGGACCGTCTCTATATGTTGCCAATTTGTACTTCCCAAGCGCTCAGTACAGTGCTCTGCACATAGTAAGCGCTCAATAAATACGATTGATGATGATGCCCCACGTGGGGCTCACACTCTTAATCCCCATTTTCCAGATGAGGTGACCGAGGCACAGAGAAGTTAAGTGATTTGCCCAACACCACAAAGCAGAGAAGTGGCGGAGGCGGGATTGGAACCCACATTGGCTCCCGAGCCGGGCTTTTTCCACTACACCCCGCTGCTTAGACCGTCAGCTTCTGTTTGGGTTGTTTTAATAGTATTTGTTAAGTGCTTACTAGGTGCCGGGCAATATACTAAGCGTGGGGGTGGATACGAGCTAATCAGGTTGGACGCTATCCGTGTCCCACGTGTCTCACTTTCCATTTGACAGAGAAGAGAACTGAGGCCCAGAGAAGCGAAGTGACCAGCCCAAGGTCACACAGCAGGTGCGAGACGGAGCCGGGATCCGAACCCAGGTCTTCCTGACTCCCAGGCTGTGCTTTTTCCACAAGCCCACGCTGCTTCCCCTTGAGGGCAGGGATCAATGCCTACCAACTCAATTGTATTATACCCTCTGAAGCGCTTAATACAGTGCCCTGCTCACAGTGAATGCTCAATCAATACCACTGATTGACTGATCTCCTGTAAGGATCTCCTGAGAGATGGAGGGTTCAAATCCCGGCTCCGCCACTTGTCGGCTGCGTGACTTTGGGCAAGTCATTTAACTTCTCTGGGCCTCAGTGACCTCATCTGGAAAATGGGGATCATCATCATCAATCGTATTTATTGAGCGCTTACTGTGTGCAGAGCACTGTACTAAGCGCTTGGGAAGTACAAGTTGGATGAAGACTGTGAGCCCCCCCGTGGGACAACCTGATCACCTTGTAACCTCCCCAGCGCTTAGAACAGTGCTTTGCACATAGTAAGCGCTTAATAAATGCCATCATTATTATTATTATACCAGAAGGTCGTTGTGGAAAAGGAACGTGTCTTGTGTCGGACTCTCCTGAACCATTAGTGCAGTGCTCTGCAACCAGAAAGCACTCAATAAACACCACACTCCCCCCGGCCACAAATTCTTGAAAACATTCCTTACTTGCATATAATCTTTCAGAGTCACGACATCTATTTCGTCGGCGATTTTGTGTTTCTGGTACTGAAGCTGATCCTGAATCATTTGATTATAATATTTCCGGTTCCCCATCAGTTTGCAAGCGTCAACCATAGCCTATAAAAGAGAGCATGCGTAATATGACTGTGCTGGCAACGGCTCCGTTATCAGGAGTTTTGCTGTTAGTTAACTTGCATGGCATTGTAATTCCCACAATATATAGTTATATTCCCTGCTGTGGAATTACTACCATCATCGTTGTTTGCAAGCGTCAACCATAGCCTATAAAAGAGAGCATGCGTAATATGACTGTGCTGGCAACGGCTCCGTTATCAGGAGTTTTGCTGTTAGTTACCTCAACTTGCATGGCATTGTAATTCCCACAATATATAGTTATATTCCCTGCTGTGGAATTACTACCATCATCGTTGTTTGCAAGCGTCAACCATAGCCTATAAAAGAGAGCATGCGTTAATATGACTGTGCTGGCAACGGCTCTGTTATCGGGAGTTTTGCTGTTAGTTACCTCAACTTGCATAGCATGGTAATTCCCACAATATATAGTTATATTCCCTGCTGTGGAATTACCACCATCATCATCATCATCATCAATCGTATTTATTGAGCGCTGACTATGTGCAGAGCACTGTACTAAGCGCTTGGGAAGTACAAATTGGCAACATCTAGAGACGGTCCCTACCCAACAGTGGGCTCACAGTCTAAAAGGGGGAGACGGAGAACAAAACCAAACATACTAACAAAATAAAATAAATAGAATAGATATGTAGAAATAAATAAAATAAATAAATAGAGTAAAAAATATGTACAAACATATATATATATAATAATATATATATATTATCACATATACATATAATATATGATAATATATATAATAATGGTGATGTATATATATATATATATATATATATATATATATATATATATATATATATATACATCACCATTATTATCACCGAGTCATTATGTATTCTAGGTGTACTGATCTGTGGCTGATCTGATTGCACTTTATCTACGCCAGGGCTTAGCACAGTGCTTTGGGACAAAGTAAGTGCTGAACACCCCCCCCAATTACTGTTGTTATAATAATTATTATTATTTTTATTGTTCGGAGTAGGCGGTCCATGGCTGTTGGAGCGCAGCCACCTCCGCCATAGGTTTTGTTTCCTATTTTGGTTATGCCCTTTCCCAGGACTGTACCGGGGTGCTAAAATCGAGGAAAGGAAGAAATGGCGACTTAGAAACCGGTGCAAGCCCATCACCTCGCACGTTGGCCGGAATGTCTTCTTCCCACTAATGTACTTGCTTCCGCAGCCTCCTGGGTGCCGGAAGATTTTGAACACGATGAACGGTGGAAATCTCTCCCCGCCAAATCTTAAAGAAGAAAGAAGGGGGTCGGTTAGACCTCTAGGATACACGCGGCATTCAGCCTTTAAACAGTAAGTTCGTCCCTCTGGACTGTGAGCTCCTCCTCTACACTGTAATCTTCTCTTCTACACGGTAAACTCATCCTTTAGTCTGTAAACTCGTCCTTGAGACTGAAATCTCCTCCTCTAGGGTATAAACTCCTCTTCTAGACTGCAAGCTCTTCCTCTAGACTGTAAGCTCGTTAAGGGTAGGGAATGTGTCGGTTATATTGTTCTATTATACTCTCCCAAGCATTAGGCAGAAAAAAAATCAAATACATGCCAGTTTTCCCCCCCGTTTCATTCATTTGTGTTCATTGAGAGCTTTCTGTGTGCAGAGCACTGTACTGAGTGCTTGGGAGAGTGCCATACCTATCTATTCTATTTATTTTATTTTGTTAGTATGTTTGGTTTAGTTCTCTGTCTCCCCCTTTTAGACTGTGAGCCCACTGTTGGGTAGGGACTGCCTCTAGATGTTGCCAGTTTGTACTTCCCAAGCGCTTAGTACAGTGCTCTGCGCATAGCAAGCGCTCAATAAATACGATCGAGGATGATGATGATTTAGTACAGTGCTCTGTAGCACCGTGTATTCCCACAATATATAGTTATATTCCCTGCTGTGGAATTACTACCATCATCGTAGCTCAAAAAATTCAACTGAATTCATTCATTCATTCATCAATCGTATTTATTGAGCGCTTACTGTGTGCAGAGCACTGTACTAAGCGCTTGGGAAGTACAAATTGGCAACTACCCCACAGCGGACTCACAGTCTAGAAGGGGGAAAATCACTGTTCAGGTTAGAGGGAGGCCCCAATGCCCAATTCATTTGTTGCCTGTGACAAGTATCAGCGGATTACGGTGGGATGTGACAGTCAGTCGATTGTATTTATTGAGCGCGTACTGTGTGCAAAGCACTGTACTAAGAAGATGTGACAGACAACCTTTTGTGGATCCTCTCAAAGATATCCCGCACTACCTAACAACAGATGACTGAGAGTTCCCAACAGAAACAGCCTCCGGAAATCAATTCATCCATTTTATTTATTGAGTGCTTGCTCCGAGTGGAGCACTGTACTAAGCAATTGGGAGAGAAGCAGCGTGGCCTGGTGGCTAGCGCACGGGCCTGGGAAGTGGAAGGATCTGGGTTCTAATCCCGGCTCTGCCACGCGTCTGCTGGGTGGCCTTGGGCCGGTCACTTCACTTCTCAAAGCCTCAGTTCCCTCATCTGCAAAATGGGGATTAAGACTGTGAGTCCTGTGTAGGACAGAGACTGTGTCCAACCCGACTCGCCAGGATCCACCCCGGCACTTAGTACGGTGCTTGGTGTATAGTAAGTGCTTAACGAATACCACAATTATCATCATTCATTCAGTCGTATTTACTGAGGGCTTACTGTGTGCAGAGCACTGTACTAAGCGCTTGGGAGGTACAAGTCGGCAACGTATTATTATTATCATCATCAATCGTATTTATTGAGCGCTTACTGTGTGCAGAGCACTGTACTAAGCGCTTGGGAAGGACAAGTCGGCAACGTATTATTATTATCATCATCAATCGTATTTATTGAGTGCTTACTGTGTGCAGAGCACTGTACTAAGCGCTTGGGAAGTACAAATTGGCAACATATAGAGACAGTCCCTGCCCAACAGTGGGCTCACAGTCTAAAAGGGGGAGACAGAGAACAAAATCAAACATACTAACAAAGTAAAATAAATAGAATAGATATGTACAAGTAAAATAAATAGAGTAATAAATATGTACAAACATATATACAGGTGCTGTGGGGAAGGGAAGGAGGTAAGATGGGGGGGATGGAGAGGGGGACTCCATTCCCTGCCCACGTTGAGCTGACAGTCTAGAGAAAGTGGAAAATGGGCAGGCCTTTCTGTGTGTCACTTAATAATGGAAAGTCATCTCTCTCCGCCCGTTCTGTCTGGAGACAAACTGGCCATCTGCAGGATACGCCGACACAGGACGAAATATTATTCCCGTGCAGGCGGTATGGAAATAAAGGCTCACAACTTCCTTACCTGAATCTGATCTTACACTGCATGCTGGGATCTTTGGCGAGGTCGGCCTCCAAGGGACTCACTTTCTTCAATATTTCATGGGTCACACAGTTCTCCTGAAGGAGAGGGCAGGGGTTTAGCAAACGGCAGATGATAAGAATAATTATGGTACTTGTTAAGCTCTTACTCTGTGCCAAGCACTGGGATGGATCTGAGCTAATCAGGTTGGACACAGTCCCATCCCACTCTTTTAGACTGTGAGCCCACTGTTGGGTAGGGACTGTCTCTATGTGTTGCCAATTTGTACTTCCCAAGCGCTTAGTACAGTGCTCTGCACATAGTAAGCGCTCAATAAATATGATTGATTGGGGCTCACAGTCTTCATCACCATTTTACAGATGAGGGAACTGAGGCCCGGGGAAGTGAAGCGACTTGCCCAGGATCACACAGGAGACAGGTGGTGGTGGCGGCGGGATCAGAACTCAGGTCCTTTTTGAGCTGCAGGCCTGGGCTCTATCCACTAAGCCATACTGCTTCTCCATCATATCCCGCACATGATGGGAGGCAGATCCGGAAAATTGTATGCTCAAAAGGGTCTGCCAGTGGCCACCTTTTAATCTATCCCTCTCCCATGGTGTCTTGTTTTTTTAAAGAAATTCTAACATTTTTAACTATAATCAGAGTTAGGATCATTCTTTCCTTGGGCTATAGAGTCAGTGGCTCAAGTTTTCCTCTGCACATGTTTGGAAGGTGAATCAATCAATCAATCAATCGTATTTATTGAGCACTTACTGTGTGGAAAGCACTGTACTAAGCGCTTGGGAAGTCCAAGTTGGCAACATATAGAGACAGTCCCTACCCAACAGTGGGCTCACAGTCTAGAAGGGGGAGACAGAGAACAAAACCAAACATACTAACAAAGGCCCCTACCCTCTTAAGCCAGCAAAACTCCTTCCGCATTGTTCTGGGTTGATGGTTTAATAATGAGTGGTTCTCACCACTGACATTTTTATGTCCCTTTCTTCCTCCTTGAAGCCTTCCGTACACTCTTCCCTCCTTCAAAGCCTTATTGAAGGTGGTATCTCCTCCAGGCAGCCTTCCCCGACTAAGCCCTCTTCTCTTCTCCCACTCCCTTCGGCATCGCCCTGTTTGCTCATCATCATCATCAATCGTATTTATTGAGCGCTTACTGTGTGCAGAGCACTGTACTAAGCGCTTGGGAAGTACAAATTGGCAACGTATAGAGACAGTCCCTACCCAACAGTGGGCTCACGGTCTAAAGCTCCCTTTATCCACCCCTCTCTCAGCCTCACAGCCCTTATTTGTTAATTCATTCACCAAGCTTTGCCTCCTTTATTCCCCTCTCCCTGAGTCCCATGGCATTTATGTCCATATCTGTAATTTATTTATTTATATTCCCGTCTGTCTCCCCCTCTAGACTGTAAGCTCATTGCGAGCAGGGAAGGTATCTACCAATTCTGTTATATTGTACTCTCCCAAGTGCTTAGTACAATGCTCTGCGTAAAGTAAACACTTAATCCATACCATGGATGATGTTAAGAGGTTATTGTGTGTTCAACACTATTCTAAGTGCTGGGGATCATCACATCAAACACAGTCCGTGCTCTAAATAGGTGGAAGAACAGGTATTGAATCCCCATTTTTCAGTTGAGGTAACTGAGGCCCAGAGAAGTGAAGCGATTTGCCCAGGTCACTCAGCGGATAAGTGGCAGAGGTAGGATTAGAACCCAGGTCCTCTGACTCCCAGCTCCCACTAGGCCCACGCTGCTCCTTGGCATTTGCTCCTCAGTACGCGGCACTGGACAAGTTAATGAAGTATTTTCTGTTAAGTTGGATGATTCTCGCCATCAGAAGAAGAAGAAGTGGAAAGAGCACAGCCCTGGGAGGCAGAGGACCTGAGTTCTAATCCTGCTCCGCCACTCCTCTGGTGTGTGACCTTGAGCAAGTCCCTTCGCTACTCTAGGCCTCAGTTCCCTCATCTGTAAAATGGGGATGAAGACTGTGAGCCCCACGGGGGACAGGGACTCTGTCCAATCGGATTATCTTAAATCTATCCCAGCATTTAGTACAGTGGCTGCTACATAGTAGGTACATGGCAGAGTGGATAGAGTGTGGCCCCGGGAATCAGGTCATGGGTTCTAATCCCGGCTCCACCACTTGTCCGCTGTGTGACCCTGGACAAGTCACTTTACTTCTCCGGGCCTCAGTTCCCTAATCGACAAAATGGGAATTAAGGCTGTGAGCTCTGTGTGGGACAGGGACTGTCCCAACCTGAGTAGCTTGTACCTACCCAAGTGCTTAGTACAGTGCCTGGCATACAGTAAGCGCTGAACAAATACCATTATCATTATTGTCAATAATAATAATAATAACAAATACCATAAAATTAAAAAAAACCACAACTTACCGCTGCACAAATTGTATGTTTTAAGAGCTGAAACAAGGATTGATCCCGGTAAGACCACCAGGCTCTTTGGATCATTGTGGCAGCTAATTCCCTTTGAAGACTGAAAGGAAAAAGAACGGAATTTAAACTCTCACGCACACCATCATCAATCGTATTTATTGAGCGCTTACTGTGTGCAGAGCACTGTACTAAGCGCTTGGGAAGTACAAATTGGCAACATATAGAGACAGTCCCTACCCAACAGTGGGCTCACATCAAGTAGTTGCCATCCTTTGCTCAGGATTTGAAAAAGGTGGTGAAAATTTCTCCATGAGAAGGCATTCTTCTTGGGGAAAAGTCATTATTCGGCCTTAATTTGTTTTGGATAACCTGGAATGACACTGAATGGTGTAACCTAATAATAATAGTAATAATAATTGAGGTGTTTAAGCACTTACTACATGCCAGGCGATATATGTATATATGGTTGTACATATTTATTACTCTATTTATTTATTTATTTATTTATTTATTTTACTTGTACATTTCTATCCTATTTATTTAATTTTGTTGGTATGTTTGGTTCTGTTCTCTGTCTCCCCCTTTTAGACTGTGAGCCCACTGTTGGGTAGGGACTGTCTCTATGTGTTGCCAATTTGTACTTCCCAAGCGCTTAGTACAGTGCTCTGCACATAGTGAGTGCTCAATAAATACGATTGATTGATTGATTGATTGATTGGGTGGAAACAAGCCAATCAGGCTGTCCCACATGGAGCTTACGGTCTCAATCTCCATTTTACAGCTGAAGTAACTGAGGCCCAGAGAAGTGACGTGACTTGCCCAAGGTCACCCAGCAGACAAGTAGCAGAGCTGGGATTAGAACCCATGACCTTTAGACCCCCACGCCCATGCTCTATCTACAGGCCACGCTGCGTCTTGGCTTAAGTACAGTGCTCTGCACACAGTAAGTGCTTTATCGAGCATTAAAATAATTCAAAACATTAAAATAAATCCTGGGGCCGAGGGTGGGGTGACTAGAGGGTACCAGGATGACACAGAAGCAGCGTGGCTCAGTGGGAAGAGCCCGGGCTTTGGAGTCAAAGGTCATGGGTTCGAATCCCGGCTCCACCAATTGTCAGCTGTGTGACTTTGGGCAAGTCACTTAACTTCTCTGGGCCTCAGTTACCTCATCTGTAAAATGGGGATTAAGACTGTGAGCCCCCATCTTGGGACAACCTGATCATCTTGTAACCTTCTCCAGCGCTTAGAACAGTGCTTTGCACATAGTAAGCACTTAATAAATGCCATTATTATTATTATGGGTTCGAATCCCGGCTCCACCAATTGTCAGCTGTGTGACTTTGGGCAAGTCACTTAACTTCTCTGGGCCTCAGTTGCCTCATTTGTAAAATGGGGATTAAGACTGTGAGCCCCACGTGGGACAACCTGATCACCTTGTAACCTCCCCAGCGCTTAGAACAGTGCTTTGCACATAGTAAGCGCTTAATAAATGCCATTTTAATAAATGCCATGTTTGGTTTTGTTCTCTGTCTTCCCCTTTTAGACTGTGAGCCCACTGTTGGGTAGGGACTGTCTCTAGATGTTGCCAATTTGTACTTCCCAAGCGCTTAGTACAGTGCTCTGCACACAGTAAGCGCTCAATAAATACGATTGATGATGATGACGATGCTCTAAAATTCCTGCCCCTTTTTCATCCCTGGCATTTAAAATGAAAAACGGGCACTCACTCATTCCCCGGTCTTTCGGCGAGTTTCCAGTCAAGACCGAAAAGACCCAAAATGGAGGCCTTCTGGTCTCTCAGCCTTTGAAGTGTGCCATCTCTCCCAGTTCTGATCTGCTTTAAAATCCTTGCCCCTTTTTCACCCCTGGCATTCAAAAGGAAAAGTGGGTATTCACTCATTCCCTGACAAAACCTGAGGAGACTGAAAAGACCCAAAATTATGGCCTTCTGGTCTCTCAGCCTTTGAAGTGTGCCATCAATCAATCAATCAATCAATCGTATTTATTGAGCGCTTACTATGTGCAGAGCACTGTACTAAGCGCTTGGGAAGTACAAATTGGCATCACATAGAGACAGTCCCTGCCCAACAGTGGGCTCACAGTCTAAAAGGGGGAGACAGAGAACAAAACCAAACATACTAACAAAATAAAATAAATAGAATAGATATGTACAAGTAAAATAAATAAATAAATAGAGTAATAAATATGTACAACCATATATACATATATACAGGTGCTGTGGGGAAGGGAAGGAGGTAAGACGGGGGGATGGAGAGGGGGACGAGGGGGAGAGGAAAGAAGGGGCTCAGTCTGGGAAGGCCTCCTGGAGGAGGTGAGCTCTCAGCAGTGCCATCTCTCCCAGTTCTGATCTGCTCTAAAATCCTTGCCCCTTTTTCACCCCTGGCATTCAAAATGAAAAATGGGTATTCACTCATTCCCTGACAAAACCTGAGAAGACTGAAAAGACCCAAAATTATGGCCTTCTGGTCCCTCAGCCTTTGAAGTGGGCCATCTTTCCTAGTTCCCACCTGCTCTAAAATCCCTGCCCCTTTTGCATCCCCGGCATTCAAAATGAAAAAAAATGACTCAATGGAAACTCCGCACTCAGGACCCAGATACAGGTATAAGGAAGCAGGTACTTACGTTTTTAATGTGTCTGGATTTAAAAATTTCCCCAGATGTGTTTCCGGATCGAGGACTCCAGACTCATTACCTGGAATCGAAGTTAGTGAAGAGACCGGGGAAGTCGTCATTCTTAGCGGCAAAGAAATCTGGAAAAAACAAGAACAAAAAAACCCTCTAAAACACTGCATATTATATTATAGTCTCCCTTGACAACTTATTTATTGTGTGCTGCTATGCTGTATATCTAAAACCACTATTAAAATAAGACACTTTTTATTATTTGATCCGTCTCAAGCAAATTCTGGGGTTTTTTTGGCCATATAAACCCATCCATCAATCAACAGTATTTTTTTGAGCGTTTATACCTCCTTCCCCTCCCCACAGCACCTGTATATATGTTTGTATGCATTACTCTATTTGTACATATTTATTCTATTTATTTTATTGTGTTAATATGTTTTGTTTTGTTCTCTGTCTCTCCCTTCTAGACTGTGAGCCCGCTGTTGGGTAGGGACCGTCTCTATATTTATATTACTCTATTGATTTATTTATTTATTTTACTTGTGCATATCTATTCTATTTATTTTATTTTGTTAGTACGTTTGGTTTTGTTCTCTGTCTCCCCCTTCTAGACTGTGAGCCCGCTGTTGGGTAGGGACCGTCTCTAGATGTTGCCGACTTGGACTTCCCAAGCACTTAGTCCAGTGCTCTGCACACAGTAAGCGCTCAATAAATACGATTGAATCATCATCATCATCAATCGTATTTATTGAGCGCTTACTGTGTGCAGAGCACTGGACTAAGCGCTTGGGAAGTACAAATTAGATTGAATGAATGAATTGTGTGCGGATCACTGAAGTACGAGCTTGGGGGAGTCCAATTGTTGTAAGACGTGATTCCTGCCCTCAGGAAACGTACATTCTAAAGGGGAAGGACACACACACACAATTTTCAAGCAGGAAGAAGGAGGAAAAGGAGATACGGAAATAAATTAGTTCTTTTTGCATTAGGGTATTCTTCATCCAAGTGTATTTATTGAGCGCTTACTGTAAACAGAGCACTGTTCTAAGCAATTGGGAGAGGGCACTACGCCAATAACGAAATGTACTAGTATGTCATTTATCTTCTGTCGTTTCCTGTAAAATGCATTAGGCTTTTAGTAGTCTGTTATTAATGCATTAAAATGCATTAAGCGCTTAGTACAGTGCCCTGCACATAGTAAGCGCTCAATAAATACGATTGAGGATTAGTCAAAGTTTAAAGATCTCTAATTGAAAAGCTTCTGTTTTTAGGGCAAACCACTTCGGCCTCAAAAAAAAACCAGTGTTGCTCAAAGAGCAGAGCGCAAGACGGGATGTCAGGAGACCTGGGTTTTAGTCGTAATTCCACCACTTCACTGCTGTGTAACTTAGGGCAAGTCACTACCTTTCTGTGCCGCTGTTCACTCTGGCACTTGGATTTGCCTCCCTTTATTCATCCCTTCCTCAGCCACCCAACAATTCTGTCCGTATCCCTAATTTATGTATTTTTATCAACAGACTTCTAGACTGTGAGCCCACCGTTGGGTAGGGACGGTCTCTATATGTTGCCAACTTGTACTTCCCAAGCGCTTAGTACAGTGCTCTGCACACAGTAAGCGCTCAATAAATACGATTGATTGATTGATCAGACTGAGCCCCTTCCTTCCTCTCCCCCTCACCCCCCTCTCCATCCCCCCCATCTTACCTCCTTCCCTTCCCCACAGTACCTGTATATATGTATATATGTTTGTACATATTTATTACTCTATTTATTTTACTTGTACATATCTATTCTATTTATTTTATTTTGTTAGTATGGTTTTGTTCTCTGTCTCCCCCTTTTAGACTGTGAGCCCACTGTTGGGTAGGGACTGTCTCTATATGTTGCCAATTTGTACTTCCCAAGCGCTTAGTACAGTGCTCTGCACATAGTAAGTGCTCAATAAATACAATTGATTGATCAATGCTTCTCTCCACCTCTAGACTGTAAGCTGGTTGTGGGCAGGGAACGTGTCTACCAAACCCTGTTATATTGTACTCTCCGGAGGGTTTAGAACAGTGCTTGGCACAGGCAGCGTGGCTAGAGAAGCAGGTTTGGGAGTCCGAGGTCTTGGGTTCTAATCCCGCTCCACCACTTGTCAGCTGTGTGACTTTGGGCAAGCCATTTCACTTCTCTGTACCTCAGTTACCTCATCTGTAAAATGGGGTTGAAGACTGTGAGCCCCACATGGGACAACCTGATTACCTTGTATCCCGCTCCCCCACACAGCGCTTAGAACGGTGCTTGGCACAAAGTTAAGTGCTAAACAAATGCCATCATTATAATAATGATTTAATAATAATTTACCTTGTATCCCCCTCCCCAGCGTTTAGAACAGTGCTTGGCACATAGTAAGCACTAAACAAATGCCATCATATAATGCATCATATAATGATGGCCTTTGTTTAGCACTTACTATGTGCCAAGCACCGTTCTAAGCGCTGGGGGGATACAAGGTAAACTATTATTATTACTGTCATCCCAAGTGCTTAGTACAGTGCACTGCATACATTAATTATCCTGTATCTGCCTCAGCTTTTAAAACAGTTCTTGGCACATAGTAAGCGCTTAACCAGTACCACAATAATAGCAATTATTACTATCATCATCATTATGTGAATCAGGGGCTGTGGCCAACATTATTATCCTGTATCTGCCCCAGCTTTTAAAACGGTGCTTGGCACGTAGTAAGCGCTTAATAAGTACCACGATAATAGCAATTATTATCATCATCATTATGTGAATCGGGCTGTGGCCAACATTATTATCCCCTATGTGCCTCAGCTTTTAAAATGGTGCTTGGCACATAGTAAGCGCTTAATAAGTACCACAATAATAGCAATTATTATCATCATCATTATGTGAATCAGGGGCTGTGGCCAACATGATTATCCTGTATCTGCCCCAGCTTTTAAAACGGTGCTTGGCACATAGTAAGCGCTTAATAAGTACCACAATAATAGCAATTATTATCATCATCATTATGTGAATCAGGGGCTGTGGCCAACATGATTATCCTGTATCTGCCCCAGCTTTTAAAACAGTGCTTGGCACATAGTAAGAGCTTAACAAGTACCACGATAATAGCAATTATTATTATCATCATCATTATGTGAATCAGGGACTGTGGCCAACATGATTATCCTGTATCCGCCCCAGCTTTTAGAACAGTGTTTGGCACATAGTAAGCGCTTAGCAAGGACCACAATAATAGCAGTTATTATTATCATCATCATTATGTGAATCAGGGGCTGTGGCCAACATGATTATCCTGCATCCACCCCAGCTTTTAGAACAGTGCTTGGCACATAGTAAGCGCTTAGCAAGGACCACAATAATAGCAATTATTATTATTATCATCCTTATTATGTGAATCAGGGGATGTGGCCAACATGATTATCCTGTACGGCCCCAGCTTTTAGAGCAGTGCCAAACAGTTCGTTCATTCATTCACTCAATAAATATGAATGAATGAACAGTGTTTGGCACATAGTAAGCACTTAGCAAAGACCACATAATAATAATAATAATGATGGCATTTATTAAGCGCTTACTATGTGCAAAGCACTGTTCTAAGCCCTGGGGAGGTTACAAGGTGATCAGGTTGTCCCACGGCGGGGTCCACAGTCTTAAGAAGCAGCCTGTGAAGCAGCGTGGCTCAGTGGAAAGAGCCCGGGCTTTGGAGTCAGAGGTGTTGTGTTCAAATCCCAGCTCTGCCAATTGTCAGCTGTGTTACTTTGGGCAAGTCACTTCACTTCTCTGTGCCTCAGTTACCTCATCTGTAAAACGGGGATTAAGACTCTGAGGCCACCCCGTGGGACAACCTGATCACCTTGTAACCTCCCCAGCGCTTAGAATAGTGCTTTGCACATAGTGAGTGCTTAATAAATGCCATCATTATTATTATTATTAAATCCCGACTCTGCCAACTGTCAGCTGTGTGACTTTGGGCAAGTCACTTATCTGTGCCTCAGTTCCCTCATCTGTAAAATGGGGATGAAGACTGTGAGCCCCCACCGTGGGACAACCTGATCACCTTGTAACCTCCCCAGCGCTTAGAACAGTGCTTTGCACATAGTAAGCGCTTAATAAATACCATCATCATTATTATTATTAAATCCCGACTCTGCCACTTGTCAGCTGTGTGACTTTGGGCTAGTCACTTCACTTCTCTGGGCCTCAGTTCCCTCATCTGTAAAACGGAGATGAAGACTGTGAGCCCCCACCGTGGGACATCCTGATCACCTTGTAACCTCCCCAGCGCTTAGAACAGTGCTTTGCACATAGTAAGCGCTTAATAAATACCATCATCATTATTATTATTAAATCCCGACTCTGCCACTTGTCAGCTGTGTGACTTTGGGCCAGTCACTTCACTTCTCTGGGCCTCAGTTCCCTCATCTGTAAAACGGGGATGAAGACTGTGAGCCCCACCGTGGGACAACCTGAGCACCTCGTAACCTCCCCAGCGCTTAGAACAGTGCTTTGCACATAGTAAGCGCTTAATAAAGGCCTTCATTCTTGTTATTTTTAATCCCCATTGTACAGATGAGGGAACTGAGGCCTGGAGAAGTTAACAGCAATTATTATTAGTAGTAATATTATTAATAAAGGGAGCAAGTTGTGCTGTATTTACCCCAGAGCTCAGCTCAGCTGGGGATGATTAGGATAGGTCGGCGAGGGACGGGAGAGCGCCAAGTGTATCCTCTCTTCGGGCCTCGCTGGAGGAGGTGCGCATGCGCACCGCCCCATCGCGTCCGCGGCGCTACCTAGCAACAGGCGGGGCGGAGCCAGGCATGCGCCGCTGCCTAGCAACCGGCGTGATGGAGCCGCGCATGCGCTCCCGCCTCCGCGCTGCCCAGAAACCGGCGGGGCGGAGCTGCGCATGCGCCCCCGCCTCCGCGCTGCCTAGCAACCGGAGGGGAGGGGCCGCGCGTGCGCCCTCGCCTCCCAGCAACTGACGAGGCGGAGCCGCGCATGCGCCGCTGCCTAGCAACCGGCGTGGCGGAGCCGCGCATGCGCTCCCGCCTCCGCGCTGCCCAGAAACCGGAGGGGCGGAGCTGCGCATGCGCCCCCGCCTCCGCGCTGCCTAGCAACCTGCGGGGCGGGGCCGCGCGTGCGCCCTCGCCTCCCAGCAACAGACGAGGCGGAGCCGCGCATGCGCCCCCCCCCCCGCGCTGCCTAGCAACCGGCGGGGTCCGTTCGCCTGTCCGTCCCTCCTGGTGATCAATAAAGTTGGTCGTACGGGTCCCCGTCCGCACCGCGTTTGGAAGGCGCGCGGCCCTTTTGGGCCGCCGTAGTGACGTCACCCGGGTGGGCGGGGCCGGGGTGACCCCGCCGAGAGGCGCCTCGCCCGGCAGCATGTTCAAGGTGAGCGGCTCCTCCGTCATTCATTCATTCAGTCATTCATTCATTCGTCTTTCGTGAGCGCTTACTACGTGCGGAGCACTGGGCTAAGCGCTGGGAGAGATACAGACAGTCAGCCCCCCGTGGGACATTAATATTCAATCAATAAATTACGATTGAATGAATGAATAAATGATTGATCACCATTCATTCATTCATTCAATCGTATTTATTGAGTTCTTACTGCGTGCGGAGCACTGGGCGAAGCGCTGGGAGAGATACAGACAATATGCCCCCCGTGAGACATAAATATTCAATCAATAAATGCGATTGAATGGATGAATAAATGAAAGATTGATCACCTTTCATTCATTCATTCAATCGTATTTATTGAGCGCTTACTGCGTGCGGAGCACTGGGCTAAGCGCTGGGAGAGATACAGGCAATCAGCCCCCCGTGGGACATAAATAGTCAATCAATAAATGCGATTGAATGAATGAATAAATGAAAGATTGATCACCTTTCATTCATTCATTCATTCAATCGTATTTATTGAGCGCTTACTGTGTGCGGAGCACTGGGCTAAGCGCTGGGAGAGATGCAGGCAATCAGCCCCCCGTGGGACATAAATAGTCAATCAATAAATGCGGTTGAATGAATGAATAAATGAAAGATTGATCACCTTTCATTCATTCATTCAATCGTATTTATTGAGCGCTTACTGCGTGCGGAGCACTGGGCTAAGCGCTGGGAGAGATGCAGGCAATCAGCCCCCCGTGGGACCTAAATATTCAATCAATAAATACGGTTGAATGGATGAATAAATGAAAGATTGATCACCTTTCATTCATTCATTCAATCGTATTTATTGAGCGCTTACTGTGTGCGGAGCACTGGGCTAAGCGCTGGGAGAGATGCAGGCAATCAGCCCCCCGTGGGACATAAATAGTCAATCAATAAATGCGGTTGAATGAATGAATAAGTGAAAGATTGATCACCTTTCATTCATTCATTCAATCGTATTTATTGAGCGCTTACTGCGTGCGGAGCACTGGGCTAAGCGCTGGGAGAGATGCAGGCAATCAGCCCCCCGTGGGACATAAATATTCTATCAATAAATATGATTGAAAGAATGAATGATCACCTTTTATTCATTCATTCATTCAATTGTATTTTTTGAGCGCTTACTGCGTGCGGAGCACTGGGCTGTACGCTGGGAGAGATACAGACACTCAGCCCCCCGTGGGACATAAATAGTCAATCAATAAATACGATTGAATGAATGATTACCTTTTATTCATTCATTCATTCAATGGTATTTATTGAGCTCTTACTGCGTGCGGAGCACTGGGCTAAGCGCTGGGAGAGATACAGGCAATCAGCCCCCCGTGGGACATGAATATTCAATCAATAAATACGATTGAATGAATGAATTATCACCTTTTATTCATTCATTCACTCGTATTTATTGAGCGCTTACTGCGTGCGGAGCACTGGGCTAAGCGCTGGGAGAGATACAGGCAATCAGCCCCCCGTGGGACATAAATATGCAATCAATAAATACGATTGAATGAATGATCACCTTTTATTCATTCATTCATTCAATCGTATTTATTGAGCGCTTACTGCGTGCGGAGCACTGGGCTAAGCGCTGGTAGAGATACAGGCAATCAGCCCCCCGTGGGACATAAATATTCAATCAATAAATACGATTGAATGAATGAATGATCGCCTTTCATTCATTCAATCGTATTTATTGAGCGCTTACTGCGTGCGGAGCACTGGGCTAAGCGCTGGGAGAGATACAGGCAATCAGCCCCCCGTGGGATATAAATATTCAATCAATAAATACGGTTGAAAGAATGAATGATCACCTTTTATTCATTCATTCATTCAATCGTATTTATTGAGCGCTTACTGCGTGCGGAGCACTGGGCTATACGCTGGGAGAGGTACAGACACTCAGCCCCCCCGTGGGACATAAATATTTAATCAATAAATACGATTGAATGAATGATCACCTTTTATTCATTCATTCATTCAATCGTATTTTTTGAGCGCTTACTGCGTGCGGAGCACTGGGCTAAGCGCTGGGAGAGATACAGGCAATCAGCCCCCCGTGGGACATAAATATGCAATCAATAAATACGATTGAATGAATGAATTATCACCTTTTATTCATTCATTCAATCGTATTTATTGAGCGCTTACTGCGTGCGGAGCACTGGGCTAAGCGCTGGGAGAGATACAGACAATCAGCCCCCCGTGGGACATAAATATTCAATCAATAAATACGATTGAATGAATGATCACTGTTCATTCATTCATTCAATCATATTTATTGAGCGCTTACTATGTGCGGAGCACTGGGCTAAGCGCTGGGAGAGATGCAGACAATCAGCCCCCCGTGGGACATAAATATTCAATCAATAAATACGATTGAATGAATGATCACCTTTTATTCATTCATTCACTCAATCATATTTATTGAGCGCTTACTGCGTGCGGAGCACTGGGCTAAGCGCTGGGAGAGATGCGGACAATCAGCCCCCTCAGTGACCTCAGTGAGGTCACTGAGGCCCAGAGAAGTGAAGTGATGATGATGGTATTTGTTAAGCGCTTACTATGTGCTAAGCACTGGGGGAGATACAAGGTCATCAGGTTGTCCCACGTGGGGCTCACAGTCTTCATTCCCATTTTAATAATAATAATAATAATAATAATGTTGGTATTTGTCAAGCGCTTACTTTGTGCCAAACACTGTTCTAAGCGCTGTTGAGAAGCAACGTGGCTCAGTAGGAAAGAGCCCGGGCTTTGGAGTCAGAGGTCATGGGTTCAAATCCCGCTCTGCCAATTGTCAGCTGTGTGACTTCGGGCAAGTCACTTAAATTCTCTGTGCCTCAGTTGCCTCATCTGTAAAATGGGGATTAAGGCTGTGAGCCCCCCGGGGGACAACCTGATCACCTTGTAACCTCCCCAGCGCTTAGACACAGTGCTGCACTAAGCACTTAAAAAAATCACAATTATTATTATTATGGAAAACATCAAAACTTTCTCCCGCCCTCCGTTTTATGCCCCACTTCCCCACGCCAGCCAGAACCTCATTTATGATTCTCTGAGTCCATTTTGGGGTTTGGATGAGAGATGCTTTCGGAATGGAAACTAATTGCCGAGGAGATAGCATTATGGTGACACAAAGACCCATTGTGTGGGGAAAAGAAAATATTCCAGACTCAGATCGTCTTGGAAACCAGGGGAAGAGCTAATTAAGAAATGGAATTTATTATTTAAAAAAAATGAAGAGGGGGAGGGGGGGGGTGGCATTTTCTTGTCACCATAGTCGCACATGCCATTTGTAGACCGGATTCGAAGGCAGGGAAGTTGTGGGCTTTCTTGGGAATCATCCGATCTCCTTGTCAGAAATACCACAGGGAATGTTTAGGAGCCTCCTATGGAAGAGGTCAATGGCTTCGTGGCCCCGACCTCTCTACGTGAATTGTCTGTGTGTAGACCTTTTTTGGTTTCATTCATATCGCAGCTGGGCCCAAGTGCTATTTTTTAAAAAATAGTATTAAACACTTACTGCTCTAAGCGCTGGAGGACATCAAAGCTAATCAGGTTGGACACAGTCCCTGTCCCACGTGAGGCTCACGGTCTTAATCCCCATTTTCCGGATGAGGCACAGGGAAGCGAAGTGACTTGCCCGAGGTCTCGGAAGTGATTCGAACCCAGGTCCTACTGAAAGCTTCTCTGCTGTGGCCCTGAGAATATTCAGGGTGCTGATGTCACAGTCAGCATTTTTCATGTTTATGACTTAATCCGGTCTCTCCTGGCTGTTCTCCTAATGGGTGCCGTCTTACTCGGGAGAAGTGGTGTGGCCTAGTGGAAAGGCCTGCTGTGCGCCCTTGGACCAGTCACTTCAGTACTCTGGGCCTCAGTTCCCTCATCTGGAAAATGGGGATCAAGACGGGGAGCCAACACGTGGGAAACCGGCTGTGTCCAATCTGATTAGATTGTATCTACTCCGGCTCGTAGTACAGTGCCGGTCACATAGTAAGTGCTTTACAAATACTATATAAAAAAAGAGACAGTCCATAAAGAGCACTGTACTAAGCATTTGGAAAAGTACAATAAAACAAAAAAAAAAAGACACATGCCCTGACCACAGAGGTCTTAGGGACTAGAGGGGGAGACAGACGTTCATAGAAATAAATAAAATTGCAGGTAAGTACATAAGTGGTGTGGGGCTTGCGGGGGGATAAATAATAATAATGATGGCATTTATTAAGCGCTTACTATGTGCAAAGCACTGTTCTAAGCACTGGGGAGGTTACAAAGTGATCAGGTTGTCCCACGGCGGGCTTGCAGTCTTAATCCCCATTTTACAGATGAGGGAACTGAAGCCCAGGGGAGTGAAGTGACTTGCCCAAAGTCACACAGCTGACAATTGGCGGAGCCGGGATTTGAACCCATGACCTCCGACTCCAAAGCCCGGGCTCTTTCCACCGAGCCGCGCTGCCTCTCATAAATACTATGAGATGAATATGGAGCATTCATCCATGAATAAAGGGAGCAAGTCAAGGCGACGCAGAAGGGAGTGGGAGAAGAGGAAAGAGGGGCTTAGTCAGGGAAGGCCTTTTGGAGGAGATAATAATAATAATAATAATGGCATTTATTAAGTGCTTACTGTGTGCAAAACACTGTTCTAAGCGCTGGGGAGGTTACAAGGTAATCAGGTTGTCCCATGTGGGGCTCACGGTCTTCATCCCCGTTTTCCAGATGAGGGAACTGAGGCCCAGAGAAGTGAAGTGACTTGCCCTAAGTCCCACAGCTGACAATTGGCGGATCCGGGATTTGAACCCATGACCTCCGACTCCAAAGCCCGGGCTCTTTCCACCGAGCCGCGCTGCCTCTCATAAATATTATGAGATGAATATGGAGCATTCATCCATGAATAAAGGGAGCAAGTGAAGGCGACGCAGAAGGGAGTGGGAGAAGAGGAAAGGGGGGCTTAGTCAGGGAAGGCCTTTTGGAGGAGATAATAATAATAATAATAATGGCATTTATTAAGCACTTACTATGTGCAAAGCACTGTTCCGCGCTGCCTCTCATAAATACTATGAGATGAATATGGAGCATTCACCCATGAATAAAGGGAGCAAGTCAAGGCGATGCAGAAAGGAGTGGGAGAAGAGGAAAGAGGGGCTTAGTCAGGGAAGGCCTTTTGGAGGAGATAATAATAATAATAATAATGGCATTTATTAAGCACTTACTATGTGCAAAGCACTGTTCTAAGCGCTGGGGAGGTTACAAGGTAATCAGGTTGTCCCATGTGGGGCTCACGGTCTTCATCCCCATTTTCCAGATGAGGGAACTGAGGCCCAGAGAAGTGAAGTGACCTGCCCGAAGTCCCACAGCTGACAGTTGGCGGATCCGGGATTTGAACCCATGACCTCCGACTCCGGGCTCTTTCCACCGAGCCGCACTGCTTCTCCAGCGCCTCTTGCCTCTCACTAAGCTTTGAAGAGGGAGAGAGTCAGTGTCGGATTTGAGGAGGGAGGGCGGTCCAGGCCAGAGGGAGGACGTGGCCCAGAAGTCGGTGGTGAGGTGGAGAGAAACGAGGTTAATAAGAATGGCATTTATTAAGCGCTTACTGTGTGCAAAGCGCTGTTCTAAGCGCTGGGGAGGTTACAAGGCTCCTTAACGGCTCCCCCTTCCTCGCCTAATGTGTGCTCTGATTATTCAGGTGGTGTGGTGGTCTGCTGGGCCCGCCAGCCTCAGTCTTCTGTCCTTCAAGGTCTACGCCGCCTCCAAGAAGGAAGCCCCTCCGAGGGTTACCCTCCAATTGGATGAGGTAAATCCCAGCCCCTTTCCCGGCGCAAAACTGTCTGACCAACTGTCCCCCTCTCCGTCCCCCCATCTTACCCCATTCATTCATTCATTCATTCATTCATTCAATCGTATTTATTGAGCGCTTACTGTGTGCAGAGCACTGTACTAAGCGCTTGGGAAGTACAATCAATCAATCGTACCTCCTTCCCCTCCCCACAGCACCTGTATATATGGATATATGTTGGTACATATGTATTGCTCTATTTATTTATTTTACTTGTACCTATCTATTCTATTTATTTTATTTTGTTGGTATGTTTGGTTCTGTTCTCTGTCTCCCCCTTTTAGACTGTGAGCCCACTGTTGGGTAGGGATTGTCTCTAGATGTTGCCAATTTGTACTTCCCAAGCGCTTAGTACAGTGCTCTGCACACAGTAAGCCCTCAATAAATACGATTGATGATGATGTCGTCTCCCCCTTTTAGACTGTGAGCCCACTGTTGGGTAGGGACTGTCTCTATATGTTGCCAATTTGTACTTCCCAAGCGCTTAGTACAGTGCTCTGCACATAGTAAGCGCTCAATAAATATGATTGATGATGATGATGTCTCCCCCTTTTAGACTGTGAGCCCACTGTTGGGTAGTGACCATCTCTGTATGTCGCCAGCTTGTACTTCCCAAGCGCTTAGTACAGTGCTCAATAAATAGGATTGATGTTGATGATGATGATGAGGTGTAGTAGTACTTATTAATCGCCCAGAGGGCCCAGTGCCCATTACATAGGAGCAGCGTGGCTCAGTGGGAAGAACACAGGCCCCGCCTTTTGTCTGTTGTGTGACCTTGAGCGAGTCACTTCACTTCTCTCCCCCTTTTAGACTGTGAGCCCACTGTTGGGTAGGGACTGTCTCTATATGTTGCCAATTTGTACTTCCCAAGTGCTTAGTACACTGCTCTGCACACAGTAAGTGCTCAATAAATACGATTGATTCTCTGGGCCTCAGTTACCTCCTCCGTAAAATGGGGATTAAAACCGCGAGGCTCAAGTGGGACCTTGTCCAACCCGATTAGCTTGTAGCTACCCCGGTACTTAGTACAGTGCCTGGAACGTTGTAAGCGCGTAATAAAGACCGTTTAAAAAAAAATTCCGTTGTTGGAGAAATGCCTTCATCATCATCAATCGTATTTATTGAGCGCTTACTGTGTGCAGAGCACTGTACTAAGCGCTTGGGAAGTCCAAATTGGCAACATCTAGAGACAGTCCCTACCCAACAGTGGGCTCACAGTCTAAAAGGGGGAGACAGAACAAAACCAAACATACTAACAAAATAAAACATGGCCGGTCACTGTGCTTGGTAAGAACATTATTCTGCGCTTATTCCTGAATCCAGCCTCATTTGAAAGCTCGGAAGCTCCAACTCAAGAAGTGCTAAGACCAAATTGCCTCTTTTTTTAAATTTTCCTAAGCTCAAATCCAAAGGAAACGCCTTAAAAAATGTAGAAAGAGCTTGGGCATGGGAGTCAGAGGACCCGCGTTCTAATCCCGGCTCTGCTGTGTGACCTTGGATAGGTCACTTAAATTCTCTGTGCCTTAGTTTTCTCCACTGTAAAATGGGGAATCAATCCCTGTTCTCCCTCATATTTAGACCGTGAGCCTCATGCGGGACAGGGACATAATTAACTTGGACCTATCCCAGCTCTTAGAACAGTGTTTGACACGTAGTAAGGGTTTAACAAATGTCCTAAAAAAAAATCACAAGGTCTTAATTTTTACTTATACATGCCCGAGAGAGAACAATTAGTTATCTTGGACAAGATTCCTCTGGCGTGACAGAATTTTTCCATCCGGCTTCTCACCCTTCCCTCTCAGTAGAAAGTGAAGTGGAAAAAGTTTTAGTAGTTGGCCTTGATTTCCTCTTTTTCAGAGCCAGGAAATTCATGAATTCATAAATACGATTGAATGAATAACGCTAGGGTTCCTACTTTTTGGTTTGTTGTCTGTCTCCCCCTTCTAGACCGTGAGCCCGTTGTTGGGTAGGGACCGTCTCCATATGTTGCCGACTTGTACTTCCCAAGCGCTTAGTACAGCACTCTGCACACAGTAAGCGCTCAATAAATACGATTGACGATGATGATGATGATATGTTGCCGACTTGTACTTCCCAAGCGCTTAGTACAGCGCTCTGCACACAGTAAGCGCTCAGTAAATATGATTGAATGAATGAATACGGGCAAATCCCTTCTACCTGCTTTTTGTCCCCTGAATCACAGCAGTTTCTCTGATTCCTTACTTTCCTAGAATCGACTGCAAGCTCATTGTAGGCAGGGAACGAGTCTGTTATACTTTGAGTTGTCCTCTCCCAAGCGCTTAGGACAGTGTTCTGCACACTAAGCGCTCAATAAATACGATTGATGGGTATCTGTTATTTAAAAGGGGCAGGTGGGGATTTATCCTCTGCTGCGATTTGAGAATTGGCCTTAAAAGGGGGAAAAAATGCAGTGTAATCAGAGCCGGTCTTCTTAAAGACATTCAGCATCCCCGAATATGAGGCAAGGGACTATCTGTTGTATTTATGGAGCGCCTAGCTGAGTGCAGTGTACTGGACAAGTGCTCAGGAGAGTACATTAAGACACAATTCCTGCCCTCAAGGAAGTTTACAGTCTTAGAGGGAGAGGCAGACCCAAAGGAATTATAGAGAGGAGGAAGAAAATGGAAAATTGCATGTACCTGTATATATGTTTGTACATATTTATTACTCTATTTATTTTACCTGTACATATCTATTCTATTTATTTTATTTTGTTAGTATGTTTGGTTTTGTTCTCTGTCTCCCCCTTTTAGACCTTCTCTGTGCCTCGGTTACCTCGTCTGTAAAATGGGGATTGAGGCCTTGAGCCCCATATGGGACGGGGGTTTGTGCCCAACCTGATTTGTATTTATGGAGCACCTAGCTGAGGGCAGTGTACTGAACAAGTGCTCAGGAGAGTACATTAAGACACAATTCCTGCCCTCAAGGAAGTTTACAGTCTTAGAGGGAGAGGCAGACCCAAAGGAATTATAGAGGGGAGGAAGAAGACAATGGAAAATTGCATGTACCTGTATATATGTATGTTTGTACATATTTATTACTCTATTTATTTTACTGTACCTGTATATATGTATATATTTTTGTACATATTTATTACTCTATTTATTTATTTTACCTGTACATATCTATTCTATTTATTTTATTTTGTTAGTATGTTTGGTTTTGTTCTCTGTCTCCCCCTTTTAGACCTCCTCTGTGCCTCGGTTACCTCGTCTGTAAAATGGGGATTGAGGCCTTGAGCCCCATATGGGACGGGGGTTTGTGCCCAACCTGATTTGTATTTATGGAGCACCTAGCTGAGGGCAGTGTACCGAACAAGTGCTCAGGAGAGTACATTAAGACACAATTCCTGCCCTCAAGGAAGCTTACAGTCTTAGAGGGAGAGGCAGACCCGAAGGAATTATAGAGGGGAGGAAGAAGACAATGGAAAATTGCATGTACCTGTATATATGTATGTTTGTACATATTTATTACTCTATTTATTTTACTGTACCTGTATATATGTATATATTTTTGTACATATTTATTACTGTATTTATTTTACCTGTACATATCTATTCTATTTATTTTATTTTGTTAGTATGTTTGGTTTTGTTCGCTGTCTCCCCCTTTTAGACCTTCTCTGTGCCTCGGTTACCTCGTCTGTAAAATGGGGATTGAGGCATTAAGCCCCATATGGGACGGGGGGTTTGTGCCCAACCTGATTTGCTTGTCTTCACCTCAGTGCTTAGAACAGTGCCTGGTACATACAGTAGCCACCCCCGATTATATATGTTTGTACATATTTATTACTCTATTTTACTTGTACATATCTATTCTATTTATTTTATTAGTATGTTTGGTTTTGTTCTCTGTCTCCCCCTTTTAGACTGTGAGCCCACTGTTGGGTAGGGACTGTCTCTATATGTTGCCAACTTGTACTTCCCAAGCGCTTAGTACAGTGCTCTGCACACAGTAAGCGCTCAATAAATACGATTGATTGATTAATTGATTGATTTAGACTGCGAGCCCACTGTTGGGCAGGGACTGTCTCTATATGTTGCCAACTTGTACTTCCCAAGCGCTTAGTACAGTGCTCTGCACACAGTAAGCGCTCAATAAGTACGATTGATTGATTGATTTAGACTGTGAGCCCACTGTTGGGTAGGGACCGTCTCTATATGTTGCCAACTTGTACTTCCCAAGCGCTTAGTCCAGTGCTCTGCACACAGTGAGCGCTCAATAAATACGATTGATTGATTGATTGATTTAGACTGCGAGCCCACTGTTGGGTAGGGACTGTCTCTATATGTTGCCAACTTGTACTTCCCAAGCGCTTAGTACAGTGCTGTGCACACAGTAAGCGCTCAATAAATACGATTGATTGATTAATTGATTGATTTAGACTGCGAGCCCACTGTTGGGTAGGGACTGTCTCTATATGTTGCCAACTTGTACTTCCCAAGCGCTTAGTACAGTGCTCTGCACACAGTAAGCGCTCAATAAATACGATTGATTGATTGATTGATTTAGACTGCGAGCCCACTGTTGGGTAGGGACCGTCTCTATATGTTGCCAACTTGTATTTCCCAAGCGCTTAGTCCAGTGCTCTGCACACAGTAAGCGCTCAATAAATACAATTGATTGATGTAGTTATGGTATTTGTGTGTACTATGTGAGAAACACTTTCTAAGCGCTGGGGTCAATATAAGATAATCCACTAGACACAGTCCCTCTCCCAGACTGGGCTCACAGTCTGTCAGAGGAAGAACAGGGATTCAATTCCCATTTTATGAATGAGGAACAGAGAAGTAAACTGACTTTTCCAAGGTCACACAGCAGGCAGCTGGCAGAGCCGGGATTTCAAATGGAGGTTTGTGTGTTTCACTTGTTTTGTGGTATTTTTTAAGCGCTTACTGCTGACTACGTGCCAGGCTCTGTTCTACGCACTGGAGTAGAACCAAGCTAATCAGGTTGGATACAGTCCCTGTCCCACATGGGGCTCACCGTCTTAATCCCCGTTTGACAGAGGAGGGAACTGAGGCACGGAGAAGTGAAGTGACTCGCCCAAGGTCACACAGCGGACAAGTTGCGGACCTGAGATTAGAACCCAGGGTTCTTGGACTCCCGGGCCCATCCTGTTTCCACTAGACCACGCTCCTTCCCGTGTGTGTGGATGAAGAAAAGCTTATTTGGTAGAATAAATGATAGTTTATACATATCTATTCTATTTATTTTATTTTGTTAGTATGTTTGGTTTTGTTCTCTGTCTCCCCCTTTTAGACTGTGAGCCCACTGTTGGGTAGGGACTGTCTCTATATGTTGCCAATTTGGACTTCCCAAGCGCTTAGTACAGTGCTCTGCACACAGTAAGCGCTCAATAAATACGATTGATGATGATGATGATGATAGTTTATGAGAGCTCACCTCCTCCAGGAGGCCTTCCCAGACTGAGCCCCCTCATTCCTCTCTCCCTCCTCCCTCCTCCATCCCCCCCATCTTACCTCCTTCCCTTCCCCACAGCACCTGTCTATATGTGTATATGTTTGTACGTATTTATTACTCTATTTTTCTTGTACATATTTATTCTACTGATTTTATTTTGTTAATATGTTTTGTTCTCTGTCTCCCCCTTCTAGACTGTGAGCCCACTGTTGGGTAGGGACCGTCTCTAGATGTTGCCGACTTGGGCTTCCCAAGCGCTTAGTACAGTGCTGTGCACACAGTAAGCGCTCAATAAATACGATTGAATGAATGAATGGTTCTAGACACATAACTCCTACAGAATGAAATCTTCAAAACCAAGCTGAAGAAGCCAACTAAAATGCTTCGGTTTGAAGCTCCGCATTTTCGTTTCAGTGGCCCCATCAGTTAAAAAGGAACAAAATCCAAATCATCATCATCATCAATCGTATTTATTGAGCGCTTACTATGCGCAGAGCACTGTACTAAGCGCTTGGGAAGTACAAATTGGCAACATGTAGAGACAGTCCCTACCCAACAGTGGGCTCGCAGTCTAAAAGAGTCTAAAAGACCAAATTTGCTCTTGCCAGAGGAAAAATTCCTTCGGTTGGAGAGATTTCTCACACGCTGGAAACTATTCCCGTCCTTCTTGTAAGCGGACGGCCCCTTTGCTCCGAGATCAGCGGAACAGTGGTCTTTGTTCAAGTTTCGAGGTTTGACTCAGCCTTGGGAAATTTCAAGCTAAAAGGCAAATCCCGGGGTGCGTGACCAAGTGAAGCACGGGCCGGATTCTTCCCGGGCCCGTTTGCCGAGAGGTTATTTTGGCTAAGGAAGCGGGAAGTTGGTCAGCCAGATTCCTTGGGATCTGGGGGAGGTCACGGGCCTCTCTGGGGGTCCGGTGCCGATGGCAATTACGTTCTGCTCTTTTCGACCCGCTCCTGGACGCCACGGGAACGCCGTCACGGAGAAGCAGCGTGACTAGACTGTGAGCCCGCTGTTGGGTAGGGACCGTCCCTATATGTTGCCAACTTGTACTTCCCAAGCGCTTAGTACAGTGCCCTGCACACAGCAAGCGCTCAATAAATACGACTGGAAGCAGCGTGACTAGACTGTGAGCCCGCTGTTGGGTAGGGACCGTGCCTATATGTTGCCAACTTGTACTTCCCAAGCGCTTAGTACAGTGCCCTGCACACGGCAAGCGCTCAATAAATACGATTGGAAGCAGCGTGACTAGACTGTGAGCCCGCTGTTGGGTAGGGACCGTCCCTATATGTTGCCAACTTGTACTTCCCAAGCGCTTAGTACAGTGCCCTGCACACGGCAAGCGCTCAATAAATACGACTGGAAGCAGCGTGACTAGACTGTGAGCCCGCTGTTGGGTAGGGACCGTCCCTATATGTTGCCAACTTGTACTTCCCAAGCGCTTAGTACAGTGCCCTGCACACAGCAAGCGCTCAATAAATACGACTGGAAGCAGCGTGACTAGACTGTGAGCCCGCTGTTGGGTAGGGACCGTCCCTATATGTTGCCAACTTGTACTTCCCAAGCGCTTAGTACAGTGCCCTGCACACAGCAAGTGCTCAATAAATACGATTGGAAGCAGCGTGACTAGACTTTGAGCCCGCTGTTGGGTAGGGACCGTCCCTATATGTTGCCAACTTGTACTTCCCAAGCACTTAGTACAGTGCCCTGCACACAGCAAGTGCTCAATAAATACGATTGGAAGCAGCGTGACTAGACTGTGAGCCCGCTGTTGGGTAGGGACCGTCCCTATATGTTGCCAACTTGTACTTCCCAAGCGCTTAGTACAGTGCCCTGCACACAGCAAGCGCTCAATAAATACGATTGAAAGCAGCGTGGCCTAGTAGGTAGAGCCCGGGCCTGCGAATCAGAAAGTCATGGCTCCTAATCCCGGCTTTTCCACGTGTCTGCTGGCTGACCTGGGGCAAGTCACGTCACTTCTCCGTGCCTCAGTTCCCTCATCTGTCAAATGGGGATCGAGACTGTGAGCTCCACGGGGGACAGGGACCGTGTCCAACCCGATTTACTTGTTTCCTCTCCAGTGCTTAGTACAGTTCCTGGCACATAGTAAGCGTTTAACAAGTACCACAATTATTGTTACTTTACTAACCCAGACTGAGCCCCTTCCTTCCTCTCCCCCTCGTCCCCCTCTCCATCCCCCCGACCTTACCTCCTTCCCTTCCCCACAGCACCTGTATATATGGATATATGTTTGTACAGATTTATTACTCTATTTATTTTACTTGTACATATCTATTCTATTTTGTTAGTATGTTTGGTTTTGTTCTCTGTCTCCCCCTTTTAGACTGTGAGCCCACTGTTGGGTAGGGACTGTCTCTATATGCTGCCGATTTGTACTTCCCAAGCGCTTAGTACGGTGCTCTGCACATAGTAAGCGCTCAATAAATACGATTGATGATGATGATGTTATCATTATTAACTTCAAAGACGAAGGACGGCTGTTGGTGTGTGTGTGACTGGTGTGCAGTTGCGAGTGATGATCATTGTATTGATTAAGCTCTTAATCTGCACCAAACATGGTGCTAAACATTGGGATCGATACAAGATAAGCGGCTTGAACCCAATCCCCCACTCACGTGGGGCTCACAGTCTAAGAATTTGTTTTCCTGTGGTACTTATTAAGCACTTATCATGTGCTTGGTAAGCGCTTAGTACAGTGCTCTGCACACATTAAGCGCTCAATAAATGATTGAATTAATGTGCCAGGCATTCTACTAAACGCTGGGGTAGATACAAGCTAATCAGGTCGGATACAGTCTGTGTCCCACATGGGGTTCACAGTCTTCATCCCCATTTTACCATCATCATCATCATCAATCGTATTTATTGAGCGCTCACTATGTGCAGAGCACTGTACTAAGCGCTTGGGAAGTACAACTTGGCAACATATAGAGACAGTCCCTGCCCAACAGTGGGCTCACAGTCTAAAAGGGGGAGACAGAGAACAAAACCAAACATACTAACAAAATAAAATAAATAGAATTTACCGACGAAGTAACTACGGCCTAGAGAAGTGAAGTGACTTTTTCTTATAGTATTTGTTAAGAGCTTACTACGTGTCAGGCACTGTACTAAGCACTGGGGTAGATACAGTCTCATCGGGTCAGACACAGTCCACGTCTCACCTGGAGCTCACAGTCTTCTTCCCTCCATCTTACCTCCTTCCCTTCCCCACAGCACCTGTATATATGTTTGTACAGATTTATTACTCTATTTATTTATTTTACTTGTACCTATCTATTCCATTTATTTTATTTTCTTAGTATGTTTGGTTTTGTTCTCTGTCTCCCCCTTCTAGACTGTGAGCCCGCTGTTGGGTAGGGACTGTCTCTAGATGTTGCCAGCTTGTACTTCCCAAGCGCTTAGTACAGTGCTCTGCACACAGTAAGCGCTCAATAAATACGATTGATTGATTGATTCTTCCCCATTTTACCGATGAGGTAACTGAGGTCCAGAGAAGTGAAGCGACTTTTTTCATTGGTGTTTGTTAAACGCTTACTGTGAGCTGGGCGCTGTACTAAGCGCTGGGATAGATTCCAGCCAGTCGGGCCGGACCCAGTCCATGTCCCGCGTGGGGCTCACGGTCTTCATCCCCATTTTACTGATGAGGTGACTGAGGCCCAGAGAAGTCCGTTAGTATTTATTGAACGCTGCGGAGAGTACAATCCAGGTAGGGACCGTCTCTATATATTGCCAACTTGTACTTCCCAAGCGCTTAGTACGGTGCTCCGCACACAGTAAGCGCTCAATAAATGCAACCGAATGAACGAACGAATCCAACAACAACCCGACACACTCCCTGCCCACGACGACTCAGCGACTCTCCCAAGGTCCCACAGCAGACAAGCGGCGGAGCTGGGATTCGAACCCGGGTCCTTCAGAACTGGATGTGGTGGCATCTGAGGCTTTTTTTTTTTCTTTTCAAAATCCTTTTCTCTCTTTCCAACCTCGCAGCTCTCAGTCTACTCAACTCCTGTGGGCAACTCGAGGCACGTCGAGAGTCGTCCGAGCCAGCTGGAGGAATACGTCTCGCACATTCGGCATTCTGCGGAACCGTATACAAGCCGGTGCCAGGTGTGCATTTAGCTTTATTTCTATTTATCCTGATGACTTGGCATCCATCCGCATGCTTTATTTTTTTGTCCGTCTCCCCCTTCTAGCCTGTGAGCCCATTGTTGGGTAGGGACCGTCTCTATCTGTTGCCGACGTGGACATCCCAAGCGCTTAGTACAGTGCTCTGCACACAGTAAGCGCTCAATAAATACGACTGAATGAATGGATGAAAGGTAATCCTCTCTTGTACACCTTGTATCTGCCCCAGCGTTTGGCACGTAGTAAGCGCGTAACAAATACCGTGATTATTATTACACGCCACTGACCAGGCCTCGTTTAGAGTCGCGGGTGACCCGAGTCTGTCCGTTGCGTGCTTGCTGCTCTAGATTTTAATAATAATAATTGTAGTCAATCAATCAATCGTATTTATTGAGCGCTTACTGTGTGCAGGCCCTGCTGAGAGCTCACCTCCTCCAGGAGGCCTTCCCAGACTGAGCCCCTTCCTTCCTCTCCCCCTCGTCCCCCTCTCCATCCCCCCATCTTACCTCCTTCCCTTCCCCGCAGCACCTGTATATATGTATATATGGTTGTACATATTTATTACTCTATTTATTTATTTTACTTGTACATTTCTATCCTATTTATTTTATTTTGTTGGTATGTTTGGTTCTGTTCTCCGTCTCCCCCTTTTAGACTGTGAGCCCACTGTTGGGTAGGGACTGTCTCTATGTGTTGCCAATTTGTACTTCCCAAGCGCTTAGTCCAGTGCTCTGCACATAGTAAGCGCTCAATAAATACGATTGATTGATTGCAGAACACTGTACTAAGCGCTTGGGAAGTCCAAGTTGGCAACATCTAGAGACAGTCCCTACCCAACAGTGGGCTCACAGTCTAAAAGGGGGAGACGGGGAACAAAACCAAACATACTAACAAAGTAAATAGGATATGCACAAATAAAACAAATAAATAAATAGAGTAATAAATATGTACAAACATATATACAGGTGCTGTGGGGAAGGGAAGGAGGTAAGATGGGGAGGATGGAGAGGGGGAGAGGAAGGAAGTAGTATTTGTTAAGCGCTGATTTTGCTCTCCCAACGTGATCCATCGTCTCTCTGATGCGCGGAGGGACACGTTTCAGGAAGCAGTCGAAGTCCGTACCAGCGCTTGAGTAGCGTTTTAAGCGAACCAAACCTCCTGCGGGAGAGGTTATTTTAATTATTTTAATGGATTGCTACTTAGGCAAGTATTAATAAGCAATTAATTAATTAATTAATTAATTAATTAATTAAGCAATATTAACAAGGAGGCTCTTTGAGGGCTGTGCCCTCGTAACTCGAAGATCGCTTTCTTTCGAAAGCGGCGTGGCCTAGCGGAAAGAGCTCGGGCCTGGGATGCAGGAGGACCTGGGTTCTGATCGCGGCTCCTCCACTTGTCTCCTCCGGGACCTTGGGCGAGTCACTTTACTTCTCTGTGCCTCAGTTTCCTCAGCGGTGAAAAGGGGATTAATCAATCAATCGTATTTATTGAGCGCTTACTGTGCGCAGAGCACTGGACTAAGCGCTTGGGAAGTCCAAGTTGGCAACATATAGAGACGGTCCCTACCCGACAGCGGGCTCACAGTCTAAAAGATTAAGCCCGCGAGCCCTATGTGGGACTTGGATTGTGCCCAACCCGATCGGCTCGTATCTACCTCAGCGCTTAGGACAGTCCCTGGTATAAAGTAAGCCCTTAACAAATGCCATTTAAACTAAAAAAGCGAACCTCTTGATCCCAAAGAGCTGTTCTGCAAGGCTGTGGCCCCGTTGTCTTCTAAATTATTTTTCCAAGGTGCAGTAACAAATTCCTGTTGTTGTCTTTTTTATGGTGTTTGTTAAGCACGTACTATGTACTAAGCGCTGGGGTAGACACAAGCTAATAAAGTTGGACTTCATATGTGTCCGACTTACTACTTGTCAAACTTGAACTTGCTGTGTGTCAGACACTGTACTAAGCGCTGGGGTAGACACAGGCTAATAAAGTTGGACTTAATATGTGTCCAATTTACTACCTGTCAAACTTGAACTTGCAATGTGTCAAACACTGTACTAAGCGCTGGGGTAGACACAGGCTAATAAAGTTGGACTTAATATGTGTCCAACTTACTACTTGTCAAACTTGAACTTGCTGTGTGTCAGACACTGTACTAAGCGCTGGGGTAGACACAAGCTAATAAAGTTGGACTTACTATGTGTCAAGTTTACTACTTGTCAAACTTGAACTTGCTATGTGTCAGACACTGTACTAAGCGCTGGGGTAGACACAAGCTAATAAAGTTGGACTTAATATGTGTCCAACTTACTACTTGTCGAACTTGCTATGTGTCAGACACTGTACTAAGCGCTGGGGTAGACACAAGCTAATAAAGTTGGACTTAATATGTGTCCAACTTACTACTTGTCGAACTTGCTGTGTGTCAGACACTGTACTAAGCGCTGGGGTAGACACAAGCTAATAAAGTTGGACTTAATATATGTCCAACTTACTACTTGTCGAACTTGCTGTGTGTCAGACACTGTACTAAGCGCTGGGGTAGACACAAGCTAATAAAGTTGGACTTAATATATGTCCAACTTACTACTTGTCGAACTTGCTGTGTGTCAGACACTGTACTAAGCGCTGGGGTAGACACAAGCTAATAAAGTTGGACTTAATATGTGTCAAACTTACTACTTGTCGAACTTGCTATGTGTCAGACACTGTACTAAGCGCTGGGGTAGACACAAGCTAATAAAGTTGGACTTAATATGTGTCAAACTTACTACTTGTCGAACTTGCTATGTGTCAGACACTGTACTAAGCGCTGGGGTAGATACAAGCTAATAAAGTTGGACTTAATATGTGTCCAACTTACTACTTGTCGAACTTGCTATGTGTCAGACACTGTACTAAGCGCTGGGGTAGACACAAGCTAATAAAGTTGGACTTAATATGTGTCAAACTTACTACTTGTCGAACTTGCTATGTGTCAGACACTGTACTAAGCGCTGGGGTAGATACAAGCTAATAAAGTTGGACTTAATATGTGTCCAACTTACTACTTGTCGAACTTGCTATGTGTCAGACACTGTACTAAGCGCTGAGGTAGACACAGGCTAATAAAGTTGGACTTAATATGTGTCCAACTTACTCCTTGTCAAACTTGAACTTGCTGTGTGTCAGACAAGTTGGACACAGTCCCTGTCCCACGTGGGGCTCCAAGTCCTAACCCCTGTTTTACAGGTGAGGTATCTTAGGCACAGAAAATCAATCAATCAATCAATCAATCGTATTTATTGAGCGCTTACTGTGTGCAGAGCACTGTACTAAGCGCTTGGGAAGTACAAGTTGGCAACATATAGAGACAGTCCCTACCCGACAGTGGGCTCACAGTCTAAAAGGGGGAGACAGAGAACAAAACCAAACATACTAACAAAATAAAATAAAATAAATAGAATATATATGTACAAGTAAAATAAATAGAGTGATAAATATGTACAAACATATATACATATATACAGGTGCTGTGGGGAAGGGAAGGAGGTAAGATGAGGGGGATGGAGAGGGGAACAGCGGGAGGGGAGAGGAAGGAAGGGGCTCAGTCTTGCCCGAGGTCACACAGCCGACAAGTGGTGGAGCCGGGATTGGAACCCAGGACCTTAGGCCGCACTGCTTCTCACGTCTGCCGGTCGCTTCGGCATCTTCACTTACCGGAACTTGACAGTTCACCCTCAATCTTTTCTTCTCTCTAGGATGTTTACTGTAAAGCCAAGCCTAAAGTAGACGTTGCTCTTCAACAAGGAAAAGGTAAATCAATCAATCAATCGTATTTATTGAGCGCTTACTGTGTGCAGAGCACTGGACTAAGCGCTTGGGAAGCACAAGTTGGCAACACATAGAGACGGTCCCTACCCAACAGTGGGCTCACAGTCTAGAACTGTAAACTGATTCCTAGTTAGGCGCTTCAGGCGCTTACTGCGTGCGGAGCACTGGGCTAAGCGCTGGGAGAGATACAGACACTCAGCCCACCGTGGGACATAAATATTCAATCAATAAATACGATTGAATGAATGATCACCTTTTATTCATTCATTCATTTAATCGTATTTATTGAGCGCTTACTGCGTGCGGAGCACTGGGCTAAGCGCTGGGAGAGATACAGGCAATCAGCCCCCCGTGGGACATAAATATTCAATCAATAAATATGATTGAATGAATGAATGATCACTTTGTAACCTCCCCAGCGCTTGGAACAGTGCTCTGCACATAGTAAGAGCTTAATAAATGCCATTATTATTATTATTATTATTATAGGCCTTCCCAGACTGAGCCCCCTCCTTCCTCTCCCCCTCCCCCCCACCTTACCTCCTTCCCCTCCCCACAGCACCTGTATATATGTATAGATGTTTGTACGGATTTATTACTCTATTTATTGATTTATTTTATTTGTATATATTTATTCTATTTATTTTACTTTGTTAATACGTTTTGTTTTGTCGTCTGTCTCCCCCTTCTAGACTGTGAGCCCGCTGTTGGGTCGGGACCGTCTCTATACGTTGCCAACTTGGACTTCCCAAGCGCTTAGTACAGTGCTCTGCACACAGTAAGCGCTCAATAAATACGATTGAATGAATGAATCATCATCAATCGTATTTATTGAGCGCTTACTATGTGCAGAGCACTGTACTAAGCGCTTAATGAATGAATGAATGAATGGGAAACGATGCTATTAATACCTCTTTTCTTTTCACCAATAATGGTATTCATTGAACGCTTAGGGTGTCCAGGGCGCTGTACGAAGCACTCGGGAGAGTCCAGTACGATAGAGCTGGTAGTTAGGATTCCTGCCCATAAGGAGCTTAGTCCACGGGGAGAGACAGACATTAAAATATACGCACTGCAGTCCAAGTCAGAGGGAGGAGGATTGAATCCCCATTTTACAGATGCGGTAACCGAGGCACAGAGAACTTAAACAACCAGGCTGAGGTCGCACAGCTGATGGATGGCGGAGCCGGGGTTACAACCCAGGCCCTCCAACTCCCAGGCCTTTGCTTTATCCATTAGGGTCCCGCTGCTTCGCTACTCCTTTCTCCACTTACTGCTGCTGCTTTGTCACTAAAAGTTCAGTGTATTTTTATTTTTTAAAAGCACATGGATGCTTGCTTGGTGGGCTTTTGTGTAGTGCTATTGAGGGCATCCAGTGGGCCGCCATAAAACCGTTTTATTCAAGTTGTGGAGTCGGGGGCTTGCTGAAACCGAGCAAGGAAAGTCCAAATGGAGAAGACCCTTTGCTCTTTCTTTTCTAAAGCTATTCCTTTGTGGTTCTGAATCTAAGCCGTGTCAAGTCGATGGATTCTAATAATGTCAACCCCGTTTCTCCCGTTAATTCACCCAACCTTACCTGAGCAGCTGCTCGGACGGAAGTCGCGACTTTGTAGCAATGTCAAAGCCCTGCATGAGGAACAGAAAGGCCACCTGCCTTGCAATAATTAATCCATCGATGGTATTTACATAGAGCTTACTATCATCATCATCATCATCAATCGTATTTATTGAGCGCTTACTATGTGCAGAGCACTGTACTAAGCGCTTGGGAGGTCCAAATTGGCAACATATAGAGACAGTCCCTACCCAACAGTGGGCTCACAGTCTAAAAGGGGGAGACAGAGGACAAAACCAAACATACTAACAAAATAAAATAAATAGAATATATTTAATATATAAATAGAATATACTATGTGCAGAGCACTGTACTAAGCGCTTGGGAGAGTACAAAACAGCAAAAGTAGCCGACCCATTCAGTGCCTAGAATGAGCTTACAGTCTAGAGGGGGAGCTAGGCATTCATATGAAAAACATAAGCAGTTTATATCATTATTAATATAATATAAAAAATATAATAATAGTATTTAAGCACTTACTATGTGCCAAGCACTGGGACAGAGACAAAATAATCAGTTGGACACAGCCCCTGTTCCCCATGGGACTCAGAGTCTATCATCATCAATCATATTTATTGAGCGCTTACTATGTGCAGAGCACTGTACTAAGCGCTCGGGAGGTACAAATTGGCAACATATAGAGACAGTCCCTACCCAACAGTGGGCTCACAGTCTAAAAGGGGGAGACAGAGAACAAAACCAAACATACTAACAAAATAAAATAAATAGAATATATTTAATATATAAATAGAATATACTATGTGCAGAGCACTGTACTAAGCGCTTGGGAGAGTACAAAACAGCAAAAGTAGCCGACCCATTCAGTGCCTACAATGAGCTTACAGTCTAGAGGGGGAGCTAAGCATTAATATGAAAAACATAAGCAGTTTATATTATTATTAATATAATATAAAAAATATAATAATAGTATTTAAGCACTTACTATGTGCCAAGCACTGGGACAGAGACAAAATAATCAGTTGGACACAGCCCCTGTTCCCCATGGGACTCAGAGTCTATCATCATCAATCATATTTATTGAGCGCTTACTATGTGCAGAGCACTGTACTAAGCGCTTGGGAAGTCCAAATTGGCAACATATAGAGACAGTCCCTACCCATCAGTGGGCTCACAGTCTAAAAGGGGGAGACAGAGAACAAAACCAAACATACTAACAAAATAAAATAAATAGAATATATTTAATATATCAATAGAATATACTATGTGCAGAAGACTGTACTGAGCGCTTGGGAGAGTACGAAACAGCAAAAGTAGCCGACACATTCAGTGCCTAGAATGAGCTTACAGTCTAGAGGGGGAGCTAAGCATTAATATGAAAAACATAAGCAGTTTATATCATTATTATTAATATAATATAAAAAATATAATAATAGTATTTAAGCACTCACTATGTGCCAAGCACTGGGACAGAGACAAAATAATCAGTTGGACACAGCCCCTGTTCCCCATGGGACTCAGAGTCTATGTAGGCGGGAGGATGGATATTTAATTCCCATTTTTCAGTCAATCAATCAGTGGCATTTATTGAGCACTTGGGAGAGTAAAACAGAGTTAGACATGCTCCCTGCCCACAATGAGGTTACAGTCTAGAGGAGGAGACGGACATTAATAGGAATAAATTTCGGATATGTATACAATTCAGTTCTATTTATTGAGCGCTTACTGGGTTTAGAGCACTGTACTACTCACTTGGGAGAGTGCAACATAGCAGCAAACAGACACATTTCCTACCCGCAGTGAGCTTACGGTCTGGGGCTGAGGGAGGGGTGATAAAAGGGAGCGAATCCAAGCGCAGTAATTCATCATGGTGCCCTGAGTGAAGCGGGGTACCGAAAGCGACAAAATGGCTTTTAAACTGCAGTAGTGAACTTCTAGAAGACGGCGGTGAGCCCTCCTAAGCGCCGTACATAAATTCCGCTCTCTTTGTTTCTTTCAGATGGTTACGAGTTCCTCTGCAATGCCCCTCCGGGTTTTTATCCAAGACTTGGGGTGATTGGTTTCGCCGGGGTTGTCGGACTGTTCCTCGCTAGAGGTGGGTGCTCTTTTTTCAAATGCGTACAGTGTGTGTTACTCACGGCCACCCTGAGGGAATCAATCGGCCCATCAGTGGTCTTTATTGAGCCCTTAATGTGTGCAGAGCACTGAACTAAGCGCTTGGGAGAGTCCAATAGAACAATCTTAACGGACACGTTCCCTGCCCACCGTGAGCTGTCATTCTAGTGGGGGAGACGGACAATAATATAAATAAATTACGGCGCCGTCTATAAGTGCCGAAGGTGGGGTGAATAAAGGGGGCAAATCCAAGTGCAGTGTGGATTTGGAGGGGCGTTTCCTTGGTCAGAATGGTACATGTTTTTGAACAGCTGAATTCAGATCATCATCATCAATCGTATTTATTGAGCGCTTACTATGTGCAGGGCACTGTACCAAGCGCTTGGGAAGTCCAAATTGGCAACATATAGAGACAGTCCCTACCCAACAGTGGGCTCACAGTCTAAAAGGGGGAGACAGAGAAGAAAACCAAACAGACTAACAAAATAAAATAAATAGGATAGATATGTACAAGTAAAATAAATAAATAAATAAGTAGAGTAATAAGTATGTACAAACATATACATATATACAGGTGCTGTGGGGAAGGGAAGGAGGTAAGATGGCGGGGATGGAGAGGGGGACGAGGGGGAGAGGAAGGAAGGGGCTCAGTCTGGGAAGGCCAGATGTGAGAGAAGGCCCTTGTCTACAGTTCCATTTGGTTTGATTCAAAGATTACATCCCAACCCTTAGCCTTCAAGGGACCTAGTTTACCTTAGGGAGAAGGAGGGTTCCCCCCTCACCTTTAGAAAGTGACAGAGTTCCCTTCAATCAGTTTTAATCCCCCCTCTTCAAGGGACCTAGTTTACCTTAGGGAGAAGGAGGGTTCCCCCCTCACCTTTAGAAAGTGACGGAGTTCCCTTCAATCAGGTATAATCTCCCCTCTTCAAGGGACCTAGTTTACTTTAGGGAGAAGGAGGGTTCCCCCCTCACCTTTAGAAAGTGACGGAGTTCACTTCAATCAATTATAATCCCCCCTCTTCAAAGGTTTATCGAAGGCCCATCTCCTCCAAGAGGCCATCCCTAAGTCGTCCTTTCCTCTTCTCCCACTCCCTTGTGCGTCTCCGTGACTTGCTTCCTTTATTCATCCTCCCTCCCGGCCCCACAGCACTTAGGTCCAGACCTGCCATTTGTTTCTTTATATTAATGTCTTTCTCCCCCCTCTAGACTGTAAGCTTGTCACGGGCAGGGGCTCTGTTTACTGTTGCATTGTACCCTCCCAAGCGCTCAGTACAGTCCTGTGCACTCGGTAAGCGCTCAATAAATATGACCGAATGAACGACCCAAGGGCAGAGACGGGCTATGGAGGACACCGGCGCCGGTTCCAGAAAGAACCGGGACCCAAACCTCGGTTTCCTGGTATTGTACATCCCTTCCACTGGATGGACAATACCAATCAGTCGATCAGGGGTATTTATTGAGCGCCCACTGGGTCAGCGCGCTGTATTGGGTGCTCGGGAGAGTACAGTACAGCGGCCAGTTGGTGAGGAACTAAGACAGGATGGAGGATGGACAGTGTCCTCCAGTGCTCTTTCCGTCCGTCCGCCGCCTCCTTGTCAGCTGAGCCCCGAACTAAAAGCAGTGCTGCCCAGTGGTTAGAGCCCAGGCCCACGAGTCAGAAGGACCCGATTTCTCATCGCTTCTCTGCCACCCGTCTTCTGGGTGACCTTGGGCAAGTTACTTGGGGGCCTCAGTTCCCTCATCTGTAAATGGGGATTAAGCCTGTGAACCCCACACGGCAACGTGGCCTAGTGGATAGAACCCGGGCCTGCTAATCCCGGCTGTGCCGCTTGTTTGCTGTGTGACCTTGGGTAAGTCACTTAATAATAATAATAACAGAATAAAATAATAATGATGATGGTATTTGTTAAGCGCTCAGTATGTGCCAAGCACTGTGCTATATACTGCGGAGTAGGACTATCTATCCACTATGCCATGTTGCTTCTCTGGGCCTTCACTTCTCTGGGCCTCAGTTCCCTTATCTGTAAAATGGGGCTTAAGAATGTGAGCCCCATGTGAGATAGGGACTTTGTCCAACCCGATTATCTTGTATCTACCCCAGTGCTTAGAACAGTGCTTGGCACAGAATAAGCACGTAACGAGTACCATAATTATAATTACTATTATTATAATTAATAATTCAACACATAATATCATAATCATATAATAAAATATAATAATATAATATACAATGTTATATATAATGTATAACAGACGTAGAATGAGACTGAGCCCCATGTGGGACAGGGACTGTGTCCAACCTGACTGATCTGTATCTTTGCCAGTGCTTGGAACGGTCCTTGGCACCTGGTAAGAGCTTAACAGACACCACAATTATTATTATTATTACATGGACTGTGTCCAACCTGATTAGCTTGTATCTACTCCAGCACTTGGGACACGTAAGCATGTAACAAAAACCATTAAAAAAATAAAATAAAATAAAAAGCAGGGCAGCCTGGCGGGGGATATTTTGCACGCGTTGTCGAGGGTTTTGGTCTTTGGGTTCAACCGGAAGAGATCCTTGTCCGGGGATTTGAATTATTCCCGGCTGGAGTGAGCTGTGTGGTGGGAAGGCGGGATTTCACGGTGCCGGTGTCTTTTTCATCCACTAGGTTCCAGAGTAAAGAAGCTGATGTACCCTTTGGGTTTTATGGGACTCGGTGCCTCCCTGTATTACCCCCAGCAGGCCATCACCTTTGCCCAGGTCAGTGACCACCTCTCCGCAGCTCAGGTGAAGCAGGGAGGCCTCGTGGGCAGCTCACGGGCCTGGGAATCATAAGGGCTCGGGTTCACTCCGTCGTATTTATTGAGCGCTTACTGTGTGCAGAGCACTGTACTGAGCGCTTGGGAAGTCCAAGTTGGCAACATATAGGGACGGTCCCTACCCAACAGCGGGCTCACGGTCTAACCCCAGCTCCGTCACTTGTCTGCTGTGTGACCTGGGGCAAGTCACTTAATAATAATAATAATAGAATAAAATAATAATGATGATGGTATTTGTTAAGCGCTTACTATGTGCCAGGCTCTGTGCTGTATACTGCAGAGTGGGACCGTCTGTCCACTATGCCATGTTGCTTCTCTGGGCTTTCACTTCTCTGGGCCTCAGTTCCCTTATCTGGAAAATGGGGATTAAGAATGTGAGCCCCATGTGAGACAGGGACTTTGTCCAACCCGATTATCTTGTATCTACCCCAGTGCTTAGAACAGTGCTTGGCACAGAATAAGCACGTAACAAGTACCATAATTATAATTACTATTATTATAATTAATAATTCAACACATAATATCATAGATCATAAAATAAAATATAATAATATAATATACAATGTTATATATAATAATGTATAATATTATGTATTATATTATATATAATATAATATATACTGTAATAATATTATAATATTTACAATAATGAATGTCCCTTTGCCTTTGGGTGACGTTGTGTAGGGTCACCATTTCATCTACTAAGTTCTTTTATTTATTCCTTTATTTGTGGTATTTGTTAAGCGCTTACTACGTGGTAAAAACCGTTCTAAGCGCTGGGATAACTCCAAGTTAATTAGCTCTGACACAGTCCCTTGTCCCTCATGGGGCTTACATTTGAGGTAGGAAGGAGAACAGGTACCCCCCCTTTTAAAGTTGAGGAAGCCGAGGCCCAGAGAAGTGAAGTGACTTGCCCGACCTCACACAGCAAGCACGCGGCAGAGCCGGGATTAGATTTTTCCCCACCCGCCTCAGGATTCAAGATGTGTCTCATGCGGTTTGTGATAATAACACGTGGTAACGTTGCTCTGAAATAATTTGTTTCCCTTTGCTTGGGATAAATTTGACCAGTTGCCTCCAGGCCGGATTCTATTTTGACAGTCCTTTAGCTCGCTGGCCAATTTTTTGGCCATTTCCTCCTGCCCCCAAGACATCTCTACTAGGATGCCCGCCGTCACCTCCAACTTAACTTGCCCCAAACAGAACTCCTTACCTTCCAACCCAAACCCTGTCCTCCCGGGACTTTTGCGTCACTGTACATTCATTCAGTCGTATTTATTGAGCGCTTAGTGTGTGCAGAGCACTGTACTAATCACCACCATCCTTCCTGTCTCACAAGCCATAAACCTCGGCGTCATCCTTGACTCCTCTCTCCTTCTCGACTGTGAGCCCGTTGTTGGGTAGGGACCGTCTCTGTATGTTGCCAACTTGTACTTCCCAAGCTCTTAGTACAGTGCTCTGCACGCCGTAAGCGCTCAATAAATACGATTGAATGAATGAATAATTCAACCCACGTTCAGATTATCACTGAATCCTGTCAGATCAGCCGTCACGATATTGCAAAATCTGCCCTTTCCTCTCCGTCCAAACTGCCACCACGTGAATCTGTCCCACTGTGATCACCATATCAGCCTCCTTGCTGACCTCCCTGCCTCCCGTCTCTCCCCACCCCAGTCCCTACTTCATTCCGCTGCTCCCAGATGATTTTAGACTGTGAGCCCACTGTTGGGTGGGGACCGTCTCTATATGTTGCCAACTTGTACTTCCCAAGCGTTTAGTACAGTGCTCTGCACACAGTAAGCGCTCAATAAATACGATTGATGATGATTTTTCTACACAAATGTTCAGTCCACATTTCACCACTGAAGAACCTCCTTATTAAACAAATTCCTTACCATCAGCTTTAAAGCCCTCTGTCACCTTGCCCCCTCCTACTTTACCGCCCTGATTTTCTACTACAACCCAGCGCAAACATGTTACTCCTCTAATGCCAACCTACTCTCTGTACTCATATATCTCGCCAACAATAATAATAATGGCATTTATTAAGCGCTTACTATGTGCGCAGCACCTCTCGCCCGTGTCTTGCCTGTGGCCGGGAACCCCCTCCCTCTTCCCATCCGGCAGGCAATTACTCTCCCCACCTTCAAAACCTTATTGAAGGCATTATCTCCCGCCCACGACGAGCTTACAGTCTAGTCTAGCTGTTTTCCTGCTGTCCGTTCTTTTGGAAAAATTATTCTGGAAGGGGCTTGTTAAAATCCAGAAAATCCTGTATATATGTTTATACATATTTATTACTCTATTTATTTTATTTTGTTAATATGTTTGGTTTTGTTCTCCATCTCCCCCTTCTAGACTGTGAGCCCACTGTTGGGTAGGGACTGTCTCTAGATGTTGCCAACTTGTACTTCCCAAGCGCTTAGTGCAGTGCTGTGTACACAGTAAGCGCTCAATAAATATGATTGATTGATATCTCCCGCCCACAATGAGCTTACAGTCTAGTCTAGCTGTTTTCCTGCTCTCCGTTCTTTTGGAAAAATTATTCTGGAAGGGGCTTGTTAAAATCCAGAAAATCCTGCATATATGTATATATGTTTGTACATATTTATTACTCTATTTTACTTGTACATATCTATTCTATTTATTTTATTTTGTTAATACGTTTGGTTTTGTTCTCTGTCTCCCGCTTCTAGACTATGAGCCCACTGTTGGGTAGGGACCGTCTCTATATGTTGCCAACTTGGACTTCCCAAGCGCTTAGTGCAGTGCTCTGCACACAGTAAGCGCTCAATAAATACGATTGATTGATTGATTGATTGATATCTCCCGCCCACGACGAGCTAACAGTCTAGTCTAGCTGTTTTCCTGCTCTCCGTTCTTTTGGAAAAATTATTCTGGAAGGGGCTTGTTAAAATCCAGAAAATCCTGTATATATGTATATATGTTTGTACATACTTATTACTCCATTTATTTATTTTACTTGTACATATCTATTCTATTTATTTTATTTTGTTAATATGTTTGGTTTCGTTCTCTGTCTCCCCGTTCTAGACTGTGAGCCCACTGTTGGGTAGGGACTGTCTCTATATGTTGCCAACTTGTACTTCCCAAGCGCTTAGTGCAGTGCTCTGCACACAGTAAGCGCTCAATAAATACGATTGATTGATTGATTGATTCATATCTCCCGCCCACGACGAGCTTACAGTCTAGTCTAGCTGTTTTCCTGCTCTCCGTTCTTTTGGAAAAAGTATTCTGGAAGGGGCTTGTTAAAATCCAGAGAATCCTGTATATTTGTATATATGTTTGTACATACTTATTACTGCATTTATTTATTTTACTTGTACATATCTATTCTATTTATTTTATTTTGTTAATATGTTTGGTTTCATTCTCTGTCTCCCCCTTCTAGACTGTGAGCCCACTGTTGGGTAGGGAACTGTCTCTATATGTGCCAACTTGGACTTCCCAAGCGCTTAGTACAGTGCTCTGCACACAGTAAGCACTCAATAACTACGATTGATTGATTGATCCAGACAGACACTCTTCCGTAATAGTCTCATTAGGCTTAGTACAGTGCTCTGCACACAGTAAGCGCTCAATAAATACGATTGATTGATTGATTAGGGCATTTAGAACTTATTCTGTTTCAAGCACCAGAGCTTTGTACGGTGCTCGGCACGGAGCAAGTGTTTAACAAACGTTGTTGTAGTTGCTTTTATCATTACTATGTGACTTGCCCAGGATCACACAGCAGGCCAGAGCCAGAATTCAAAGCCCCATCTTGTGACTACAAGCCCTGGGCTTTTTCCACTCCACCAGCACACTGACTCATGGCCTAATTATCCTCACTTTCCCTGGGTTTCATGCATTTTATCCTGCATCTTCCAGCAACGTTAAAGTGTCGAAGAAACCCACCGATCTGGCCACACAACAGCCCTGTTAGGTTTATTGCTAAATTCTGGAAAGAAAAACAGAAAGTCTGGAAAGTTGATCTAAGCCCCCAAGTCGCTTGACAAGACGAAAAACAAAAATTCGGCATTCTGCACTTTCGTCTTTTGTAGGGACTGTCATTCATTTTGTATTCCCTTTTTGTGTGTGTGTGTGCGTGTGTTGAAGATAAGCGGGGAGAAGCTGTATGATTGGGGCCTGCAAGGATACATCACCCTGGAATACCTTTGGAAGGAGACCTTGAAGAAGAAACCTGGAAAGGAAGCAGGGGAGAAGGGCAAGGTAAGTTTCTTGCCTGCCTCTTCTGAAGCCTCTCAATAAAAACAAGCAGTGTGGCTCAGTGGAAAGAGCGCAAGACTGGAAAGAGTGGCTTGGGAGTCAGAGGACTTGGGTTCTAATCCGGGCCTGGAATGCCCCCAGTCCCTCTGCCCATCCGCCAAGCTCGCTCTCTTCCTCCCTTCAAGGCCCTACTGAGAGCTCACCTCCTCCAGGAGGCTTTCCCAGACTGAGCCCCTTCCTTCCTCTCCCCCTCGTCCCCCTCTCCATCCCCCCCATCTTACCTCCTTCCCTTCCCCACAGCACCTGTATATATGTTTGTACATATTTATTACTCTATTTATTTTACTTGTACATATCTATTCTATTTATTTTATTTTGTTAGTATGTTTGGTTTTGTTCTCGGTCTCCCCCTTTTAGACTGTGAGCCCACTGTTGGGTAGGGACTGTCTCTAGATGTTGCCAACTTGGACTTCCCAAGCGCTTAGTACAGTGCTCTGCACATAGTAAGCGCTCAATAAATACGATTGATGATGATTTATTGATTTATTTATTTTACTTGTACATATCTATTCTATTTATTTTATTAGTATGTTTGGTTTTGTTCTCTGTCTCCCCCTTTTAGACTGTGAGCCCACTGTTGGGTAGGGACTGTCTCTAGATGTTGCCAACTTGGACTTCTCAAGCGCTTAGTACAGTGCTCTGCACATAGTAAGCGCTCAATAAATACGATCGATGATGATTTATTGATTTATTTATTTTACTTGTACATATCTATTCTATTTATTTTATTAGTATGTTTGGTTTTGTTCTCTGTCTCCCCCTTTTAGACTGTGAGCCCACTGTTGGGTAGGGACTGTCTCTAGATGTTGCCAATTTGTACTTCCCAAGCATTTAGTACAGTGCTGTGCACATAGTAAGCGCTCAATAAATACGATCGATGATGATTTATTGATTTATTTATTTTACTTGTACCTATCCTATTTTATTTTGTTTAGTATGTTTGGTTTTGTTCTCGGTCTCCCCCTTTTAGACTGTGAGCCCACTGTTGGGTAGGGACTGTCTCTAGATGTTGCCAACTTGGACTTCCCAAGCGCTTAGTACAGTGCTCTGCACACAGTAAGCGCTCAGTAAATACGATTGATTGATTGATTGATTCCTTTCCCTTCTGCGTTTTTTTGGTCTCTCCAGGGCGGAGAGAAAAACAGCCCTCCGGCAGAACTGGGACCCAAGTGAAACACTCCAAGGTCTGCCTGCCTGGAAGAAGCAGGTAATCTGGACACAACGCTCTCTCTCCCTCCCTGTGGGTCTTTCTCCTTTTAGAAGCATGTAAAGCCACCGTTAATTTCCTCATAATAAGAATAATAATAATAATAATGGCATTTATTAAGCACTTACTATGTGCAAAGCACTGTTCTCAGCACTGGGGAGTTTACAGAGTGATCAGGTTGTCCCACGTGGGGCTCACAGTCTTCATCCCCATTTTACAGATGAGGGCACTGAGGCCCAGAGAAGTGAAGTGACTTGCCCAAAGTCACACAGCTGACAAGTGGCGGAGCCGGGATTCGAACCCATGACCTCTGACTCCAAAGCCCGGGCTCTTTCCCCTGAGCCAAGCTGCTTCCCTGTGTGACCTCAGGCGAGCGGATGGAGCACGAAGTGGCGAAGCGGGAGACCCCCACACCTAACCCCTGCTGTGTGACTTTGGGTAAGTCACTTCACCCCTCTGGGCCTCAATTTCTTCCTCTGTAAAATGGGACTAGCATACTTGGGACAGGAACTGTGCTTAATCTGACTGATTTTTTTCTACAATAGTACTGAGTGCATTGTAATTATTAAATATATATATACATATAAACGTATATGTGTATATATATATGGTATTTGTTAAGCACTTACTGTGGGCTAGGGGTAGATCCAAGCTAATCAGGTTGGACACAGTCCCTGTCCCACGTGGGGCCCACAGTCTAAGTAAGAGGGAGACTTAGAATACCCATTTTACAGAGCAGGAAACTGAGGCACCGAGAAGTGAAGTGACTTGCCTGAGGTCACACAGCAGGCAAGGGGCAGATCCAGGGACAGAACCCAGGTCCTCTGATTCCCAGGCCCGAGCTCTTTCCACTAGGCCACCCTGCACACCAATGGCAGAGAACCCAGGTGTCTTGACCTGAAGGCCATAAATTGTCTCTCAGGCCTTTTTATCCGTGTTTTTTTTTACTTTTTTCTTCTGGCTTTAGGGAAAGCCTGCAGATCCCACGCAGCAGGCCATGTTTCCTGTCAAAGATGAATGTCCCGAATACAGAAAACCCCCGACCCGTCCTCAGGAAAGCTTCGGCCAAGCTCTTCGAGGGTCCGGGCGGAAGCCACATCACCGGGAATGGACTGATTTGAACTCCTTTCTGTCCGAGATCCCCGAAGGAACCTCCGATGCCTCCCGCCTCCCCCCTTGCTGCTGCTTTTTATGTACATAATTAAAATTCCAACTAAGTCCAAGCCACCGGCATTTTTTCTGCTCCCGACACCCTCGAGGCCAGAACCTCAGCCCTGTCCTGCCGGTGGAGTTTTGAAAGAAAAAGAAAATGGGGGTCCCGGATGCCCCCCTGGGAAAAATCCTGCGGGGCCGGTTTTCTGTTGAGCTTTCTCGGGTTCACCTTCCGTTTGATCAAACGTTCTGCCTCGCCAGGGAAAGTAGATAATCAATCAATCAATCAATCGTATTTATTGAGCGCTTACTGTGTGCAGAGCACTGTACTAAGCGCTTGGGAAGTACAGGTTGGCAACATATAGAGACAGTCCCTACCCAACAGTGGGCTCACAGTCTAAAAGGCCGTTATCTAAAAGATAATGGATTGCCATCCTGCCCCAGGTGGATAGACTAATGGATAGAGCCCGGGCGTGGGAGTCAAAAGATCATGAGTTCTAATCCTGCCCCTGTCATTTGTCTGCTGTGTGCCCTTTGGCAAGTCACTTCACTTCTCTGGGCCTCCGTTCCCTCATCTGTAAAATGGGGATTGAGACTCCGAGCCCCCCACCGTGGGACAGGGACTGTGTCCAACCTGATTTGCTTGTAGCCACACCTGCGCTGAGTACAGTGCCTGGCACGTAGTAAGCGCTGAACAAATGCCGCAATTATCATTATTATGATGGATGGGAAACGTTTGCATCGATCCCTTTTCTCCCTGAATGCCCAGCAGATCGAGAATAAGAAAGTTGTGTTGGGTGGGAAACCAGTTAGAGCCTGGGGCTGCCAAAATTTTTATTTATTTTATTTTATTTTATTTTTGTGTGTGTGTGCGTGTCTCTCCCATATCCCACACTGACTTTCACGCCCTCACAGGGGAACTGCATTCATTCATTCAGTTGTATTTATTGAGCGCTTACTAGATGCAGAGCACTGTACTAAGCACTTGGGAGAGAACAATATGTGTATGTTTTTACACGTATGTAAAACGTGTAAAATACGTTTTACACATAAAACCTATGTGTAAAATACAGTACACACATACTGTATTTACACAATATGTGTATTTACACATTGTGTAAATACAGTATCCTTTTTGTGGACCTATCCCCAGTTGACACTGGGGTTTTATGAGGAGCTCGGGAGACATTTTGAGCACTTTAGGAGTTGAAAAGTCTCTCCCCGCCCATCTTTCCTTTCCATGCATTTTTTTTTCCTGCAAACGTTCTTTTGCATCCTAATGTAAATATCCCTGTAAATTGAAAGGCACAGACCGAATTGTAAATCTCCCCTCCAAGAACCGCGATCGTATGCCTTCAGTAATAAAGTGGTTCCTGATTTGCGCCATTCATTATGAACCTAGCGATCTTATTCACACTCTTCAAGGAGAGTATACAACATTGGAGCTCTGAAAACACCTTTCTCTTCAAGGGAGAAATTCAAAACAGTCGCTGACATTGGGGCTCGCAGTCTAAGTAAGAGGGAGAACGGGGGTACTGCATCACCATCTTCCAGTTGAGGCCCAGAGACGTGAAGTGACTTGCCCAGGGTCACACAGCAGACAAGTGGCGGAGCCAGGATTAGAACCCACTTCCCTCTGGTTCCCGGGCCTGTGCTCATTCCACCAGCCCAGGCTGCTTCTTATCTATGATATCCAACAAAAAGTCATCTTTATAATACTAATTGTGGTGTTTTAAGTGCTTACGATGTGCCAAGCACTGGCATAGATACAAGATAATTAGCTTGAACACCACATTTCAAAAGGAAAGGAGAACACGGGTACAGAAACTCCAGTTTACAGATGAGGAAACGAAACTGAAACCTCTAGACTATAAGCTTATTTTCGGCAGGGAATGTGGGGCCGATTCTGTTGCATTGTAATAATAATAATGGCATTTATTAAGACATTACTATGTGCAAAGCACTGTTCTAAGCGCTGGGGAGATTACAAGGTGATCACGTTGTCCCAAGGGGGGGCTCACAGTCTTAATCCCCATTTTACAGATGAGGGAACTGAGGCACAGAGAAGTGACCAGCCCAAAGTCACATAGCGGGCAATTGGCAGAGTCGGGATTTAATAATAATAATAATGCTATTCGCAAAACACTGTTCTAAGCGCTGGGGAGGTTACAAGGTGATCAGGTTGTCCCACGGGGGGCTCACAGTTTTAATCCCCATTTTACAGATGAGGTAACTGACAGAGAAGTGAAGTGACTTGCCCAAAGTCACGCAGCTGACAAGTGGCGGAGCTGGAATTTGAACCCATGACCTCTGACTCCAAAGTCCGGGCTCTTTCCGCTGAACCACGCGGCTTCCCAATCACTCCCAAGCGATCAGTACTGTGCTCTGCACATCGTAAGTGCTTAATAACCGCTACTGATTGATAAATTAACTTGCCCAAAGCCACGGAGCAGGTGAGTGGCAGAACTAGAACCCATGTCTCCTGAGTCCCAACCCTGTGATTCTTTTCATTAGGTCAGACTGCTTTGGACCATGGACCCAGCGCTTAGAACAGTGCTTTGCACGTAGTAAGCGCTTAACAAATACCAAAATTATTATTATTATGGAGTGTAATCAATCAAAGGCATTTATTGAGTGCTTACTATGTGCACAGCTCTGTACTGAGCGCTTGGGAGAGTACAATATAACAGAATTAGCAGTCGGGTCAAGGGCCAGGAATCAAACAAGAACGAGCAAGTTGCATCAAGCAGGAAGATTCGGCTGAAAGCTCAGTCATTCGATTGTATTTATTGAGTGCTCCCAGTGTACGGAGCATCATCATCATCATCATCAATCGTATTTATTAAGCGCTTAGTATGTGCAGAGCACTGTACTAAGCGCTTGGGAGAGGACAATATAACAGACAGATTCCCGGCCCACGAGCTTACAGTCTAGAGACGAAAGCTCTTTAAAGGGAGCTTAGACTGTAAGCTCCTTGTGGGCGGGGAATGTGTCTTTTTATTGTTATATTATACTGTCGAAGAGCTCTGCACACAGTAAGCACTCAATAAATACGATTGAATGCATGACTGAATACAGAGAAGCAGCGTGGCTCAGTGGAAAGAGCCCCGGCTTTGGAGTCAGAGGTCACGGGTTCAAATCCCGGCTCCGCCAACTGTCAGCTGTGTGACTTTGGGCAAGTCACTTCGCTTCTCTGTGCCTGTTACCTCATCTGTAAAATGGGGGTTAAAATTGTGAACTCCCCATGATCATCTTGTAACCTCCCCAGCGCTTGCTTAGAACAGTGCTTTGCACATAGTAAGCGCTTAATAAATGCCATTATTATTATTATTATTATTATGAGCTAAGATCAATCAATCAATCAATCAGTCGTATTTATTGAGCGCTTACTATGTGCAGAGCACTGTACTAAGCGCTTGGGAAGTACAAATTGGCAACACATAGAGACAGTCCCTACCCAACAGTGGGCTCACAGTCTAAAAGGGGGAGACAGAGAACAAAACCCAACATACCAACAAAATAAAATAAATAGGATAGAAATGTACAAGTAAAATAAATAAATAAATAGAGTAATAAATATGTGCAACCATATATACATCTATACAGGTGCTGTGGGGAAGGGAAGGAGGTAAGATGGGGGGATGGAGAGGGGGACGAGGGGGAGAGGAAGGAAGGGGCTGAGGGTGGGAAGGCCTCCTGGAGGAGGTGAGCTCTCAGCAGGGCCTTGAAGGGAGGAAGAGAGCGAGCTTGGCGGAGGGGCAGAGGGCAGATTAGACTGAAAGCCTTGCTTGACAGGTGCTCAGTAAATACCACTGATTGATGGACTGAACAAGGAAGAAGTTGGCAGCGCCCTTCAAAGTGAGACTCAGTTGTAACTTCTGTTCTCACAGGGGATATTATCGCCGGCCTTTGTGTCCCACTTGAAACAGATTCCTGTGATTCAGACGTGGTTTCGGTTTCCCACCGAAGAGCCGCTCGGTTTCCTCACAACAGGACACTGACTCAGGCCTCCCGACGCGTTTTTCGGAAGCTCCCGGAGCCGTATCACGGAGGCAGTGAGGCAACAGCAGCCGCGCTGTTAGAGAAGCAGCGTGGGCTAGTGGATAGTCAGGAGGGCCTGGGTTCCAATCCTGGCTCTTCCACTTGCCTGCTGTGAGTCCTTCGCTAGTTCGCTCCACTTCTCTGTGCCTCGTCTGTAAAATGGGGATTGGGACTGTGAGCCCCACGTGGGACAGGGACTGTGTCCAAACCAATTCACTTGTGGTTGGTACAGTGGCTGGCACATACTTCCCAAGCGCTTAGTACAGTGCTCTGCACACAGGAAGCGCTCAATAAGTATGATTGATTGATTGATCGGCACATAGTAAGCGCTTGACAAATACCACGATTATTATTGTTATTGTTAGTATTATTCACGCGGCAGCGGGATCCCACCTTCCTTATCGCTTTAAGATCGGAAGTAATGAGATCCTAACATGCCTCAAATAATAATAATAATGATGGTATTTATTAAGCGCTTACTATGTGCAAAGCACCATTCTAAGCGCTGGGGAGGTTACAAGGTGATCAGGTTGTCCCATGGAGTGCTCACAGTTTTAATCCCCATTTTATAGATGAGGTAACTGAGGCACAGAGAAGTGAAGTGACTTGCTCAAAGTCACACAGCTGACAACTGATGGAGCCGGGATTCGAACCCCTGACCTCTGACTCCAAAGCCCGTGCTCTTTCCACTGAGCCACGCTGCTTCCCATAATAATGATGGCATTTGTTAAGCGCTTCCTATGTGCCAAGCACTGTTCTAAGCGCTTGGGGGGATCCAAGGTGATCAGGTTGTCCCATGTGGGGCTCACACTCGTAATCCCCATTTTACAGATGAGGTAGCTGAGGCTCAGAGAAGCTAAGTGACTTGCCCAAGTTCACGCAGGCAGGATTTGAACCCATGACCTCTGACTCCAAAGCCCGGGCTCTTTCCACTGAGCCACGCTGCTGACCAGGGCCCCTGGTCAGTCGGTCAGTTATATTTGTTGAGCGCTTACTGTATGCAGAGCACTGTACTAAGTGTTTGGGAGAGGCCAATATAACAATAATTAGACACATTCCCAGTTCACAACGAGCTAAGTCTAGAGGGGGCAACAGACATCAATAGAAAGAAATAAATGACGGATATGGACGTAAGTGCCGTTTGGGAGGGGGGATGAATAAAGGGAGCAAGTCAGGGCGACGCAGAAGGGAGTGGGAGAAGAGGAAAGGAGGGCGCAGTCAGGGAATGCCTCTTGGAGGAGATGGGCCTTCAATCAATCAATCAATCAATCAATCAATCATATTTATTGAGCGCTTACTGTGTGCAGAGCACTGTACTAAGCGCTTGGGAAGTACAAGTTGGCAACATACAGAGACGGTCCCTACTCAACAGTGGGCTCACAGTCTAGAAGGGGGAGGCAGAGAACAAAACAAAACGTATTAACAAAATAAAATAAATAGAATAAATATGTACAAGTAAAATAAATAAATACATACAGTAATAAATACATGCAAACATATATATAGGTGCTGTGGGGAAGGGAAGGAGGTAAGGCGGGGGAGATGGAGAGGGGGAAAGTCTCCAATAAGACTTTGAAAGGGGGGAAAGTACTTATTTGTTGGATATGAGGAAGGAGGGCATTCGAGGCCAGAGGCAGGACGTGGACAAGATGCGCCCGCTCCCCTATGCCTCCAATTTTTTCATTGTCTTTTTCCTTTCCTCTTCCTCAGCCGGCAGAAGGGCCAGCTCCGGAGCGGGGCGGGAGGAGACGGGGCTGTTGCGGGGGCAATCCTTCTTGGGGGCTCGGCAGCTGGAAGCCAAGGTGGAAGTTTTGTCAACAGGAAACACGGGTGACGACTCGCTGATTTAAAAACAATCATCTCTTGTTTTCGCCATCGGTTTAGGAAGATGCCTATTTCCACGTACATCGGGGGCGGTGAGTATTTTTCAGCCGCTCTTTGGATTGTCGTGGAGTGCCCAGGTTCTAGATTTGAGTAGAGCAGTCCACACGACAATCCAAAGAGCGGCTAAAAAATACTCACCGAACCCCTGACGTACTTGGAAATAGGCATCTTCCTAAACCGATGGCGAAAATCAGTGTATTTGTTGTGTGCTGAGCAGTCAAGTCAATCATATTGTTTGAGCTCTTACTGTGTGGAGAGCACTGTACTAAGCCCTTGGGAGAGTACGCTATAACAATATTAACAGGCATATTCCCTGCTCACAACGAGCTTATAGTCTAGAGGGACTGTACTAAGCGCCGGGGAGCGTACAATCAATCAATTTTTGAGCGTTTACTATGAGCCGAGCACTGTCCTAAGCACCTGGGAGAGTACAATACAACGGAGTTGGTAGACATGATTCCTACCCACAAAAGCTTACAGTCTGAAGTTCTAGACTTTTTTACGGTATATGTTCACAAGCAGCGTGGCTCAGTGGAAAGAGCACGGGCTTTGGAGTCAGAGGTCATGGGTTCAAATCCCGGCTCCACCCTCAGCTGTGTGACTTTGGGCAAGTCACTTCACTTCTCTGTGCCTCAGTTCCCTCATCTGTAAAATCGGGATTAAGACTGTGAGCCCCCCGTGGGACAACCTGATCACCTTGTAACCTCCCCAGCGCTTAGAACAGTGCTTTGCACATAGTAAGCGCTTAATAAATGCCATTATTATTATTATTACTATGTGCCAGGCACTGTACTAAGCTCTAGGTAGATACAAGCTAATCGGGTTGGACACAGTCCCTGTCCCACATAGAGCTCACAGTCTTAATTCCCATTTTCCAGATGAGGTAACTGAGACACAGAGAAGTCAAGTGACTTGTCCAAGGTCACACAGCAGACAAATGGCATAGCCGGGATATAACCTAGGTCCTTCTGACTCCCAGGACTACCTAGTTCTTCCTCTCCACCTCAAGCATTTAGGTCTTGAAGGCCTGTTAGGGAAATTTAGACTGGAAGAAAAAATAGGCCATGAAGACTTAACTGAGAAAATTTAGCAGAAGAACTGAACAGGTCTTTAAAGACCTAAAGTGGAGAATAAAAGAAGCCATCAAGACTCGAATGAAAGAATTACCCAAACTGGGAAAACCTGAAAGAGAAACTTCAACAGGCCAGGAAGACCTGATTGGGAGAATTAGATAGGAAAATTATCCAGGCCACGAAGAGCTACGTGGGGAGAATCAAACAGGCCATGAAGACTTAGATGGGGAGAATCAAATGGGCCATGAAGACCTGACTGAGAGAATTAAACAGGAGACTCAAACAGGCCATGAAAACAAGAATGGGAGATATTTTAAAGGCCATAAAAACCTGACCTGGAAAAGTAGAATTAGCCATGAAGAACTATATGGGATTATTAAAGGAAGAATCAAACAGGTTGTGAAGAGCAGAATGGGATAGGCAGGCCATGGAGACCTAAATAGGAAAATAAAACAGGAAAATCCAGCAGGCCATGAGGACCTGCAAGGGAAAATCAGGTAAATCCATGAAGACCTGAATGGGAAAATCATGCAACTCCAAGAAGACCTGAATGGAGAAATTAAATGGGACAATAATCAAGGCCATGATGACCAGAAAAGGAGAATTAGATGGGAAAATTGCCCATGTCATTGGGACCTAAATGGGAGAATGAAACTGGAGAATCAAACAGGCCATGAAGATCTGAAGATTAGGAAAATTATAATGGTAGTTTATCCAGATCATAAAAACCTAAATGGGACCTAAACTGGAGAATCAAACAGGCCATAATTCTCCCAGGCTGGGAGAATTAGAATGGAAAAATCTTCCATTTCTTGAAGACCTAAATGGGAGAATTAAACTGCACAGTCTAACAAGCCATGACCAATTCTCTCTCTCAAAGGGAGAATCAAACAGGCCATGACCAGGAGAATAAGTGGGGAAAGTTATCCAGGCCATGGAGACCTAAATCAGACAACTACACTGAAGAGTCAAACAGGTCATGACGATGACCTAAATAAGACTATTACAGTGGAGAATCACAGGTCATAAGGACCCGTCAAGAAGGTTAAGAATGGAAAATTATAGAGGCCATGAAAACCTAGCCAGGAGAAATAGGTGGGAGAATTAAACTGGAGAATTAAATATGCCGCAAAGATCTGACCGGGAATATTAGTCAGGAACATGATCCAGGACATAAAGACCTTAATAAGAGCATTAAAGTGGTGAATCAAACAGGCCATAAAGACCTGAAAGGCACATTTAAACAGGCCATGAAGACTTGACTGGGAGAATTAGACAGAAAAAATAACCAGGCTGTGAAGCCTTCAATCGAGAGCATTAATGAAGCAATAAGGGCTTCAGAGGGAGAACTAACGAGGCTTTTAAGACCTGAATGGGAGAATTAAACAGGCTCCGAATATCTGATCGAATGAACTAAACAAAATGAAACCCACCACTAAAACCTGGAGAAAAATTAACCTGGAAGCTTGGCATAAAGCCAAAAATATTTCCTTTTCTTCTTCAAATATTCAATTTTTTGCTCCTGGCTATAATAATAATAATAGTTTTTGTTAAGCACTTACTATGTGCCAAGCGCTGTTCTAAGCACTGGGGTAGATACAAGGTAAGCGAGTTGTCCCAGATGAGGCTCACAATCTTAATCTCCATTTTAACAGATGAGGTCACTGAGGCACCGATAAGGTAAGTGATTTGTCCGAAGTCACACAGCTGACAAATGGCGGAACCGGGATTAGAACCCACATCCTCTGACTCCCAAGCCCAGGCTCTCCCCATTTAGCCACGCTGATTCTATAGAGGCACGGCCATGAAATGCTCACAAGTCTTTGAGAAATAATTTGAGATTTAATGGGGTTAGAGCACAGGCCTGGGAATCAGAAGGTCATGGATTCTAAACCTGACTCTGCCACTTGTCTGCCGTATAGCCTCGGGCAAGTCACTTCACTTCTCTGTGCCTCAGTTACCTCATTTGTAGAATGTGGATTAAGACTGTGAGCCCTATATAGTCCAGGGGCTGTGACCAACCTGATTATCTTGTATCTACCCCAATGCTTAGAACAGTGCTTGGCACATAGTAAGCTTTTAACAAATACCATTATTATTACCTAAAAGAGTTCTCCTTTATATTCATCTCTTGCCCAGTTGTCTACAACTTGACTCACAGATATATTTTCCTCAACTCTAGCTTCATTGTCTCGATTTTCTTTCTCTTGGGGCATCTGAGCCTTTGGAAGTTTTGGAATTCTCATACCAGTCGTTGGATGGGAAACACAAAAATTCATTTTTCTTATTGTTGTTCATTAAAGCTAGCGATTCAGCATTGCCGTGTCTTTTTTAAAAATCAATTTTCTCCATTTATTATTCAGTCAGTATTTCACTGCCCTGAATGTTTGTTATAGGTAACTGCTTTTGATACTTTATCGTATCTAGACCAGAATCCCACCTTTGCCAACTTACAGCCCGGGTCAAATTGGAACAACACACACAAGCAAAAGGGTAAAGAATTATAATTACTCTGCTATAAATGATTCACATTTTCCTTTCTGCCTGGGCCTATCATATATCCCTAGATTACCTCACTTATCTGTTTCCTTATCCTCAATCTCGCTCTCCGTATGACTGTATGACAGATCCCAACCTGTCTCGATTACTGGATCTCCAGAATAATAATAATAACAGTAATAATAATGGTACTTGTTAAGCACTTACTATGTATCAAGCACTGTACTAAGAACTGGAGTTAATATAAAATAATCAGGGAGTACAGGTATTGCACCCCCATTTTGCAGATGAGGAAAATGAGGCACAGGGAAGTGAAGTGACTTGCCCCAGGTCACACAGCAGACAAGGGGTGGAGCCAGGGAAAGAACCCAGGTCCTCTGACACCCAGTCCTGAGCGCTTTCTGCTAGGCCACGGCGCTTCCGAGACCGTGAGCTTGTTGTGGGCGGCATGGATTGTCTCTCTTTATTGCTTTACTGTACTTTCCCAAGTGCTTAGTACAGTGCTCTGCCCACAGTAAGAGCTCAATTACCTGACTGAATGAACGAATGAATGAATGAATCTGCAGGAGAGTCAATAAGAGACCATCAGGTAGTTGAGGGGGTTGAAAGTCTGTAGTTTCACTCGATTCAGGGGAGGAAGAGGGAGAAGTTGATGGCATCGAACCACACAAACCTATCCTTTCATCCTCACAGAAATAATAAAAACAACTCCTTGGGGTTCTAGAGCAAGCTGAGTGGTAAGACCAGCGGTCTGAAATTTCTCCGGTCCTCTGCGTTTCCAAGGTGCTAAGCTGAGAGAGTTCACGCTAAGGAAACAAAAATTACATTCTCTCATATCATCATCATCAATCGTATTTATTGAGCACTTACTATGTGCAGAGCACTGTACTAAGCACTTGGGAAGTACAAATTGGCAACATATAGAGACAGTCCCTACCCAACAGTGGGCTCACAGTCTAAAAGTGGGCTCACAGTCTAAAATCACTAAAATCATATCACAGAGACTCAGAGATGAAGAGTAACCAAGTCAGCTTCTAACTGGAATTCCAACTACACAGTCTTTATTGGGCAAACTTCAACTTTAGTTTGAATTAAATTCAGCAAACTGCGGCTCATTTTATCCCACCGTGAGCTGTTCAAACACGGCTGAGCTGGGACTTGTACATTTTAGGACTGGATCTAAGGAATATCAAGCACACCCTCCCCCAAAGGGACCCGTCTTCTTACCTGCTTCGTTGGCTCAGCGGTCGAGGGCTTGGTGCTTCTGTCCCCGCGATGAGAGGATGGAGCAGGGCAGGGCGAGAGGATAAAGATGAAAACTTTTCCCCGGCTCATTTGGGAGAAACAGCGTGGATGCCCCTAAGGCCTCAAACGTTCTCTTTCTTTCTCCAGCAGCCCAAGCCACAAAGGGAAGCAGCCTGGCTTGGTGGAAAGAGCACGCGCCTGAAAGTAAAAAGACCTGGTTTGTAATCCCGGCTCTGCTAACTGCTCTCCGTATGACCTTGGGCAAGTCACTTCACTTCTCTGGGCCTCAGTTCATCAACTGTAAAAATGGGGATTCAACTCCTGTTCTCCCTCCTACTTAGACTGTCAGCCCCATGTGGTACAGGGACTATAGCCTATTTAATTGACCTATACCTTCCCCAGCACTTAGAAGGGTGTTTGACACATAGTAAGTACTTAACAAATACCATCAAAAAAAATACTGGCGCTGATAGCTGTTTTTGATTTTGTTCAAACTTTTTCTGAGGGCTACCTATCTCCTTTTCCACCTAAAATGTCATCTGTGTTCTCTCATGCATACAGATCTTGAAGAACTGAATAGAAAAATTAAGCAGGCCAAGAAAACCTGACTAGGAGAATTAAAAGGGAAAATGATTTACGTCATGAAGACCTAAACGGGACAACCAAACTGGAAAATTCAACAGGCCGCGAAAACCTGAGTGGGAGAATTAAACAGGCTACGCGGGCCTCACTGGGAGAATCAGAATAGCAAATTATCCTGATCATGATGTTCTAAATGGGAGAATTAAACAGGAGAATCAAACAGACCGTGAAGACATGAATGGAAGAATAAAACAAGAAAATCAAATAGACCGTGAAAACTGAGTGGGAAAATCAGGCCGTCCATAAAGCCCTGAATGGGAGAATTAAATGGGACCACAATCAAAGCCATGAAGACCTAATTGGCACGTTTACACGGGTGAATTTAACATGCCAGAATGAGAGAATTAAATAGGAGGGTCAAACAGGCCATGAAGACCTGAGCGGGAAAATATCAATGGAAAATATCAATGGAAAAATATCCAGTTCATGAAGACCCAAATGGGATAATTAAACTGCAGAATCACACAAGCTGAGAAGAGCTCAAACAGGAGAATTAGGAGGGAAATGTACCCAGGCCTTGAAGACCTAAATGGGAGCATTAAAGAGGAAAACCAACAGGCCGTGAAGACCAGAATGGGAGAATTAATCAGGCTGTGAAGACTTGCGTGGGAGAATTCGAATGGAAATATATCCAAGCCATGAATACACAAATGAAAGAACAGGCTGTGAAGAGCTCAAAAGGAGAATTAAACAGGTCATAGAGACCTGATTAGGAGAGTTAGAGAGGAAAAGCATTCCAGCCACGAAGGTCTAAATGGGACAATTAAAACTGGAGAATCATACAGGACAAGGAGATCTGACTGGTGAAATTAAACGGGAGAATTAAACCAGCTATGAAGATCTGACCAGGTGGATTAGATCAGAAAATTATCGAGGCCACAAAGAACTAAATGGGATAACTGAACTGGAGAATCAAATAGACCATGAAGATTTGACTGGGAGAATTATACAGGTCATGAAGACCTGACTAGGAAAATTAAAACGGAAAATTAACCAGGTCAACGGAAGAATTAAATGGGAGAATTAATCAAATGGGAATCCTCACAGGCCATTAAGACCAGAGTGAGTTAGGAGATTTAACTAGGGAATGAAGCCCTAATTGTGAGCATTAATGAAGCCATCAGGACTTCAAAGGAGAATTAAGCAGACTTTAAAAACCTGAAAGGGAGAATTAAATAGGTCCTGAAGACTTGAGTGAATGAATTAAACAGGAAAGCTAAAGTAGCCATGAAGACTTTAAGGAGAAAATTAACCAGGAATCTTGGCATGAAGCCAAAATCTCTCCTTTTTCCTTAAGTATTCAGTGTTTCTTTTTTCTTCCTCCTGGCCATAAAGACATAAGGTAGAGCACCTACAGGTTTCAGGGCATTAGTTTGGGAACTAAAAGAGTCTTCCTTTATCCATCTCTTGCCCAACCATCACCAACCTGATTCAGTTATATTCTTCATTCATTCATTCAATCGTATTTATTGAGCGCTTACTGTGTGCAGAGCACTGTACTCTTCACCACCATCTTCAGTCTTCCAATTTTCTTTTCACTGGAGCATCCGGGCCTTTTGCGGTCTTGGAGTTGGCACAGTCCTTTGATAGGAAACCCAAAAAGGCAACCTCCTGATTGCTATTTCTTACCATTAGTGAGTCAGCATTAGCATGGCATATTTTATCACTTTTCCTCAGTTACTATTCAGTCAGTATTTCATTGTCCTGAATGTGTGTAGAGGCAAGATTTGCTTTTGGCATTTCACCATTACTGGGCTAGAATTCCCATGTTATTGTTATTATGGTACTTATTAAGCACTTCCTGTATCCCAATAATGTGTTATTATTATTGTTATTATTAATAATAACAATAATAGAGATGGCGTTTGTTAAGGGCTTACTATGTGCCTAGCACTGGTCTAATAGTATTTTTAAGCTCTCACTATGTACCAAACACTGTACTAAGCACAAGATCATCATGTGGGGTTCACAGTCCAAGTAGGAGTGAGAATAGAGTGGCAATGCTTCCACTCCCACCCCCAGTGTCTCCCTCCCCACTCTGTCCTTGCTTTCCCCCACTGTAATAAGGGGCTATTAAGGGACAGGTGCCAGATGGATGCAAATAATTATAGGACTCCTCCATTTATCAGGACTGCTCTATCTGGGAGAGAAGAAGAAGTAGGATAGAGAAAAGAGTCACCCCCAAATCCTCTCTTCCCGACCTCTGTCCCCTCCAGTCATGAGAATCCTATTGAGGTTTTGAGGATACCAAGTAGCAGTGTCCCCACCCCCTCTCACTTCTACTCCCCTGCAATATGGGGCTTGGAGTGACAACCGACACAGACACAATCACAGGATTCCTCCGTTATCCAGGGATGCTCTGACTGGGAGAGAAGAGGAAAAACCTGGAGTTAATGGCCTAATTCCCTGGTCCCTGCCACAGCTCCCCCTTCAATGGGGTATCTCATTGAGGTTCAGGGGGTAGCAAGTAGCAGACGTCTCCCGTCCCACTACTCCCCCTCCCAATGAGGCCCTGCTCCCTCCTCGCATAATGGGAAAGTCGTCAGGTCACCAATGTCAACACAACCATGTCTTGTATCTACCCCAGCGATTAGAACAGTGCTCGGCACATAGTAAGTACTTAACAAATGCCATCATTATTATTATAATGATGCTCTAAGTCGGATAGAAGAAAGGGAATGGTCAAGATGGGGAGGGAGGTGGCCAAATTTATCCCAAATCTCCCCATTTCCCTGCCCTCCCTCTCTGCCTTGCCACTGTCAATCAATCAATCATATTTATTGAGTGCTTACTGTGGGCAGAGCACTGTACTAAGCACCGTCCTTCCCACTGAGGAACAGAGGGCATTAAATGGCAGTGGCCGGCCTTGCTGCCTCCTGCAATATGACAGCTATCAGGTCATGGGTGAAGTCACAATTAGGCGATACCTATGCTCATCAGGGATGCTCCCTTGCTCCACTTAGCATCACCTCGTTCTTCCCTGGACAAAGGAAGAGGGCTGGATCTCTGCTGCTGTAGGGAAAAAGAAGCATGAACGTGGGCTTGGGAGTAAGAAGGACTTGGGTTCCAATCTTGGCTCTGCCATTAGTCTTCCAATAACCATGGTTTGAACAAATTTCTGTGGAAAATTTGCCTCAAACAGACATTCTTTTTAAAAAAAGGATGGAGTTTTTTTCCTTTTGGGCCTCCAAGAGATAGTAATACAGGGATAATTGTTAAAAGGATTGAGTTTTTTTTTCCTTTTGGGCCTCCAAGAGATAGTAATACAAGGATAGTTGTTAAAATGAAGTATTCACTAAATCATCCTGGAGGTATATTTAAAAAAAACAAAACCCCAAACCTGCCTTACACAGGGCTTCTTCCTTAAGTGTTGGTTTCATGTTTATCTAAATCCTTTTCCTTTTCTTTTCACTTAATCAATCAATCGTATTTATTGAGCGCTTACTGTGTGCAGAGCACTGTACTAAGCGCTTGGGAAGTCCAAGTTGGCAACATATAGAGATAGTCCCTACCCAACAGTGGGCTCACAGTCTAGAAGGGGGAGACAGAGAACAAAACCAAACATATTAACAAAATAAAATAAATAGAATATTCATTCATTCATTCAATCGTGTTTATTGAGTGCTTACTTTGTGCAGAGCACTGTAGTAAGCGCTTGGAAAGTACAATTCGGCAATAGAGACAATAATCTCATCTGGTTTATTGTTAAAGCGTACTCTCCCAATCACTTAGTACAGTGCTTTGCACACACTAAGCACTCATTCATTCATTCAATCGTATTTATTGAGCACTTACTGTGTGCAGAGCCCTTTACTAAGCGCTTGGGAAGTACAAGTTGGCGACATATAGAGATGGTCCCTACCCAACAACAGGCTCACAGTCTAGAAGCACTCAATAAATACGTTTGAAGGAAATAAATGAATCACTCCTTTAAGGGTGACTTTCTAAAGCTGAACCCTTAAATCACTGACACGGTGGAAAAAATCACGGTCAGATTGACTTATCCTGGCCCATGAAAGAAGGACATGGGGCTGCTCTGAATTCATTCATTCATTCATTCATTCAATCGTATTTATTGAGCGCTTACTGTGTGCAGAGCACTGTACTAAGCGCTTGGGAAGTACAGGTTGGAAGCATATAGAGACGGTCCCTACCCAACAACGAGCTCACGGTCTAGAGGGGGAGATAGACATTAATACAAATAGGTAACACAATAAATTACAGATAGATACATAGGTGCTGTGGGGAGTCATTCATTCAGTCTTGTACCCTAGCTAGTCAGTGGTAACAGATTTTATCAAAAATACCATAAACGTTTGAAATTAGGTAGAAATACTGAATAAGGTAAAATTTTGACCGACTTGATATCGTGGCTCATTGGAAAAAGCATGGGCTTGGGAGTCAGAGGTCATGGGTTCTAATCCCGACTCTGCCACTTGTCAGCTGTGTGACTTCGGGCCAGTCACTTCACTTCTCTGGGCCTCAGTTCCCTCATCTGTAAAATGGGGATGAAGACTGTGAGCCCCACGTGGGACAACCTGATCACCTTGTATCCTCCCCAGCGCTTAGAACAGTGCTTCGCACGTAGTAAGTGCAGAGAAGCAGCGTGGCTCAGTGGAAAGAGCCCGGGCTTTGGAGTCAGAGGGCATGGGTTCAAATCCCGGCTCACGCCGATTGTCAGCTCTGTGACCTTTGGACAAGTCACTTAACTTCTCTGTGCCTCAGTTACCTCATCTGTAAAGTGGGGATTAAGACTGTGAGCCCCCCGTGGGACAACCTGATCACCTTGTAACCTCCCCAGTGCTTAGAACAGTGCATTGCACATAGTAAGTGCTTAATAAATGCCATTATTATTATTATTTAGAACAGTGCTTCGCACGTAGTAAGCGTGGCTCAGTGGAAAGAGCACGGGCTTTGGAGTCAGAGGTCATGGGTTCAAATCCCGGCTCTAGCACTTGTCAGCTGTGTGACTTTGGGCAAGTCACTTCACTTCTCTGGGCCTCAGTTCCCTCATCTGTAAAATGGGGATTAAGACTGTGAGCCCCCTGTGGGACAACCTGATACCTTGTAGCCTCCCCAGCGCTTAGAACAGTGCTTTGCACATAATAAGCGCTTAATAAATGCTATTATTATTATTATTACTATTATTTTTATAGCCACCATCAATCCTTCCTGCCCTCCCTCAAGAGTGAATCAACTGCGTGATCGCGGTCTGCGCCTGCGCGTCGAAAAGGGGGCGGAGCCAAACTCTTCCCGCGCTTTTGCTGCAAGTCTCCCCCTTCAAGTGAGCGCCCCGCGTGCCTACGGTCTGCGCCTGCGCGACGACAAGGGGGCGGAGCCAAACTCTTCCCGCGCTTTTGCTGCAAGTCTCCCCCTTCAGGAGTGAGCGCCCCTAGTGCCTACGGTCTGCGCCTGCGCGACGACAAGGGGGCGGAGCCAAACCCTTCCCGCGCTTTTGCTCCAAGTCTTCCCCTTCAAGAGTATATGCCCCAAGTGCCCACGGTCTGCGCCTGCGCGACGAAAAGGGGGCGGAGCCAAACTCTTCCCGCGCTTTTGCTCCAAGTGTCGCCTTCACTGTGGATTGACTCCAACAAGGGGTCACTGGTGGCTGAAGGGGTGAAGGTAAGGTTAAGGGAGGGAAGATAAAGTTAGGTTTAAAAGGTTACTTTTAAAGGAGTTAGATCAAATAAAAGAAAAAAGAAGGACTTTAGAGGAACATCAAACTGACATTAAGCAGCAGACCTGATTAGGGCAGATTTTAATAAAAACGTAGCTAAGATAATGCAGTGAATATTTCATTCTAATAAAAAACACCCTCCAAGCAGCAGAATTTTTTTGTTATTTTTGACAGTGGTAATTCAAATAAAATTTCCCACAGAAATTTACTAAAGCCATGGATACTAGAGGACAAAGCAGCGGAGGTTTTTTTTATTATTTTTAACAGTGGTAATTAAAATAAAGTTTCCCACAGAAATTTACCAAAGCCATGCGTACTAGAGGACAAAGCAGCAGAGGTTTTTCGTTATTTTTAACAGCGGTAATTCAAATAAAATTTCCCACAGAAATTTACCAAAACCATGCGTACTAGAGGACAAAGCAGCAGAGGTTTTTCATTATTTTTAACAGTGGTAATTCAAATAAAATTTCCCACAGAAATTTACCAAAACCATGCGTACTAGAGGACAAAGCAGCAGAGGTTTTTCGTTATTTTTAACAGTGGTAATTCAAATAAAATTTCCCACAGAAATTTACCAAAACCATGCATACTAGAGGACAAAGCAGCAGAGGTTTTTTTATTATTTTTAACAGTGGTAATTCAAATAAAATTTCCCACAGAAATTTACCAAAACCGTGCGTACTAGAGGACAAAGCAGCGGAGGTTTTTTGTTATTTTTAACAGTGGTAATTCAAATAAAATTTCCCACAGAAATTGACCAAAACCATGCGTACTAGAGGACAAAGCAGCGGAGGTTTTTCCTTATTAGAGGACAGAGCAGTGGAGGTTTTTTTGTTATTTTTAACAGTAGTAATTCAAATAAAATTTCCCACAGAAATTTACCAAAACCACGCATACTAAAGGACAGGTTAAAGTGGTTCAATAACTTTAGTCACATAAATCATCACAATAATCAACAAATACTCCGAAGAAATAACTACACTGAGGCAAAAGAATTAAAGGATGAATGCTGACATAATACATTTGAAACATGTATTTCTCAGTAATGTCAAACTGATATCAAATTAGAAGGTTAATCCATTTGTCATTACTAAATTAAAGGTTTTAGGATGTGCGCTTGTTGGAATACAACTGAAGCATGTCCTGTTTTCCTGCCATTTTCAAATTATCCTCTCCCAAAAAAGAAATCCAAAATTTCTGTAATCTTGAAGTCTCTCTCTCTCTATATATATATAGATAAATATACACAAACATATATATGTATATGTAATAATACTGATGGCATTTATTAAGCACTTACTACGTGCAAGGCACTGTTCTAAGCGCTGGGGAGGTTACAAGGTGATCAGGTTGTCCCACGGGGGGCTCACAGTCTTCATCCCCATTTTACAGATGAGGGAACTGAGGCCCAGAGAAGTTAGGTGACTTGCCCAAAGTCACACAGCTGAGAATTGGCAGAGGCAGGATTTGAACCCATGACCTCTGACTCCAAAGCCCGTGCTCTTTCCACTGAGCCACGCTCATACATATGTATATGTAATCCTGGCTATGCCACTTGTCTGCTGTGTGACCTCAGGCAAGTCACTTCACTTCTCTAGGCCTCAGTTACCTCATCTGTAAAATGGTCATTGAGACTGTGAGCCCACTGTGGGACAGGGACTGTGTCCAACACAATTAGCTTTTTTTTTTTGTTAAATGCTTACTATGTGCAAAGCACTGTTCTAAGCGCTGGGGAGGTTACAAGGTGATCAGGTTGTCCCACGGGGGGCTCACAGTTTTAATCCTCATTTTACAGATGAGGGAACTGAGACACAGAGAAGTTAAGTGACTTGCCCAAAGTCACACAGCCGGAATTTGAACCCATGACCTCTGACTCCAAAGCCTATGCTCTTTCCACTGAGCCACGCTGCTTCTCTATTTGCTTGTGCCTGGCACATAGTAAGCGCTTAGCAAATAGGTCACTGAGGCCCAGAGAAGTGAAGTGACTTGCCCAAAGTCACACAGCTGACAAGTGGCTGGGGTGGGATAATAAGAATAATAATGATGACATTTGTTAAGCGCTTACTATGTGCCAAGCACTGTTCTAAACGCTGGGGGGATACAAGGTGATCAGGTTGTCGCATGTGGGGCTCACAGTCTTAACCTCCATTTTACAGATGAGGTCACTGAGGCCCAGAGAAGTGAAGTGACTTGCCCAAAGTCACACAGCTGACAAGTGGCAGGGGCGGGATAATAAAAATAATGATGATGACATTTGTTAAGCACTTACTATGTGCCAAACACTGTTCTAAACGCTGGGGGGGATACAAGGTGATCAGGTTGTCGCACGTGGGGCTCACAGTCTTAACCTCCATTTTACAAATGAGGTCACCGAGGCCCGGAGAAGTGAAGTGACTTGCCCAAAGTCACACAGCTGACAAGTAGCGGGGGGGGGCGGGGTAATAATAGAATGATGATGACATTTGTTAAGCGCTTACTATGTGCCAAACACTGTTCTAAACGCTGAGGGGAAACAAGGTGATCAGGTTGTCTCACGTGGGGCTCACAGTCTTAATCCCCATTTTGCAGATGAGGGAATTGAGGCCCGGGGAAGTGAAGTGACTTGCCCAAAGTCACACAGCTGACAAGTGGTGGAGGTGGGATAATAAAAATAATGATGATGACATTTGTTAAGCGCTTACTATATGCCAAGCACTGTTCTAAACGCTGGGGGGATACAAGGTGATCAGGTTGTCCCACGTGGGGCTCACAGTCTTAATCCCCATTTTGCAGATGAGGGAACTGAGGCCCGGGGAAGTGAAGTGACTTGCTCAAAGTCATGCAGCTGACAAAAGGCGGAGGCGGGATTTGAACCCACGACCTCAGACTCCCAAGCCCGGGCTCTTTCCGCCACTTCTCTCTCCCTCAGGGCTGCTTGGAGCAAAAGCGCGGGAAAAGGCCGGCCCCGCCCCCTTCATCGCGCAGGCGCAGACCGCGGTGGCTGCAGGGCGTTTTCTCTGAGGGGAGAGGAGCGGCCTGCGGCCGACCCTTGCTCTGACCAGGAAAACCGCCTAGGAAAACTCGTCGTGAGGAAAAATTTGGTCTCACTGACAAAAATAATGAAGAATAACAGTCGACCCATCGTTTTAGGGTGGTGGGGTGCAATTTGTCTTTCAAAAATTGCTACCTGATTTAAAACGTCTCTCTGAGAAAATCCGTCTCTCAAGTAGCATGGAGAAAAATTATTGCGATTAACCGTGGACCCATCATTTTGGGGCGGTTGGGGGTGAATTTGTCTCAGATTTCTACCTCATTTCAAAAATTTGTGTGACATAAAAGCCTTCTATTTAGTTGCACAGAGAAAAATGATTAAGATTAACCGTGGGCCCATCATTTTGGGGCGAATTTGTCTCAAATTTTTACCTCATTTCAAGCATTTGTGTGACTGAAAAATGATTGCGATTAACCGTGGACCCATCATTTTGGGGCGGTTGGGGGTGAATTTGCTCAGATTTTTACCTCATTTCAAAAATTTCAGTGACTGATAAAAGCCTTCTATCTAGTCGCACAGAGAAAAATGATTAAGATTAACCGTGGACCCATCATTTTGGGGCGAATTTGTCTCAAATTTTTACCTCATTTCAAGCATTTGTGTGACTGAAAAATTATTGCGATTAACCGTGGACCCATCATTTTGGGGTGGTTGGGGGTGAATTTGTCTCAGATTTTTACCTCATTTCAAAAATTTCTGTGACTGATAAAAGCCTTCTATTTAGTCGCACAGAGAAAAATGATTAAGATTAACCATGGGCCTATCATTTTGGGGCGAATTTGTCTCAAATTTTTACCTCATTTCAAGCATTTGTGTCACTGAAAAATTATTGTGATTAACCGTGGACCCAACATTTTGGGGCGGTTGGGGGTGAATTTGTCTCAGATTTTTACCTCATTTCAAAAATTTCTGTGACTGATAAAAGCCCTCTATCTAGTCGCACAGAGAAAAACGATTAAGATTAACCGTGGACCTATCATTTTGGGGTGAATTTGTCTCAAATTTTTACCTCATTTCAAGCATTTGTGTGACTGAAAAATTATTGCGATTAACCGTGGACCCATCATTTTGGGGCGGTTGGGGGTGAATTTGTCTCAGATTTCTACCTCATTTCAAAAATTTGTGTGACTGATAAAAGCCTTCTATCTAGTCGCACAGAGCAAAATGATTAAGATTAACCGTGGACCCATCATTTTGGGGCGAATTTGTCGCAAATTTTTACCTCATTTCAAGCATTTGTGTGACTGAAAAATTATTGCGATTAACCGTGGACCCATCATTTTGGGGTGGTTGGGGGTGAATTTGTCTCAGATTTCTACCTCATTTTCAAAAATTTGTGTGACTGGTACAAGCCTTCTATCTAGTTAAACAGAGAAAAATGATTAAGATTAACCGTGGACCCATCATTTTGGGGCGAATTTGTCGCAAATTTTTACCTCATTTCAAGCATTTGTGTGACTGAAAAATTATTGCGATTAACCGTGGACCCATCATTTTGGGGCGGTTGGGGTGAATTTGTCTCAGATTTCTACCTCATTTCAAAAACTTGTGTGACTGATAAAAGCCTTCTATCTAGTCACACAGAGAAAAATGATTAAGATTAACCGTGGACCCATCATTTTGGGGCAAATTTGTCTCAAATTTTTACCTCATTTCAAAAATTTATGTGACTGATAAAAGCCTTCTATCGAGTCACACACGGAAAAATGATTAAGATTAGCCATGGACTCACCATTTTGGGGTGGTTGGGGTGAATTTGTCTCAAATTTCTACCTCATTTCAAAAGTTTGTGTGACTGATAAAAGCCTTCTATCTAGTCGCACAGAGAAAAATGATTAACCGTGGACCCATCATTTTGGGGCAGTTGGGGTGAATTTGTCTCAAATTTCTGCCTCATTAAAAAAATTTGTGTGACTGATAAAAGCCTTCTATCTAGTCACACAGAGAAAAATGATTAAGATTAACCGTGGACCCATCACTTTGGGGCGGTTGGGGTGAAATTGTCTCTCAAAAATTTCTACCTCATTTCAAACATTTGTGTGACCGATAAAAGCCTTCTATCTAGTCGCACGGGGAAAAATGATTAAGATTAACCGTGGACCCACCATTTTGGGGTGGTTGGGGTGAATTTGTCTCTCAAAAATTTCTACCTTGTGTCAAACATTTGTGTGAATGATAAAATCCGTCTGCATAGTTGCACAGAGAAAAATTATTGAGATTAACCATGGACCTATCATTTTGGGGCGGTTGGGGTGAATTTGTCTCAAATTTTTACCTCATTTCAAACATTTGTGTGACTGATAAAACCCTATCTAGTCACACAGAGAAAAATTATTAAGATTAACCATGGAGCCATCATTTCTTGGCGGTTGGGGTGAATTTGTCTCAAATTTTTACCTCATTTCAAACATTTGAGTGACTGATAAAAGCCTTCTATATAGTCGCACAGAGAAAAATTATTAAGATTAACCATGGACCCATCATTTTGAGGTGGTTGGGGTGAATTTGTCTCAAATTTCTGCCTCATTTAAAAAATTTGTGTGACTGATAAAAGCCTTCTATTTAGTCACACAGAGAAAAATGATTAAGATTAACCATGGACCCATCATTTTGGGGCGGTTGAGGTGAATTTGCCTCAGATTTCTACCTCATTTCAAAAATTTGTGTGACTGATAAAAGCCTATCGAGTCGCACAGAGAAAAATGATTAAGATTAGCCATGGACCCATCATTTTGGGGCAGTTGGGGTGAATTTGTCTCAAATTTCTGCCTCATTTAAAAAATTTGTGTGACTGATAAAAGCCTCCTATCTAGTTGCACAGAGAAAAATGATTAAGATTAACCATGGACCCATTATTTTGGGGCGGTTGGGGTGAATTTGTCTGAAATTTCTACCTCATTTCAATAATTTTTGTGGCTGATAAAAGCCTTCTATCTAGTAGCACAGAGAAAAATGATTAAGATTAACTGTGGACCCATCATTTGGGGGTGGTTGGGGTGAATTTGTCTTAGATTTCTGCCTCATTTCAAAAATTTGTGTGACTGATAAAAGCCTTCTATATAGTTGCAGAGAGAAAAATTATTGAGATTAACCATGGACCCAACATTTTGGGGTGGTTGAGTCAAATTTGTCTCTCAAATCTCTCAAAAATTTCTACCTCATTTCAGACATTTCTCTGACGAAATCCGTCCACCGTATTGTAGTGTCCTCTCCAAAGTGCTTAGGACAGTGCTCTGCAAATAGTAAGTGCTCAATAAATACTATTGATATGTTATTACAGACTAGTTTGGGAAGCAAAATTCAGAGCAGCTCTCCAGTTCTCAACTCCGCTTATGGGCAAGGGTGAGTCAAGCTTAATCTTTTTTCTGTTTCAGTGATTTAAGGGTTTGGCTTAAGGAAGTCATCCTTTAAAGGAATTAACATCAGATAAAGTGCAAGCCAAAGTGCAAGATAAACATGAAACTAACACCAGGGAAAAAACCTGCATCGTCTTTTTGATATTTTATCATCAGTGGTATTTATTGAGCACTTGTCTCCCAGGCAATTTAGTGAATATTTAATTCCAAGAGAAAAACAGCTAGTCAGGCTTATTTTTTTCTTTAGGAAGGACATTGATTTGATTGATAATTTTTGTAGAATTTTCTTGCTTACTGGAAGGCCGTAAAACTATTCAAAGAACCACAGTCAAATAATACTAATTACTGATAACCGCAATAAAACTGGAGACAATTAAAATTAGGTCAAATGAAATTTTTTAAAAAATTGATGAAAGCTAACAAAAATAACCTAACTTCAGAAAAGAAAACCTTCCTTAATTGGATAAATTATTTTGGGGAAACTTTACTGGGATAGCTTTTCAAATCCTCCCTCTTATTTTAAACAAGTATGTGAATATTTTTGATAAAATCCCCTCAGAGTATCACGATTTTTTCATCTCACTCTTAAAGATCAGGATAAATTAATCTTAAAAAGATTTCCTCACAGGCTATTCATTCATTCATTCAGTCGCATTTATTCAGCGCTCACTGTATGTGGAACACAAGGATTTAAAGGTTTCGGTGATTTAGGAGTTGAATTTTAGGAAGTCACCCTCAAGGGAATTACTGATAGGAAATGTAAAACTTAAATGATGAGAAAAAAATCATGATAAAACAGAAATAAATGAAGTGTAGAAAAGCATTTAAGTGCCAGAGTGCCTTAGGAATTTGTTTTTAATAGTTGTTATGTGGAGAAGGGAATATGCTCATTCCAGAATGTGTGACTAACGTACAATACTTCTGAAAACAGGTTTAATGTGGAAAAATTAAATATACTACTCTATCATCAACATTTCCACTCAAGAAATGAAAAAGACAATCTTTTCCCTACTTTTGTGGAAAAATTCTGAGATCTTTAAGAGTTTAAAAAAATGAAAACTTCCTGCAAAATCTCAAGGAAGGCAGTTGTCCCAATGAGTTCCCCAGGAGATGAATTGATCCCCCTGTGATTGATGAGGAAGATTATTAAACTGCTTCAGACAAAGCTTGAGTTGACATAATTTCAGAAACTATGTCAGCAAACCTTCAGATGGGAGCCCCAATGCAAGGTGAAAAATGCCAAGCAACACAGGCACCACAACAGAGGGAGAAAATCATAGCAAGAACATTTATTGAGCACCTACTTGTAAAAATACCTTTGTCTTCAGGAAAAACAATATAGGAGGCAAAGGTCCCCTTCGGAGAGGGAAACACCCTTGAAGTATAAAGGGCTCCTTTAATTTGACCTGTCTCCTTAATAACTAAGATAGAAATTGAATTATGGATATCTTGGAAACTATTCAATGTTAAGCATCTTTTTTTAAAATTTTCAGGTGGTTTTCTGTAAAAGATTAAGAAGAAAATTAAATTTCTGACAGGAAAAAAAGGTGGGAAAATTATTGCGATTGCCCAGCTGTTTCATTTTTTATGGTATTTTATTAAGAGCTTCTTATGTGCTAAAATACTGTTCTAAGTGCTGGGGTGGATAGGCTAGGTACTCTTGGACCACTCAGATAACTTCTCCTGCAGTCCTAAGGGGATATTTTGAGTTAGAGATCTCAGTGAATGTTGGAGAGGTACCAGCTGACCTATGGAGACCAGGATATGTAGAGAGGAGATGTCTGCCCTACTGACAAAAATAAGAATTTATCATTATTTGTGGTGTTGGGGAAAATTGTATCCTTGTGGTACCCAAATTATCGTTTGAAAAATTGCTGTTGTAGCTGATGTATTTTTTTATCCCTTAGAAACTTTTATTTATATATATATATATAAGATATATATAAGAAAAAATATATGCAATTATTTTGTTCACAAGTATTTATCCAATTCATTTTCAGTAGAAGTGACTACTGCTGGTATGATTTTATACCTTAAAGAAAAGTGGAGTAGGCAGCCTAAGGATAATTAGGACTAAATAAATGGAAAACAAAATGAGCTGAACTAGAATTAAATATAACATGTGAAAACTAGGTAAAAGCCTTAGAGTCAATTGATTTCTGAGGGAAATGTAATTTATATTTATTTTATAAAATATCAAATTTCAAATCCTAAAAGTCTCTGATTTGCAGCAATTCTCTCCATTGATCAATGACCCGGGCATAATCTGAGGCCTTTTACTAACTTTATATGAAAGAAAATAAATTGTTTTCATTGCTTGTAATTAGAAATATTCTTTTAGAAAGAAATTCCTGTTAATCAATCAATCAATCATATTTATTGAGCGCTTACTATGTGCAGAGCACTGTACTAAGCGCTTGGGAAGTACAAGTTGGCAACATATAGAGACAGTCCCTACCCAACAGTGGGCTCACAGTCTAGAAGGGGGAGACAGAGAACAAAACCAAACATATTAACAAAATAAAATAAAGAGGATAGATATGTACAAGTAAAATAAATAAATAGAGTAATAAATATGTACAAACATATACATATATACTGGTGCTGTGGGGAAGGGAAGGAGGTATTAATGTCTAATAAAGTTTTTGTATGTCTAAATTTTACATTACATTTTACTGTGGGTGTCCCTCAAGCGTCAGTGACTGGGTCCCCTTCTATTCTCCACCTTCACCTACTCCCTTGGAGATCTCTCCATAGTTTCAGTTACCACCTCTATGCGATGATTCCCAAATCTCCATATCCAGCCCTTATCTCTCTTCCTCTCTGCAGACTTGCACCTCCTCCTGCCTTCAAGACATCTCTACTTGGATGTCCTGTCACCTCAACATGTCCAAAACAGAACACATTATCTTTCCACCCAAACCCTGACTTTCACATCACCACAGACAACATCAACATCCTTCCTGTCTCACAAGCCCATAGCCTTGGCTTTATCCTTCCTTATTAACTTTATAGGAAAGAACATAAATTGCTTTCATTGCTTGTAATTAGAAATATTCTTTTAGAAAGAAATTCCTGTTAATTTCTTCCTGAGCCCCTTCCTTCCTCTCCCCCTCGTCCCCCTCTCCATCCCCCCATCTTACCTCCTTCCCTTCCCCACAGCACCTGTATATATGTATATATGTTTGTACATATTTATTACTCTATTTATTTATTTATTTTACTTGTACATATCTATCCTATTTATTTTATTTTGTTAGTATGTTTGGTTTTGTTCTCTGTCTCCCCCTTCTAGACTGTGAGCCCGCTGTTGGGTAGGGACTGTCTCTATGTGTTGCCGACTTGTACTTCCCAAGCGCTTAGTACAGTGCTCTGCACACAGTAAGTGCTCAATAAATACGATTGATTGATTGATCCTTGACTCCTCTCTCTCATTTAACCCACATAGTCAATCTATCACAGAATCCCGTTCCTTCCACTTCTGCAACATTGCTAAAATCCTTCCTTTCCTCTCCATCCAAGCTGCTACCACATTAATCCAAGCACTTATCCTATCTCGCCTTGGTTACTGTATCAGCCTCCTTGCTCCCTCCCTCTTGCGTCTCCCGACTCCAGTCCATACTTCACTCTGCTGCCTGTGTCGTTTTTCTACAAAAAAGTTCAGTCCACGTTTCTCCACTCCTCAAGAACCTCCATTGGTTGTCCAAGCACTTCTGCTTCAAACAGAAACTCCTTAACGTTGTCTTTAAAGCACTCAATCCCCTTGCTTCCTTGCTTCTCCTCACTGCTCTCCTACTACAGCCCAGCCCGCACATGTCGCTCCTCTAATGCTGATCTTCTCACTGGACCTTGATCTCGTCTATCTCGCTGCTGACCCCTCTCCCATGTCCTGCCTCTGGACTGGAACACCCTCCCTCTTCCTATCCGAAAGACAACTACTCTCCTTCCCTTCAAAGCGTTGTTGAAGGCACATCTCCTTCAAGAGGCCTTCCCTAAGCCCTCTTTTCCTTTTCTTCCACTCCCTCCTGCCCTACTATGTTGCCCTGAATTGCTCCCTTTACTCATCTCCCCTCCCAGCCGCACAGCACTTATGTATATATATGTAATTTATTTATATTAATTTCTGTCTCTCCCCATAGACTGTACACTCGTGGGCAGGGAATATGCCTGTTTATTGTCATATTGTACTCTCCTAAGTGCTTAGTACATGTAACGGTCACTCCTGAAGCTAGAAGGATTGAGGTATTTAATAGAGGAACTTCAAGTGGGTTTAAAGGAGAGATGCCTGTAGGAGGTCAGCATCCTCCAAGTTCTGGGGTTGGAGCTAGGCTGGAGTGATAAAAGGCTCAAAAAAAGCCTAGAAAAAAGAAAACTTCTGAAATAATAAATAAGATTATTCCATAGCGTAGACCTTTTTGGACAATCTTAGTATGTTGGCCCTGATAGGTACCTTCTTGCACAATATCTCGTCATCATTGATAAAATGAGATTAAATTAGTAAATAGGCCTAGTATAAGTAGTGTAGTATTATTGACGTGAAATCATGTAATTAGACCTGATGTTAATAATAGAGCAGACAGAGCTCCTGTTAAGGGTCATGGGCTAGGGTTAACTATGTGGTAAGCATGGGTTTGGTGGGTCATTAAGTGTTGCCATGTAAATATAGACTTACTAATAGTGTAAAGACGTATGCCTGGATTAAGGCTATGGCAATTTCTAAAATTGTGAGAAGAAAAAGAATGGTGAATGTAATTGTTGATACTGTGAGGCTAATGGAAGATAAGGCTAATGTAGCTGACCCAATGAGGTGAATTAAGAGGTGACCTGCTGCTCTGCACACAGTAAGAGCTCAATAAATATGATTGATTGATTGCTTGGAGAAACAACAGATTTAAAGGATAGGTACGAATTGCTGAGGTGGAATGCATATCTAAAGGTTTAATAGGTGGGTCTAAATGCATAGTTGACTCAGTAGGGAGGGAAAATATGGTGGGGAATGAAGGATTTATCAGGCAAGGATTACTGGGGAAGGAAGATTTTAATAAGGCTTTGAATATGGAGGAAAGAGATGGGTTGTCTGATAAAGTGCAGGTGGGGAGCAAGAAAGTATGGACTAGTGCAGGAGTATGTGATTGTGTCTGAATTGTTCAGTCAGTCAATGGTATTTTTGAGCGCTTACAGTGTGCAGGGCACTACTAAGCTCTGGGAGAGTACAATATATGATTGTAGCAGTTGTCCCTGCAGCCCCTTATTACTGGAGAGTGTGTGTGTGGGGGGTTACACCATCATTTGCTACCCCCTGAACCTCAATCCAAACCCCATTTGGACAGGGAGAGCAGCAGTATTGCAGGTCATGGAGGGGCAGAGAAGAGGGAATATGGGGCCAAGCAATATGGCCTAGTGGAAAGAGTCAGGGAACTCTGGTTCTAATTTCTGCTCTGCCACTTACTTGCTCTGTGACTTCAAGCAAGACAATTTACTGTGCTTTTAGACTGTGAGCCCACTGTTGGGTAGGGACTGTCTCTATATGTTGCCAACTTGTACTTCCCAAGCGCTTAGTACAGTGCTGTGCACACAGTAAGCGCTCAATAAATACGATTGATTGATTGATTGTGCTTCAGTTTCCTCAGCTGTAAAACAGGAATCGGGTACCTGTTCTTCCTTCATATTAGACTTACAGTCCTGTTTTGGGCAGGAGTGTTGTACATTGGTTGGCACATGGTAAGCACCAAAGAAATATCATTATAATAATAATGGTATTTGTTAAGTGCTTTCTATGTGCAAAGCACTGTTCTAGGCACTGGGGAGGTTACAAGGTGATCAGGTTGTCCCACAGGGGCTCACAGTTTTAATCCCCATTTTCCAGATGAGGTAACTGAGGCACGGAGAAATTGAGTGACTTGCCCAAAGTCACGCAGCTGACAGTTGGAGGAGCTGGGATTTGAACCCATGACCTCTGACTCCAGAGCCCGGGCTCTTTCCACTGAGCCACGCTGTATTATTGCTATTAGGTGCTCCTGGTTCTCTTTCCTCTGCTTTTTCCTATCCAGTTAGAGAATCCCTGGCTAATGGAAGAATCCCGTGAATCTGTCTGTGTAAATGGCCTGTCTGCTGTTCCTGCACCCCCAGGGAAGCAAGGGTAGCATATGGATGGGAGGGGAACAGTGCCACTTGGTGCCCCCGAACGACGTTTTAGGGGGGACAGTGGCATGGAGGGAAGGGCAGGGAAAAAGGGTTTTGGGAGGGGTGGGGTATTCTCTTGGTCTCTTTTCTGCATTTTACTTTTCTTTCAAAATAAGGCAAAGTTGAAACCAGGTAGCCACTTCCGTTCTCCCTAACAGTTAAAGATCTGTTAGCAGAAGCCCAGACAACTGCCTCTCCGTGGCCTCCAAAAGTTACAAGAAATGTTCCAGTAAGTACTCAGACCCGTTGTGTTCAGGACAGCAGATCTTGAACGTGGAACGGGAGGGGAGGAAGGGTTAGGTGGGCAGATAACATGAAGCTGGCAGCACCAAAGGTAAGACAGAGGAGGGAAGGGTTTAGGGGCAGGATGTCATGAGGGACGATGGGTAGAATGTCAGATTGGGATTTTTCCTTCCCTTAGTAGTATGGAGTAGTTACTTGGCAATAGGTGCCTGGCACATTCTCCCCCCTGTGACCCACAGAACCGAAATCTGACCTGCAGCTCTCAGCACAGAAACGCAGGATTGTCCACCATCTGAGTGCAAAGTTAGGATATGGATGTTTTATCGTCCGGGATCTCCCTTCCACAGTTGTTCCTGCTCTGTCCCAGCGGGGTCATTGGCAGCCAGAAGTACCGCCTGGGCAGGAGGTAAGAGAAGGCGGGTTCGGGCGCACGGTCTTGGGCGTTAGGTAATGGAGAGAGCGAATGTAGACAACAAGATGATTGGGGATCTCAGACTTGCTGTGTGGCCGGCTCCGAGTGGGTGGTGGGGCTGATTTGATGGACTCGATGTGTTTTTAGACTGTGAACCCACCGCTCCCTCCCTCCCTTGTAGGTCTCCAGGTCCTGCTCACGTCCTCCCTTGCTAGTCTTCAGGGCCTGTTTATTTTCTCCCTTGCAGGCCTTCAAGACCAGCTCATTCCCTCCTTGGCAGGTCTTCGTGGCCTGCTTTTTCCCTCCCTTACAGGTCTTCATGGCCAGATTTTCCCTCCCTTGCAGGTCTTCATGGCCTTCACACTCCATCCCTACCTGTTTGTCAAGGCCTGCTCACTCTCTCCCTTGCAGGTCTTCATGGCCTGCTGTGTCCCTCCCTTGCTGGTTTTCAGGGCCTGGTCACTCCCTCTGTAGCAGGTCTTCAGGGCCAGCTCAGTCCCTCCAGTCCAGATCTTCAGGGCCTGCACTTTTCCTCCCTTGTAGGTCTTCAAGGCCTGCTCCCTCCATCCCTTGCAGGTCTTCGTGGCCTGTTTTTTCCCCTCCCTTGCAAGTCTTCATTGCCTGCTCACTGCCTTCCTAGCAGTTCGTCAGGACCTGCTCACTCACCCCTTCCAGGTCTTCATGGCCTGCTGTCTCCCTCCCTTTCACGTCCTCATGGCCTGCGCATCTCCCTCCCTTGTAGGTCTTCAGAGCCAGCTCAGTCTATCCCATTGCAGGTCTTCAGGGCCTGCTTTCTCCCTCCCTTTCAGGTCTTCATGGCCTGTTTATTCTCTCCCTTGCAGGTCTTCATGGCCTGCTCACTCCCTCCCTAGTAGTTCGTCAGGGCCTGCTCTCTCTCCTCCTTACAGTTCTGCATGGCTTGATGTCTCCCTCCCTTTCAGGTCTTCAGGACCTGCTCCCTCCCTCCCTAGCCAGTCTTCAGAGCCTGCTCACCCGCCCCCCCCCCCGGCTTGCAGGTCTTCAGGGCCTGCTCACTCCCTCCCTTATAGGTCTCCAGGTCCTGCTCACTCTCCCCCTTACAGGTCTTCAGGGCCTGTTTATTCCCTTCCCCTCAGGTCTTCATGGCCTGCTCACCACTCACTCTCTATCAGTTGGTCAGGGCCTGCTCACTTCCTCCCTTATAGGTCTCCAGGTCCTGCTCACTCTCCCCCTTACAGGTCTTCATGGCCTGTTTATTCCCTCTCTTGCAGGTCCTCAGGGCATGCTCGATCCCTTCCTTGAAGGCCTTCAGGGCCTGCCCACTCCCTCCGTAGTAGGTCTCAGGGCCAGCTCTATTCCCTCCCTTGCAGGTCTTCAGGACCAGCTCATTTCCTCCCTTTCAGGTCTTCAGGACCTGTATTTTCCCGCTCTTGCAAATCTTTATGGCCTGTTTTTCCCCTCTCTTGCGGGCCTTAATGGCCTGCTCACTCTCCCCCTTACAGGTTTTCATGGCCTGCTGTCTCCCTCCCTTTCAGGTCTTCAGGTCCTGCTCATTTCCTCCTTGCAGGTCTTCAGGACCTGCATTCTCCCTCTCTTGCAAATCTTTATGGCCTGATTTTCCCTCCCTTGCAGGTCTCCAGGGCCTGCTCACTCTCCCCCTTACAGGTCTTCATGGCCTGTTTATTCCCTCCCTTGCAGGTCTCTAGGGCCTGCTCACTCCATCCCCTGCAGGTCTTCAAGGCCAGCTCATTCCCTCCCTGGCAGGTCTTCATGGCCTGTTCACTCCCTGCCCTGGAGGTCTCCAGGTCCCGCTCACTTCCTCCCTTGCAGGTCTTCAGGGCCTGCTCACTCACTCCCTAGCAGTTGGTCAGGGCCTGCTCACTTCCTCCCCTGCAGGTCTTCGAGTCCAGCTCATTCCCTCCCTGGCAGGTCTTCATGGCCTGCTTTCTCCCTCCCTTGCAAATCCTCATGGCCTGATTGTCCCTCCCTTGCAGGTCTTCAGGGCCTGTTCACTCCAACCCCTGCAGGTCTTCAAGTCCTGCTCACTGTCCCCCTGACAGGTCCTCACGGCCTGTTAATTCCCTCCCTTGCAGATCTAAGGGCCTGCTCACTGTCCCCCTTACAGGTCTTCATGGCCTGTTTATTCCCTCCCTTGCAGGTCTTCAGGGCCTGCTCACTCCCTCCCTTGCAGGTCTTCAGAGCCTTTATATTCCCTCCCCTGCAGGTCTTCATGGCCTGCTCATTCCCTCCTCGGCAGTTCTTCGTGGCCTGCTTTCTCCCTCCCTTGCAAATCTTCATGGCCTGATTTTCCCTCCCTTGCAGGTCTTCAGGGCCCGCTCACTCCATCCCTAGCAGTTCATCAGGGCCTGCTCACTCCCTCCCTTGCAGGTCTTCAAGGCCTGCTCACTCCCTCCCTTGCAGGTCTTCATGGCCTACTCTCTCCCTCCCTTGCAGATATTCATGACCTCCTCACTCCCTCCCTAGCAGTTTGTCAGGGCCTGGGCACTTACCTCTTCCAGGTCTTCATGGCCTGCTCACTCCCTCCTGTGCTGGTCTTTAGGGCCTGCTCACTCTCCCTCTTATAGGTCTTCAGGGCCTGCTCAATCCCTCCCTTGCAGGTCTTCATGGCCTGTTAATTCCCTCCCTTGCAGGTCTTTGTGGCTTGCTCACTCCGTCCCTTGCAGGTCTTCAGGGCCTGCTCAATCTCTCCCATGTAGGTCTTCACGTCCAGTTCAGTTTTTCTTTTCCCTGCAGGTCTTCAAGGCCTGCTCATTTTCTCCCTTGCAGGTCTTCATGGCCTGTTTATTCCCTCCCTTGCAGGTCTTCATGGCCTGCTCACTCCCTTCCTAGCAGTTCGTCAGGACCTGCTCACTCACCCCTTACAGGTCTTCAGAGCCAGCTCAGTCTATCCTGTGGCAGGTCTTCAGGGCCTGCTTTCTCCCTCCCTTTCAGGTCTTCATGGCCTGTTTATTCTCTCCCTTGCAGGTCTTCATGGCCTGCTCCCTCCCTCCCTAATAGTTTGTCAGGTCCTGCTCTCGCTCCTCCTTACAGGTCTGCATGGCTTGATGTCTCCCTCCCTTTCAGGTCTTCAGGACCTGCTCACTCCTTCCCTAGCCAATCTTCAGGGCCTGCTCACTCCCCCACTTGCAGGTCTTCAGGGCCTGCTCACTCCCTCCCTTATAGGTCTCCAGGTCCTGCTCATTCTCCCCCTTACAGGTCTTCAGGGCCTGTTTATTCCCTCCCCTGCAGGTCTTCATGGCCTGCTCACCACTCGCTCCCTGTCAGTTGGTCAGGGCCTGCTCACTTCCTCCCCTGCAGGTCTTCAAGGCCAGCCCATTCCCTCCCTGGCAGGTCTTCATGGCCTGCTTTCTCCCTCCCTTACAAATCTTCATAGCCTGATTTTCCCTCCCTTGCAGGTCTTCATGGCCTGCACACTCCCTCCCTAGCAATTCTTCATGGCCTGCTCACTTTCCTACTTACTGGTCTTCATGGCCTGCTCACTCCCTTCCTTGCAGGTCTTCAAGGCCTGCTCAGTTCCTCCCATGCAGGTCTTCACGTCCAGTTCAGTTTTTCTTTCCCCTGCAGGTCCTCAAGGCCAGCTCATTCTCTCCCTTTCAGGTCTTCATGGCCTGCTCCCTTCCTCCCTAGCAATTCTTCATGGCCTGTTCACTTTCCCCCTAACATGTCTTCATGGCCTGCTCACTCCGTCCTTTGCAGGTCTTCAGGGCCTGCTCAGTCCCTCCCGTGCAGGTCTTCATGTCCAGTTCAGTTTTTCTTTCCCCTGCAGGTCATCAAGGCCAGTTCATTCCCTCCCTGGCAGGTCCTTTGCTGCTCTGGGCCTGCTCACTCCCCCGCTTTCAGGTATTCATGGGCTGCTCACTCCATCCCCTGCAGGTCTTCAGGACCTGCTCACTCCCTCAAGTTCAGGTCTTCAGGGCCTGCTTTCTCCCTCCCTTACAGGTCTTTATGGCCTGTTTATTCCCTCCCTCGCAGTTCTTCATGGCCTGCTCACTCCCTCCATAGCATTCATCAGGGCCTGCTCTTTCCCCCCCAACAGTTCTACATGGCTTGATGTCTCCCTCCCTTTCTGGTCTTCTGGACTTGCTCTCTCCCTCCCTTGCAGGTCTTCATGGCCTATTTTTTCCCTCCCTTGTAGGTCTTAATGGCCTGCTCACCCTTCCCATTACAGGTCTTCAGGGCCTGTTTATTCCCTCCACTGCAGGTCTTCATGGCCTGCTCACTCGCTCCATAGCAGTTGGTCAGGGCCTGCTCACTTCCTCCCCTGCAGGTGTTCAAGACCGACTCATTCCCTCCCTGGAAGGTCTTCATGGCCTACTTTCCCCCCCACTTGCAAGTCTTCATGGCTTGATTTTCCCTCCCTTGCCGGTCTTCATGGCCTGCTCACTCCCACCCTAGCAGTTCATCAGGGCCTGCTCCTTCCCTCCCTTGTAGGGCTTCATGGCTTGCTCACTCCCACCCTAGCAGTTCATCAGGGCCTGCTCACTCCCTCTGTAGCAGGTTTGCATGGGCTCGCCACTTTCTTCCCCTGCAGGTCTTCAAGGCCAGCTCAGTCCCTCCCGTGCAGGTCTTCAGGGCCTATATTTTCCCTCCGTTGTAGGTCTTAACGGCCTGCTCACTCTCTCCCTTGCAGGTCTTCGTGGCCTATTTATTCCCTCCCTTGAAGGTCTTCATGGCCTGCTCACTCCCTCCCTTGAAGGTCTCCAGGTCCTCCTCACTCCCTCCCTTGAAGGTCTCCAGGTCCTGCTCCCTCCCTCCCTAGCAGTTTGTCAGGGCCTGCTCACTCACCCCTTCCAGGTCTGTATGGCCTGCTGTCTCCCTCCCTTTCAGGTCTTCAGGATCTGCTTTCTCCCTCCCTTGCAAATCTTCATGGCCCGTTTATTCCCTCCCTTTCAGGTCTTCAGGGCCTGCTCATCTACCTCCCTTGCAGGTCTTCAGAGCCAGCTCATTCTATCCCATTGCAGGCCTTCAGGACCTGCTCCCTCCCTCTCTTGCAGGTCTTTGTGACCTCTTTATTCCCTCCCTTGCAGGTCTTCATGGCCTGCTCCATCCCTCCCTAGGAATTCTTCATGGCCTGTTCACTCCCTCCCTTGCAGGTCTTCAGGGCCTGCTCAATCCCTCCCGTGTAGGTCTTCATGTCCAATTCAGTTATTTTTCCCCCGCAGGTCTTCAAGGCCAGCTCATTCTCTCCCTGGCAGGTCTTCAAAGCCAGCTCATTTTATCCCCTTGCAGGTCTTCATGGCCTCCTCACTCCATCCCCTGCAGGTCTTCAAGGCCAGTTCATTTCCTCCCTTGCAGGTCTTCACTGGCTGCTCATTCTCTCCCTTGCAGGTCTTCAGGGCCCATTTATTCCCTCCCCTGCAGGTCTTCATGGCTTGTTTATTCCCTCCCTAACAATTCTTCAGGGCCTGCTCACTCCATCCCCTGCAGGTCTTCATGGCTTGTTTATTCCCTCCCTAACAGGTCTTCAGGGCCTGCTGTATCCAGCCCAGTCTGGTGACATCTTTCTTTTAAGAATGTCGTTTCCTCGAAGGACGAGCAATGACTTGCCTACTTTTAAGCCGGCACATTTAGACTTTTTTCCCTAAGGGCGCGGAGAGTTTGGGGCTTGGCTGATGGGACAGGTGGAGGTGGCTCTCTGACCCTCCCCCTTTTAGACTGTGAGCCCACTGTTGGGTAGGGACTGTCTCTATATGTTGCCAACTTGGACTTCCCAAGTGCTTAGTACAGTGCTCTGCACACAGTAAGCGCTCAATAAATACAATTGATTGATTGATTGACCCAGAGAGCACCAGGCCCCGTCGAGATGAAGCAGCGAGCAATCTCCCCGGAGATGGGCGGAACCTGAGCAGAAGTACGAAGGAGCAGGGGTGAAGGAGGTTTCCGGGAACGGTGGGCTGTCGCGATCGCCTCTGGATGGACGTGGGGCAGGGGAGGGTTGAGTTGAAGCGTCTGAACATTTTCCCCTGCCGTAGCTGTTCTGCCTCACAATCTGCGGGGAGGATTTTAGTTCTTTGCGGGAGCAGGGAGTCCAGGAGACGACGAGGTGAAGATACAGGCGGAGCAAGACTCGTGCAGGCGTCTTGTGATGGGTGACTTGCGGACTCCCCTGCACCCCCATAGTGCCGGGGGGGAAGTAGGGGCAGCATGGGGAGAGGATGCAGTGGGAGTTGGGGGGAAAACTGCCCCTCAGCTCCATCTCCATGGAAACCTCATGGCAGGAGGGACGTTGGCCGTGCAGGGTAAGGAAGAGGGGATTGGTGGGGTGGGATTTCTGGTTCTCTTAACTCCCTTCCCATCTCTGTCTCCTTCTCTGCTCCTCATCCTGTTCTCCTTCCCCACACAAATCTTAGTTCCCACATCTCCCTCGAGTTTTTAGACTCAGTCTTCCCGTCTCTCCGGCTCTAACTTCCCCGTGAGCCTGTAGGAAGCCATCCTGGGTCACCCCTGCTCATCATCCCTGGACAAAGCCAAAGCAACTCCAGGCCAACACCTCAGGATTTCCTCCAGAGCCTGGGCTTACCCCTCCACCACCCCACTGCTGTCCCCCTTCAGTCTGAGACTCCCTGGGAATGATAAATAAAAGATGTTAAAGTCCGCCTCAAGCCTATTTTCTCATTGTTGGTGGTTTTTGCCTTTGCTCTTAGGGAGTGGTTTGAAGTCTTATAATAATAATAATAATAATAATAATAATAGCACTTGTTGGCACAGTCTTCTAGACTGTGAGCCCACTGTTGGGTAGGGACTGTCTCTGTATGTTGCCAACTTGTACTTCCCAAGCGCCTAGTACAGTGCTCTGCACACAGTAAGCGCTCAATAAATACGATTGATTGATTGATTGATCTGCAGCACTAAATCAGACTGATGTTGAATTACTTTTTTTAAAAAAAAGTGGGGTTTTAGTCTCACTCACGGTCACCGGGCCTTTCATAAACTCCTTTTAGACCGACAGGTTATGAACTTCATAGTTCTCCAACCTCAGCTGATTTTCCGTCAGATCCGGACTGCGGTCAGAAGTTTAAAATAAGCAGTGCCTGCCCAAACGAGCAGCGTGCCTGTTTGAACCCTAAACTCAGCTGACAGGCACGCGGGCGACTCACTTGTGCAGACGTGATTTTCTAGGAAGTTTTCCAAAAAGGAGCGAAAATAAATCTGCTTATGTAAATGCTTTGGCAGGAGGACTCTAGTTGTATGATCTAGTTAAAAAGGATTAACGCGTTTTGGAATAAATTTAAGGAGTCCCGTTTGGGGTGAAAGAGGGGTCGGTGAAACTGACATTTTTTACCTTTCGATCGATCAGTGGTATTTATTCATTCATTCACTCAATCGTATTTATTGAGCGCTTACTATGTGCGGAGCAATGGACTAAGCGCTTGGGAAGTCCAAGTTGGCAACATATAGAGACGGTCCCTACCCGACAGCGGGCTCACGGTCTAGAAGGGGGAGACAGGGAACAAAACTCAACATATTAACAAAATAAAATAAATCGAATAAATAGGTACGAGTAAACTAAATAAATAGAGTAATAAATTTATTGAGCGCCCTTATGGGAATTTCTCTGTGACTTGATACTGGGGGATCTCAGGTCCTGTCTCTTCATTTATAAGCTCCTTGTGAGTAGAGAATCAGTTGTTATAGTGTTTTCTCCCAAATGCTTAGCACAGTGCTCAGCACACAGAAATCTTCCAATAAACAGGATTGATTATTACCACTTTTCCTCTTGGATTCCATGAATTAAAGGGGATGGTTTGGAGGAATGAAGAAAAAGAAACGTTTCCCCCAAACTTTGAAAGAGAAGAATATACCAATAATAATAATAATAATGATGGCATTTTATTAAGCGCTTACTACGTGCAAAGCACTGTTCTAAGCGCTGGGGAGGTTACAGGGTGATCAGGTTGTCCCACGGAGGGCTCACAGTCTTAATCCCCATTTTACAGATGAGGGAACTGAGGCCCAGAGAAGTGAAGCGACTTGCCCAAAGTCACACAGCTGACAATTGGCAGAGCGGGGATTTGAACCCACCACCTCTGACTCCCAAGCCCGGGCTCTTTCCGTTAAAGCCAAGCCAGAAATACAGTCTGGAAATACAAACTCGTTTCCTTCTGGATCTCACACCGAAAGCACCTACAACAGATTATTCCTAAAACTAATGAGTTTTAAAACGGATCGGTGGTGTTCCCATTCGTCGGTGGAGACAGCATCGCGAAAGTATCCCATCCCACATTTGAACGAGCTGGCGAAGCTTTTAAATCTTCTAGCTTTAAGTTTCTGTTGGAGGGTAATTAAAAGAGTTGGGCTTTGTGTATTTCCCAAACACAACTAATTGTGTAAATTCCAGTTTACAATCAATCAATCGATCATATTTATTGAGCGCTTACTATGTGCAGAGCACTGTACTAAGCGGAGGATGATCTCGTAGTCTTCTGCTCTCCCTTTTCCTTTTGGCAGGGATTCCAGATTTTTGGGAGAATATATATATTTTTTTATGGTGTTCATTAAGCACTTACTCTGTGCCAGACACTGTATTGAACACAGGGTAGACACAAGCTAATCGGGTTGGACAGTGTCGTCGTCCCGGTTTTAATCCCCATTTTAAAGATGAGGTAAATGAGGCCCAGAGAATAATAATAATAATGATGATGGTATTTGTTAAGTGCTTACTATGTGCAAAGCACTGATCTAAGCGCTGAGGGGGGGGATACAAGGTGATCAGGTTGTCCCACGTGGGGCTCACAGTTTTAACCCCCATTTTACAGATGAGGGAACTGAGGCACAGAGAAGTGAAGTGCCTTGCCCGAGGTCAGAGCTGGGATTAGAACAGGTGCTTCCGACTCCCAAGCCCGGGCTCTGCCCGCTAGGCCGTGCTGATTTTTCCAATTTTCTGCTGTGTGTCCTTGGGCAAGTCACTTAACTTCTCTGCGCCTCAGTTCCCTCACCTGAAAAATGGGGATTAAGGCTGTGAGCCCCTCATGCGACAACCTGATTACCCTGTATCTACCCCACTGCTTAGAATGGCGCTTGGCACATAGTAAGCGCTTAACAAATGCCATCATTATTATTATTATTAGAGGAAAGACCACGGATGTAGGAGTCAGAGGATGTGGGTTCTAATCCCGGCTCTGCCACTTGTCTGCTGTGTGACCTTGGGCAACTCACTTAACTTCTCTGTGCCTCAGGTACCTCACCTGAAAAATGGGGATTAAGGCTGTGAGCCCCTCATGCGACAACCTGATTACCCTGTATCTACCCCACTGCTTAGAATGGCGCTTGGCACATAGTAAGCGCTTAACAAATGCCACCATTATTATTATTATTAGAGGAAAGACCACGGATGTAGGAGTCTGAGGATGTGGGTTCTAATCCCGGCTCTGCCACTTGTCTGCTGTGTGACCTTGGGCGAGTCACTTAACTTCTCTGCGCCTCGGTTACCTCACCTGAAAAATGGGGATTAAGGCTGTGAGCCCCTCATGCGACAACCTGATCACCCTGTATCTACCCCAGTGCTTAGAATGGCGCTTGGCACATAGTAAGCGCTTAACAAATGCCATCATTATTATTATTAGAGGAAAGACCACGGATGTAGGAGTCAGAGGATGTGGGTTCTAATCCCGGCTCTGCCACATGTCTGCTTTGTGACCTTGGGCAAGTCACTTAACTTCTCTGCGCCTCGGTTCCCTCACCTGAAAAATGGGGATTAAGGCTGTGAGCCCCTCAAGCGACAACCTGATTACCCTGTATCTACCCCAGTGCTTAGAATGGCGCTTGGCACATAGTAAGCGCTTAACAAATACCATCATCATTATTATTATTAGAGGAAAGACCACGGATGTAGGAGTCAGAGGATGTGGGTTCTAATCCCGGCTCTGCCACTTGTCTGCTGTGTGACCTTGGGCGAGTCACTTAACTTCTCTGTGCCTCGGTTCCCTCACCTGAAAAATGGGGATTAAGGCTGTGAGCCCCTCATGCGACAACCTGATTACCCTGTATCTACCCCAGTGTTTAGAATGGCGCTTGGCACATAGTAAGCGCTTAACAAATGCCATCATCATTATTATTATTAGAGGAAAGACCACGGATGTAGGAGTCAGAGGATGTGGGTTCTAATCCCGGCTCTGCCACTTGTCTGCTGTGTGACCTTGGGCAAGTCACTTAACTTCTCTGCGCCTCGGTTCCCTCACCTGAAAAATGGGGATTAAGGCTGTGAGCCCCTCATGCGACAACCTGATTACCCTGTATCTACCCCAGTGTTTAGAATGGCGCTTGGCACATAGTAAGCGCTTAACAAATGCCATCATCATTATTATTATTAGAGGAAAGACCACGGATGTAGGAGTCAGAGGATGTGGGTTCTAATCCCGGCTCTGCCACTTGTCTGCTGTGTGACCTTGGGCGAGTCACTTAACTTCACTGTGCCTCAGTTACCTCACCTGAAAAATGGGGATTAAGGCTGTGAGCCCCTCATGCGACAACCTGATCACCCTGTATCTACCCCAGTGCTTAGAATGGCGCTTGGCACATAGTAAGCGCTTAACAAATGCCATCATCATTATTATTATTAGAGGAAAGACCACGGATGTAGGAGTCTGAGGATGTGGGTTCTAATCCCGGCTCTGCCACTTGTCTGCTGTGTGACCTTGGGTGAGTCACTTAACTTCTCTGTGCCTCAGTTACCTCACCTGAAAAATGGGGATTAAGCTCATGGGGCAACCTGATTACCCTGTATCTACCCCACTGCTTAGAATGGCGCTTGGCACATAGTAAGCCCTTAACAAATACCATTATCATCATCATCATCATCATCAATCGTATTTATTGAGCGCTTACTATGTGCAGAGCACTGTACTAAGCGCTTGGGAAGTAAAAATTGGCAACATCTAGAGACAGTCCCTACCCAACAGTGGGCTCACAGTCTAACACAGGCTCACATTATTATTATTACTATTATTATTAAGCACTTAGTACAGTGTTCTGCCCCCAGCGCTCAATAATACGATCGATTTGGGTGGGGAAACGGACGTTATGAGTGTGTAAGTGCTTCGTGGTAAAGTGAGGCTTTGTGGTGTCTACTTGCTTTGCTGTATCGAACTCCCCCAAGCGCTTAGTACAGTGCTCTGCATACCGTAAGTACGGAGTAAATGCCATTGATTGATACAGTAGGGAGGGAAATGGAGAAGCTGAGTAAGAAAACTGCTTCTCGTATTTGAAGCGCTTTTTTTGTCTCCCCCGTTAGTTTGCAAGTTTCTTGTGGGCAGGGCATGATGTGTGCTACTTCCCTTTTAATTTTCCCAGGGCAGTGGGGATTGTGATCAGAGTGGCTCAAAAAGTAGCACGGATTGATTGATTCAGTGTGCCGTAGGAGCAGTGTGGCCCGGTGGAAAGAACCCGGGGCCCGGGAGTCAGAAGGGCCTGGGTTCTAATCCTGGCTCCGTCAGTTGTTTACTGTGGGACCTTGGGCACATAAATAATAATGATAGTAGTAATAATGGCATTTGTTAAGCGCTTACTATGTGCAAAGCACCGTTCTAAGCGCTGGGGAGGTTTCAAGGTGATCAGGTTGTCCCACGGGGGGCTCACAGTCTTCATCCCCATTTTGCAGATGAGGGAACTGAGGCCCAGAGAAGTGAAGTGACTTGCCCAAAGTCACACAGCCGACAAGTGGCGGAGCTGGGATTTGAACCCGTGACTTCTGACTCCAAAGCCCGGGCTCTTCCCACCGAGCCACGCTGCTTCTCTGGGCCTCAGTCTCCTCAAGTGTAAAATAATATTAATCATGGTATTTGTTAAGCACTTGCTATAATAATAATAATGGCATTTATTAAGCACTTACTATTGCAAAGCACTGTTCTAAGCGCTGAGGGGAGATACAAGGTGATCAGGTTGTCCCACCGTGGGCTCACAGTCTTCATTCCCATTTTCCAGATGAGGTAACTGAGGCACAGAGAAGCGAAGTGACTCGCCCAAAGTCACACAGCCGATGATTGGCGGAGCTGGGATTTGAACCCATGACCTGTGACTCCAAAGCCCGGGCTCTTTCCACTGAGCCACGCTGCTTCTCTGGGCCTCAGTCTCCTCAAGTGTAAAATAATATTAATCATGGTATTTGTTAAGCACTTGCTATAATAATAATAATGGCATTTATTAAGTGCTTACTATGTGCAAAGCACTGTGCTAAGCGCTGGGGGGAGATACAAGGTGATCAGGTTGTCCCACGCGGGGCTCACAGTCTTCATCCCCATTTTCCAGATGAGGTAACTGAGGCACAGGGAAGCGAAGTGACTCGCCCAAAGTCACACAGCCGATGATTGGCGGAGCTGGGATTTGAACCCATGACCTGTGACTCCAAAGCCCGGGCTCTTTCCACTGAGCCACGCTGCTTCTCTGGGCCTCAGTCTCCTCAAGTGTAAAATAATATTAATCATGGTATTTGTTAAGCACTTGCTATAATAATAATAGCATTTATTAAGCACTTACTATGTGCAAAGCACTGTTCTAAGATACAAGGTGATCAGGTTGTCCCACCGTGGGCTCACAGTCTTCATCCCCATTTTACAGATGAGGTCACTGAGGCCCAGAGAAGCGAAGTGACTCGCCCAAAGTCACACAGCTGATGATTGGCGGAGCTGGGATTTGAACCCATGACCTGTGACTCCAAAGCCTGAGCTCTTTCCACCGAGCCACGCTGCTTCTCTGGGCCTCAGTCTCCTCAAGTGTAAAATAATATTAATCATGGTATTTGTTAAGCACTTGCTATAATAATAATGGCATTTATTAAGCACTTTGTGCAAAGCACTGTTCTAAACGCTGAGGGGAGATACAAGGTGATCAGGTTGTCCCACCGTGGGCTCACAGTCTTCATCCCCATTTTCCAGATGAGGTCACTGAGGCCCAGAGAAGTGAAGTGACTTGCCCAAAGTCACACAGCTGACAAGTGGCGGAGCTGGGATTTGAACCCATGACCTGTGACTCCAAAGCCCGGGCTCTTTCCACTGAGCCACGCTGCTTCTCTGGGCCTCAGTCTCCTCAAATGTAAAATAATATTAATCATGGTATTTGTTAAACACTTGCTATAATAATAATAATGGCATTTATTAAGTGCTTACTATGTGCAAAGCACTGTGCTAAGCGCTGGGGGGAGATACAAGGTGATCAGGTTGTCCCACCGTGGGCTCACAGTCTTCATCCCCATTTTCCAGATGAGGTAACTGAGGCACAGAGAAGCGAAGTGACTCGCCCAGAGTCACACAGCCGATGATTGGCGAAGCTGGGATTTGAACCCATGACCTGTGACTCCAAAGCCCGGGCTCTTTCCACTGAGCCACGCTGCTACTAAACGCTGCGGTGGATACAAGCAAATCAGGTTGGACACAGTCCCTGTCCCACACGGGGCTCACAGTCTTAATCCCCATTTTACAGATGAGGTAACTGAGGCACAGAGATGTGAAGTGACTTTCCTAAGGCCACACAGCAGAGAAATGAGAAGCAGCATGGCCTAGTGGATACAGCATGGTCTTGGGAGGGACCTGGGTTCTAGTTCCGGCCCCACCACTTGTCTTAGAACAGCGCTTTGCACATAGTAAGCGCTTAACAAATGCCATCGTTAGTATTATTATTATTGTCTGCTGGGACCTTGGGCAAGTCATTTCACTTCTCTGCGCCTCAGTTACCCCATCTGTACGATGGGGATTAAGACTGTGAGCCCCAAGTGGGACAGGGACTGTGTCCAACCTGATTTGCTTGTATCCACCCCAGCGCTTAGTACAGTGCCCAGCGCATAGTAAGTGCTTAACAAATACCATTTTTTTTTTAAAAAGTGGCAGAGCCGGGATCGGAACCCGTGACTTTCCGATTCCCAGGCTTGTGCTGTACCCATTAGACCATGGGAATTTACTACCTGCTCGCCCTTCTATTGTGAACCCCATGAGGGAAGGTCAGTCAGCCGTATTTATTGAGAGCTTACTATAATAATAATAATTATGGTATTTGTTAAGCGCTTACTATGTGCCAAGCACTGTTCTAATAATAATAATAATAATGGCATTTGTTAAGCGCTTACTATATGCAGAGCACTGTTCTAAGCGCTGGGAGTGGATACAAGGTGATCAAGTTGTCCCACATGGGGCTCACAGTCTTAATCCCCATTTTACAGATGAGGTAACTGAGGCTCAGAGAGAAGTGAAGTGACTTGCCCAAGGTCACACAGCAGACATGTGGCGGAGCCAGGATTCGAACCCATGCCCTCTGACTCCGAAGCCCGTGCTCTTCTCCACTGAGCCACGCTGCTCCTCTAAGCCCTGGGGTCGACCCCACGTGGGGCCCAGGCTCTTAATCCCCATTTTACAGACGAGGTAACTGAGGCCCAGAGAAGTGAAGTGGCTTGCCCAAGGTCACACAGCCAAGTGAAGCAGCGTGGCTCAGTGGAAAGAGCCCGAGCTACGGATTCAGAGGCCATGGGTTCAAATCCCGGCTCCGCCAATCGTCGGCTGTGTGACTTTGGGCAAGGCACTTATCTTCTCTGGGCCTCAATCAATCAATTGTATCTATTGAGCGCTTACTGTGTGCAGAGCACTGTACTAAGCGCTTGGGAAGTTCCCTCATCTGTAAAATGGGGATGAATCAATCAATCGATCGTATTTATTGAGCGCTTACTGTGTGCAGAGAACTGTACTAAGCGCTTGGGAAGTCCAAGTTGGCAACATATAGAGACAGTCCCTACCCAACAGTGGGCTCACAGTCTAGAAGGGGGAGACAGAGAACAAAACCAAACATATTAACAAAATAAAATAAATAGAATAGATATGTACAAGTAAAATAAATAGAGTAATAAATCCGTATCCATATATACAGGTGCTGTGGGGAAGGGAAGGAGGTAAGGCCGGGGGGATGGAGAGGGGAAGGAGGGGGAGAGATGAAGACTGGGAGCCCCCCGTGGGACAACCTGATCACCTTGTAACCTCCCCAGCGCTTAGAACAGTGCTTTGCACAGAGTAAGCGCTTAATAAATGCCATCAAAAAAAAAGAAAAGCGGCAGAACCGGGATTAGAATTCGCATCTTCTGCCTCCCAAGCCCATGGTCTTTCCACTAAGACACGCTGCTTCCCTACCTGATCACCTTGCAACCTCCCCAGCGCTTAGAACAGTGCTTTGCACACGGTAAGCGCTCAATAAATACGATTGATTGATTGATACAAGGGCACCTTGTAACCTCCCTAGCGCTTAGAACAGTGCTTGGCACATAGTAAGCGCTTAACAAATGCTATCATTATTATTATTAGTATTACCGCGTGCAGAGCATTGTACTAAGCGCTTGGGAGAGTCTAATAGAGCAATAAACAGGCCCGTTCCCTGCCCACAGCACGCTTACAGTCTAGAGGACTGCGTCTGACCTAATTAACTTAACCCCAGTCCTTAGTACTCTGTTTGGCATGTCGTAGTCTTTTAGACCGTGAGCCCACTGTTGGGTAGGGACCGTCTCTATATGTTGCCAACTTGGACTTCCCAAGCGCTTAGTACAGTGCTCTGCACACCGTAAGCGCTCAATAAATACGATTGATTGATTGATGTGGTAAGCCTTAACAAGTACCATAAAAAAACCCCTCCCTGAATGCAGAAATCTTAAAACTTGCCGCCCGAGCAGCTGTTTTAAAGTCACGGGCTGCATAGAGAAGCAGCGTGGCTCAGGGGAAAATCAATCAATCAATCAATCAATCGTATTTATTGAGCGCTTACTATGTGCAGAGCACTATACTGAGCACTTGGGAAGTACAAATTGGGAAGTACGAAGTACGAAAGAGCCCGGGCTTTGGAGTCAGAGGTCATGGGTTTGAATCCCGGCTCCGCTACATGTCTGCTGTGTGATGTTGGGCAAGTCACTTCACTTCTCTGAGCCTCAGTTACCTCATCTGTAAAATGGGGATTAAGACTGTGAGCCCCACGTGGGACAGCTTGATCACCTTGTATTCCCCCCAGCGCTTAGAACAGTGCTTTGCACATAGTAAGCGCTTAACAAATGCCATTATTATTATTATTATTATTATTATTGGAGTCAATGGTCACGGGTTCGAATCCCGGCTCCGCCAATTGTCAGCTGGGTGACTTGGGGCAAGTCGCTTCACTTCTCTGGGCCTCAGTTCCCTCATCTGTAAAATGGGGATTGACTGTGAGCCCCTTGTCGGACAACCTGATCACCTTGTAACCTCCCCAGTGCTTAGAACAGTGCTTTGCACATAGTAAGTGCTTAATAAATGCCATTATTATTATTATTATTATTATTATTATTATCTCCCCTGGCTGATTCCTTCCCCGTCATTAATTAGCCCCCGCCCCAGAATCAACCGCAACGTCAACATGGCCGAGAAGCAGGATGCGGCGAGCTTCGCCAAAGTCCCTTCCTGTTTCGATAGTGGAGCATTTTGCAACTGTCGAGTCATTTTGCAAGAGCCTTTGGGGGATTTCACTGTCACAGCACAGGACGTGATTCTCAAAATAAGGGGAAATGACAACCCTGAGAAATGCCCTGATAATAATACCGTGATGGTATTTCATCAATCGTATTTATTGAGCGCTTACTATGTGCAGAGCACTGTACTAAGCGCTTGGGAAGTACAAATTGGCAACATCTAGAGACGGTCCCTACCCAACAGTGGGCTCACAGTCTAAAAGGGGGAGACAGAGAACAAAACCAAACATACTAACAAAATAAAATAAATAGAATAGATATGTACAAATAAAATAAATAAATAAGTAGAGTAATAAATCTGTACAAACATATATCCATATATACAGGTGCTGTGGGGAAGGGAAGGAGGTAAGATGGGGGGGATGGAGAGGGGGACGATTAAGCGCTTTACAGATGAGGTAACTGAGGCCCAGAGACGTGAAGTGACTTGCCCAGTCACACAGCTGACAAATAACTTGGGACTTCCCAAGCGCTTAGTACAGTGCTCTGCACACGGTAAGTGCTCAATAAGTACGATTGATTGATTTAGTACAATCTACTCATCCTATCCCGCCTTGATTACTTGGTATTTGTTAAGCGCTTACTCTGTGTCAAGCACTGTTGCAGGTCGAAGCTAACCGGGTTGGACGTAGTTCCTGTCCCACATAATAATAATAATTGGCATTTGTTAAGCGCTTACTATGTGCAAAGCCTCTGTTCTAAGCGCTGGGGAGGATACAGGGTGATCAGGTTGTCCCACGTGGGGCTCATGGTCTTAATCCCCATTTTACAGATGAGGGAACTGAGGCCCAGAGAAGTTAAGCGACTTGCCCAAGATCACACAGCAGACAGGTGGTGGAGTCGGGATGGGGCTCACAGTCTCAATTCCCATCTTACAGATGGGGTAAGATATCTATCTATCTATCTATCTATCTATCTATCTATCTATCTATCTATCTATATAGATAGATAGATAGATATAGATATATACCTATATATATATGTATATATGTTTGTACGTATTTATTACTCTATTTTATTTGTACATATTTATTCTATTTATTTTATTTTGTTAATATGTTTGGTTTTGTTGTCTGCCTCCCCCTTCTAGACTGTGAGCCCGCTGTTGGGTGGGGACCGTCTCCATATGTTGCCAACTTGGACTTCCCAAGCGCTTAGTACAGTGCTCTGCACACATAAATACGATTGAATGAATGAATGAATGAATAAGAACAGAGCTTGGCACGTAGTAAGCGCTTAACAAATACCAGCACCATCATCATCATTATTATTATAACTGAGGCACAGAGAGGTGAGCAGCTGTTCGAAGCACTGGGGTGGATCCAAGATAATCAGGTGGGACCCAACTCCCGTTCCTCTCAGGGCTCACGGTCTTAACTCCCATTTCCCAGATGAGGGAACTGAGGCCCAGAGAAGTGAAACGATTTGCCCGAGGTCACACAGCAAACAAGCGGCAGAGCTGGGAATTAGAAACCAGTTCCTTCGGATTCCCGGGCCCAGGTTCTAACCCCTAGTCCAGTGATAAATTAGCAGGATGACGTATTTCCCGTCCAAAATACGCCGAGAGAAGTTGCTCTCTTAAGGAGGAAAAAGAAACCCCTACTGCCTCTGTGACTAATGGGCTTAAATCAATTAATTCAATTAACCACTAACACAAATCCTCTAGATTGTCAGCTTATACATTCCTGCCATAAACTGGTGCTGAAATCAATCAATCGTATTTATTGAGCGCTTACTATGTGCAGAGCACTGTACTAAGCGCTTGGGAAGTACAAATTGGCAACACATAGAGACAGTCCCTACCCAACAGTGGGCTCACAGTCTAAAAGGGGGAGACAGAGAACAGGACCAAACATACCAACAAAATAAAATAAATAGGATAGAAATGTACAAGTAAAATAAGTAAATAAATAAATAAATAGAGTAATAAATATGTACAACCATATATACATGAAATCAATCAATCATTTGTATTTATTGAGCGCTTACTGTGTGCAGAGCGCTTGGGAAATCCAAGTTGGCAACATATAGAGACGGTCCCTACCCAACAGCGGGCTCACAGTCTAAAAGGGGGAGACGGAGAACCAAACCAAACATACTAACAAAATAAAATAAATAGAATAGAGAGGTACAAGTAAAATAAACAAATAAATAAAGTAATAAATCTGTACAAACATATATACGTATATACAGGTGCTGTGGGGAAGGGAAGGAGGTAAGATGAGGGGGATGGAGAAATCAGTAAGGTTGGGTTTTGGTCAGTTATTATTATTGCGCTTGGATCTCTAGCCTTTTAAGGACCTGACAGTCATCCCACCCTCAGCCCACAGCACTTTAGTACATATTCATAATTTATTTATTTACGTTCATGTACGTCTCCCCATCTAGACTGTAAGCCTGTGGGCAACGAATATGTTTACCAAGTCTTGTATTCTCCCAAGTGCTCAGCACAATGCTCTGCACCCAGTAGGTGCTCAATAAATATCATTGATTAGGTTGGACACCTTTCCTAAACTGTTCTAAGCACTAGAGTAGATCCAAGATAATCAGGTTGGACACCGTCCCTGTCCCACGTGGAACTCACGGTCTAAATTGGAGGGAAGGGGAGTTAATCCTCATTTTACAGGTGATATAACTGAGGCACAGAGAAATTAAGCAACCTGTTTCATCGAACCGGGCCGCTTTTGCTCGTGTAAAAACACCTTCCTTAGCCAGTGGAGTAGTTTTTCATCATCAAACGTATTTATGGAGCTCTTACTATGTGCAGAGCACTGTACTAAGCGCCTGGGAAGTACAAATCGGCAGTTTTTCTCACCGAAATCAAGTCTCTCCTTGATTTTGCAGAGTTGAGAGCTGAAAATTCAAAGCCTGGAGACGGGTAGAGAAGCAGCGTGATGTGGTGAATAGACCCCAAGCCTGGGAGTCAAAAGGCCATGGTTTCTAATCCCGGCTCCATCGCGTGTCTGCTGTGTGACATTGGGTAAGTCACTTCACTTCTCTGTGCCTCATTTACCTGTCTGTAAAAGGGGGATTAAGATTGTGAGCCCCATGTGGGACAGGGACTGTGTGCAACCCGATTTGCTCTCCTGTCCCCGGTGGGGCTCACAGTCGAAGGGACTGAGTTCTAATTCTGAGTATCAGTCATTTGGTACTTTGTCAACAAAACCGCGGGCCTTTTAATTAGCGGATGTTTGGGTGCTTTGCTTGTGGAATCGTTATTTTTTCTGCCTTTACTTCTGTCCTCCAGACCACGACCTCGTTGTGGGAAGGGAATGCGTGTTATCTTGTTCTTTTGTACACTCCTAAGCGCTCAGTACAGTGCTGTGCACGGAGCAAGCACTCAAAGACTGATTGATGGCCAAGATTAATACGTGCGCAGCTAATCACGTTGCTTTTTGTGGCTGCCGGGCAGATAAAAACTTAGTAGCAAGTGTGAAATCAATCAATCAATCAATCAATCAATTGTATTTATTGAGCACTTACTGTGTGCAGAGCACTGTACTAAGCGCTTGGGAAGTACAAGGTGGCAACATATAGAGATGGTCCCTACCCAACAGTGGGCTCACAGTCTAGAAGGGGGAGACGGAGAACAAAACCAAACATATTAACAAAATAAAATAAATGAAAGGACTCTGCCTTTAGGTGGGTTTGATAAAACAACTCAAAGGGGGCTGGCGTTGCGGGGAGGGCGTTTAGCTAGCCTTTATGCCTTAATTTAAGCAATCCTCAAGAGGATACGGAAGCATTTATTAAAATTGTACACAGGAGAGCCCCACGCCTCTGTAGAGGGTGAGCCCTCAGAAAAATGAGAAAATAAAGCATGATATTATCAGTTATCGAGCGCTTATTGGGTGCAGAACACTGTACTAAGTGCTCGAGAGAGTTCAACATAGTAGATTTGTCCTCTGCCTTCAGTGCGTCGAGAGGATTTGTGTTAGTGGTTAATGGAATTATTTAAGCCCTTTAGTCTTGGAGTCGGTACGGGTTCCATTTTCCTCCTTCGGAGGGCAATTTCCTTCCTCATATTACGGGCAGGGAGCGTGTCTGCTAATTCTGTCGTATTGGACTCTCCCAAGCGCTTAGTACAGTGCTCTGCATGTAGTAAGTGCTCAATAAATGCCATTGATTGCTTGATATTATCAAAACGTGCGGGGGTTTCCACTTTCCCTAAAGTTGCCTTGCTTCATTTTTCTCAACTGGCAATATGGTTATTATCGCTAATAATATTATTTGTTAAGCACTTACTACGTGCCAGGCACTATACTATACGTAGTCCTGGTCCCACCCAGGAGCTGTTCAATAAAACAGCACGTGAATGGAAGTGGCAACGGTCTACTAATCTTTTCATTCTCCTTTGTACTTTCCCCAAGCGCTTAGTACAGTACTCTGCACACGGTAAGCGCTTAATAAATACGATGGAATGAATGAATTTAGTTTAACCACAGGAAGAAATGTTGAATTCATTCCGTCTGCAGTCATTTTCATTTGAGCTATTTACTTTCAAATTGCCCTTCTCCCTTAATTTGGAAAAAATCTAGTCCTCTCTGCCTGTTTGGTGAGATTGTTGCGGCCAAGGACCCAACACTGAATTTTTTAAAATTTAAAATTAAAAAAACAAAAAACAAAAACCCAAGAAACAACCCCCACTCTCCACAAAATAGAAACCCTTGTGATCCACCCAAAGTAGGTGGAGAGTTGATTGGACTCTTGCCTCCTAGACTGAAAACTCATTGTGGACAGGGAACGCGTCTGTTATACTGTTGTGTTGTACTCTTCCAAGCGCTTAGTACAGTGCCCTGCACATAGTAAGCGCTCGATAAATGATGGGTGTAAAGAAAGCTTCAACACTTGGGCAATGTGCCAACTACCCTTCGTCTCAATTATCTTGGCAGCTTTTTTCATACATTCTCTTTACTCTTCTTTGCCCCGAATACCTCACTGTAAAACTAACTCAGCCCTCGACTATCCTTCAGCTCATACTGTATGTCTTGAAATTGGTGCAAATATCCCCAGAAATGTTGTAAATTAAAAAAAAAATGCCCCATAGAAGTCCTGCTGAGTGAAAGATGCACCCTCCAAACAATGCTGCTAGTAAAGTGAAGGCCAGTTTATTTTTAAAAAAAAACAGAAACTCCATATGCCAGCGTGTACACTGTACACATTTAAATGACTCACGAGAATGAAGCTTTTATTTCATATACATTTAAAGACGGCACACCTTCTTCGAAACGTTTGAGAAAAAACAGGTTAGCAAGACCGACCTTTCTTCCAACACCAGAGCAACTAACACGTTTCAATCCCACCGGCAGTAAAGCTTTCGAACGGGAGGCCGTGCGATCACTGCTCCCGACGACAGGGTAGAAAGCAAGAGAAGAATTTATTTGTGGCGGAGCGGACCGGGACCCGGCCGTCGCTCCGCGGCCCGCCTCACTCCTCGGATGCCATCTTGAGCAGGTACTCCTTGTCGATCTTGAAGAGCCTCCATCCCTCCTCACTGGACAGGTCGGAGGCGCCCCGTCTCTTGTAGAAGTTGATGGAAGGCTCGTTCCACTCGGCCACCAGGAAATGCATGCTGTTGCAGCGGCAGTCGACCGCGACCTGTGCCGAGAGACGACCGGGGGCGTCACTCGGTTCCCCGCGGAGCCACGGCCACCTGATCGGGGGCCGGGTTCGAGAATTCAAGACCAGGGCCCTACCTGACTCAGATTCTTCAGAATTTCGGAACCGATACCAAAACCTAGGAGGCGGAGAGAGGAGCGGGTTGTTCTCCCCGGACCCTGACCACACCAATCGCGCGTTCTTCTTCCAAGTTCCCGCCTCCCTACCTCTGAAATCCTTCATCACAAAGAAGTCTTCGAGGTACAGCAACTTGCCGATCCACGGGTCGTACGTGAAGTAGTACATGGCAAAGCCGATGATGCCGTACCCTGGAAGGGGAAAGATCGCGTGAGTTCTCCTCCCTTTTTACATTTTTTAGTTTGTGGCATCGGATAAGCCTTTTCTTTGTACCAGGCACTATACTACGCTCTGGGCTAGATACAAGCTAATCGGGGTTGGACACGGTCATCGTCCCCCACAGCCTTCATCCCCACCTGACCGACGAGGGAACCGAGGCACAGAGAAATGGAGCGACTTGCCCTAGGTCCCGCGGCACGATAGTGGCGGGGCTGGGATGAGAACCCGGGTCCTTCTGCCTCCCAAGGCCCTGGCTCTAACCACTAAGCCACGCTGCTTCTCAATAAGGAAGGGGAGGACGGGAAACTCCGCAGGACTTGCAGGCAGGAAATTCAGGGTGGCCCGAGACTTTGAAAATTAACGTGTACAGACGCAGAGACTAAGCGGTTAGTGATTCCCACACTGATTCCTTCCGCACGCAGTTGCAAAACAGCTGTGCGTCTAAGAGCGCTCAGCCGGTGTCTTCAAAAGGGCAGTTGTGCAAAAAGCAACACCGGCACCCGGAGGGCGGAAGGGAATTCTGTCATCGTGAATCACGGCTCTGTGCAACGTTGACCCCGTGGCCGTCTCCCGATTAGCTCGTACGGCATTACGGTTAAAGGGCTCCCCAGAGCCAAAAGCCACGGCGGTCAGCTCTACACGCACGTCACTCGCAACCTGTCGACTCATCGGGACGTCCGCTGGGGAATACAAATCAGGTTCACACGGCAGTTCAGAATTCAAGGGCAAAGGAGAGCAAGACTCTGCTTCCTTAAGATGGGAACGTCGGGCTGAAAAGGATCTGGCTGAATCGACGATTCGGTTTTCCAATTGACGTTGGCCCCGTTTTAGAAACAAGACACGGGGTGCTTAGGAAGCACTTCTTGCGTCTCCCAACATCTCACCCCGGCCCCTCCCCGCTGAGGAAAAGCAACCCACGGTCGCGCTGGGCTCTTTTGCCGTTGGCTTTCGGCGGGAGCCACGGGATTCCCGCTAACTCCCGGGCAGCGTCTGTTTGGAGTTTCGTCCGCTGCCTCCGTGACCGGATCGGCCAAGGGGAATGACCAGAAACAGCTGCCGTTCTTCGAACTGTTTCTTTTAGACTGTGAGCCCACTGTTGGGTAGGGACTGTCTCTATGTGTTGCCAATCTGTACTTCCCAGGCGCTTAGTACAGTGCTCTGCACATAGTAAGTGCTCAACAAATACGATTGATTGATTGACGGATTCCCCCGCCCGCCCACCCACCGAAATGACGAGGCCAGGTAGCGCCTTTCCGGATATTTTGCTTTGCTTGGAAAACAGGCGGAGGAAGAGAGCGTGAACGGGGAGTTTCTGATCTACCGTGTTTTTCTCGTTTGGTTTTTTTTTTTTGGTTTTGTTTTTAAAGTGTATGGGGAAATCCCTGTTAGCCTTACCTCGGATCACATGATCATCTACTTTATTGTGTAACGGATCTTTTAGTTACCTCCCCGCCCATCCATGTACACGGAAGGGCCATGTACATGGCGAAGCTAGAGACCGTAACCTGAAGATTGGGACAAATTAAAGAAAAAATGTGATTCAACACGATTACAGAAGGTCACGTCAGGGTCAAACAAGAACCATTTTATGACACTCAATTACATCAAAATGACATTCTACCTGGCTGTGATCTGAACACACGGCTTTCACACGCCTTATTTTTAGAAACCGCATCGAACTCTGTTTTCAAGCTCTAAATCTGGGTGCGGATGGTACCCACGCCCAGCCTCGCGGCTCTACGGTCGTAACGCCCTGCGTCTTTCTGATCTGTTTTTTTTTTTTTAAAAAAAGTGGAAGAGAGAGAGAGAAGCACACAGGGAAAAAAAAAAAACCCTAAAAAAAACAAGTTACCTTCCTCGGTCCAGTTTTCCTTTGGCACTTCTGCAACCAGGCAATGGTATAAAGGATGCTCGCCGAAGCCATCTTCGAGCAGATCTGCAAGAGGGCACAGAGGAGGGAGAGGGATGCCCCCGGATGAAGGGAAATTGGGAAAAAGCTCCGGGACGGGGCTCCGTCCGGGCCCGACTTACCTTTTTCGGTCAGCCTAACTTGTGCCTCCATGTCTTCGTATTTAGCCAGTTCCTGGAAAGGGGTGGGAGCAGAGGGAAGGGCAGGCTTTAATCAATCAATCAATCCTATTTATTGAGCGCTTACTGTGTGCAGAGCACTTTACTAAGCGCTTGGGAAGTCCAAGTTGGCAACATACAGAGACGGTCCCTACCCAACAGCGGGCTCACAGTCTAAAAGGGGGAGAACGAGAACGAAACCAAACATACTAACAAAATAAAATAAATAGAAGAGATACGTACAAGTAAAATAAATAAATAGAGTAATAAATATGTACAAACATATATACAGGTGCTGTGGGGAAGGGAAGGAGGTAAGATGGGGGGGATGGAGAGGAGGACGAGGGGGAGAGGAGGGAAGGGGGACGGGCACTATTCGGTCAGTCGACGGAATCTGTTGAGCGCTTGCAGTGTGCGGAGCACTGTACTAAACGCTTGGGAGAGTACGACAGAGCCATCAACAGACACAATCCCCACCCACAGCGAGCTTACAGTCTAGAGCTTACTTCTCGACCGTGAGCCCACTGTTGGGGAGGGACCGTCTCTATATGTTGCCAACTTGGACTTCCCAAGCGCTCAGTACGGTGCTCTGCACACAGTAAGCGCTCAATAAATACGATTGATTGATTGAAAAGAGAAATACGATTGATTGATAGAGGACGCCGGGGGGGTCGCTTTCCCAGACGCCGCCCCCGCCTCGATCCGAGCCTGGGAACAGGGAAGATGAGGAGGGCCGGAACTGCGGACGAAATGGGACCCGAGTTCTAATGTGAGGTGTGACCTTGGGCCAGTCACTTCTCTGAGACTTGTTTACCTCACCTGTAAAATGGGGGTGGAGACTGTGAGCCCCGTGTGGGACGAGGGCTACGTCCAACTCGATCGGCTTGTATCAACCCCGGTGGACTTAGCACAGTTCCCGGCAGCGCTGTGTTGTTAAACACTGGTTAATTGTTAAGCGCTTATTATGTGCCAACAACCGTACGGACTGGACTGTACGGACTACAAGATCGTCAGCTCTAAGTAGGAGGAAGAACAAGGGTGGAGTTTTTTCAGCAGAAGAAACTGAGGCAGAGAATAATAATGATGGCATTTATTAAGCGCTTTCTGTGTGCAAAGCACTGTTCTAAGCACTGGGAAGTTAAGTGACTTGACCAAGGTCACACAGCACCGGGAGGGGATTACAACCCGCTCTGTCCCTGAGGCCGGACCTCGACACGGTCCCCAGCGCTTAGTACAGTGCTCTGCACCCAGTAAGCGCTCAACAAACGCCACCGATTCCAGAGCTGACTGTGGGCGGGGAACGCGTCGTCGCCCTGTCGCTCAGTACGGTTCCCCATCCTTAAAATGGGGATGGAGAAACGGCCTGGCTTAGTGGCAAGAGCCCGGGCTTGGGAGTCAGAGGTCGTGGGTTCGAATCCCAGCACTTGTCAGCCGTGTGACCTTGGACAAGTCACTTCACTCGTCTGGGCCTCAGTTACTTCATCTGTCAAATAGGGATGAAGACTGTGAGCCTGAAGTGGGACAACCTGATGACGCTGAATGTACCCCAGTGCTTAGAACAGTGCATGGCACATAATAATGATGGTTTTTGTTAAGCGCTTACTATGTGCCAAGCACTGTTCTCTGAGCATAGTAAGCGCTTAAACAAGAACCAACATTATTATTATTATTATTATTATTGAGCCTGTGAGCCCCACTTGGGACAGGAACTGAGTCCCACACGATTAGCTTGTTTCCACCCCAGCAATTAGTACACTGCCTGGCACGTAGTAAGCGCTTCCCCAGCCCCCCCCGATTAGTCCCTGGGCGCTCAGCGTGGCTCTCAGTGGAAAGAGCCCGGGCTTGGGAGTCAGAGGTCGTGGGTTCGAATCCCGGCCCTGCCACTTGTCTGCTGTGTGGCTTTGGGCAAATCACTTCACTTCTCTGGGCCTCAGTGACCTCATCTGTCAAATGGGGATGAAGACTGTGAGCCCCCCGTGGGCCTGCCTGATCGCCTTGTAACCTCCCCAGCGCTTACAACGGTGCTGGGCACAGAGTAAGCGCTTAACAAATCCCATCATTATTATTCTCTGGGCCTCAGTGACCTCATCTGTCAAATGGGGATGAAGACTGTGCGCCCCCCATGGGACCGCCTGATCGCCTTGTAACCTCCCCAGTGCTTAGAACAGTGCTGGGCACATAGTAAGTGCTTAACAAATCCCATCATTATTATTCTCTGGGCCTCAGTGACCTCATCTGCAAATGGGGATGAAGACCGTGACCCCCCCGTGGGCCCGCCTGATCGCTTCGTAACCTCCCCAGCGCTTAGAACAGTGCTGGGCACATAGTAAGCGCTTAACAAACCCCATCATTATTATTCTCTGGGCCTCAGTGACCTCATCTGCAAATGGGGATGAAGACTGTGAGCCCCCCATGGGCCTGCCTGATCTCCTTGTAACCTCCACAGCGGTTAGAACAGTGCTGGGCACATAGTAAACGCTTAACAAATCCCATCATTGTTATTCTCTGGGCCTCAGTGACCTCATCTGTCAAATGGGGATGAAGACTGTGAGCCCCCCGTGGGCCCGCCTGATCGCCTTGTAACCTCCACAGCGGTTAGAACAGTGCTGGGCACAGAGTAGGCGCTTAACAAATCCCATCATTATTATTCTCCGGGCCTCAGTGACCTCATCTGCAAATGGGGATGAAGACTGTGAGCCCCCCGTGGGACCGCCTGATCGCCTTGTAACCTCCACAGCGGTTAGAACAGTGCTGGGCACATAGTAAACGCTTAACAAATCCCATCATTGTTATTCTCTGGCCCTCAGTGACCCCATCTGTCAAATGGGGATGAAGACCGTGACCCCCCCGGCTGCAACCTCCCCAGCGCTTGGCCCGTAGTGAGCGCCCCCCGGATGCCGCCAGCATCCCCCTCCCCATCACCATGACGACGCGGGTCACCTTGATGAGCCTGAGGATATCGCGACAGTCGTCGGGCCCGGCGGGCCGGATCAGGAAATTGGCCATTTTCTCCTTTTGGCCTTCTTCCCCTTGCACACCAGGCCCCGGTACTTGAAGAGCCGGAGGAGGTGGTTCCTCATTCGTGTCCCGCGGGCGGCCTCTCCTCAGGCACGCTCAGGACGACACCATCACCCGGGCCCGGCCAGGGGACCCTGATGAGGAAGAGGAGGAGGAGGAGGAGGAGGATGAGGATGATGGACCGCGATGGACCGACCACCCTGATGGACCACACGCCGACGGACACTGAGCCCCCGCCGCCGCCAGGGGCCGCTATGTACCCCCGACCCCGGGACACGCCCCCTCCCTGTGACGACACGCGCGGCTCCGCCAATCAGCGCCTCCGCTCCGGCGAGCGACCCCGCCCTCGGGGGGGCCGGCGGGGGGGCCCCCCCTCCCCGAGGGAACGCGCGCCTGCGCAGTCGGGCGCGTGGGTGGGGGGAGGCGGAGGCGACGGTTCGTGCAGGCCGATTTATTGAGCGCTTACTGTCATTCATTCATTCATTCATTCAGTCGTATTTATCGAGCGCTTACTGTCCATTCATTCATTCAGTCGCATTTATTGAGCGCTTACTGTCCATTCATTCATTCAGTCGTATTTATTGAGCGCTGACTGCTCATTCATTCATTCAGTCGGATTTATCGAGCGCTTACTGTCCATTCATTCGTTCATTCATTCATTCAGTCGTATTTATCGAGCGCCTACTGTTCATTCATTCAGTCGGATGTATTGAGCGCTTACTGTCCATTCATTCATTCAGTCGTATTTATTGAGCGCTGACTGTTCACTCATTCAATCGTATTTATCGAGCGCTGACTGCTCATTCATTCATTCAGTCGTATTTATCGAGCGCTTACTGTCCATTCATTCGTTCAATCGTATTTATTGAGCGCCTACTGTTCATTCATTCAGTCGGATGTATTGAGTGCTTACTGTTCATTCATTCGTTTACGCATATTTATTGAGCGCTCACTGTTTGTTCATTCAGTCGTATTTATCGAGCGCTGACTGCTCATTCATTCATTCAGTCGTATTTATCGAGCGCTTACTGTCCATTCATTCGTTCAGTCGTATTTATTGAGCGCCTACTGTTCATTCATTCGGTCGGATGTATTGAGTGCTTACTGTTCATTCATTCATTCACGCGTATTTATTGAGCACTTACTGTTCATTCATTCAGTCGTATTGAGTGCTTACTGTTCATTCAGTCGTATTTATTGAGCGCTGACTGTCCATTCATTCGTTCAATCGTATTTATTGAGCGCCTACTGTTCATTCATTCAGTCGGATGTATTGAGTGCTTACTGTTCATTCATTCAGTCACGCGTATTTATTGAGCGCTTACTGTTCATTCAGTCTTATTGAGCGCTTACTGTCCATTCATTCATTCAGTCGTATTTATTGAGCGCCTACTGTTCATTCATTCAGTCGGATGTATTGAGTGCTTACTGTTCATTCATTCATTCATTCACGCGTATTTATTGAGCGCTTACTGTTCGTTCATTCAGTCTTATTGAGCGCTTACTGTTCATTCATTCAGTCGTATTTATTGAGCGCTTACTGCTCATTCACTCAGTTCATTCATTCAATCGTATTTATCGAGCGCTTACTGTTCATTCATTCATTCAGTCGTATTTATCGAGCGCTTACTGTTCATTCATTCATTCAGTCGTATTTATCGAGCGCTTACTGCTCATTCATTCATTCAGTCGTATTTATTGAGCGCTTACTGCTCATTCATTCAGTCGTATTTATCGAGCGCTTACTGCTCATTCATTCATTCAGTCGTATTTATTGAGCGCTTACTGCTCATTCATTCAGTCGTATTTATCGAGTGCTTACTGCTCATTCATTCATTCAGTCGTATTTATCGAGTGCTTACTGCTCATTCATTCATTCAGTCGTATTTATCGAGCGCTTACTGCTCATTCATTCAGCCGGATTTATCGAGCACTTACTGTCCAGTCATTCATTCAGTCGTATTTATCGAGCGCTGACTGTTCATTCATTCAGTCGTATTTATCGAGCGCTTACTGTTCATTCATTCATTCAGTCGTATTTATTGAGTGCTTACTGTTCATTCATTCAGTCGTATTTATTGAGTGCTTACTGTTCATTCATTCAGTCGTATTTATTGAGTGCTTACAGTCCATTCATTCAGTCGTATTTATTGAGTGCTGATGTTCACTCATTCAATCGTATTTATTGAGCACTGACTGCTCATTCATTCAGTCGTATTTATCGAGCGCTTACTGTCCATTCATTCATTCAATCGTATTTATTGAGCGCCTACTGTTCATTCATTCAGTCGGATGTATTGAGTGCTTACTGTTCATTCATTCATTCACGCGTATTTATTGAGCGCTTACTGTTCATTCATTCAGTCGTATTGAGCGCTTACTGTTCATTCATTCAGTCATATTTATTGAGCGCTTACTGCTCATTCACTCAGTTCATTCATTCAATCGTATTTATCGAGCGCTTACTGCTCATTCACTCAGTTCATTCAATCGTATTTATTGAGCGCCTACTGTTCATTCATTCAGTCGGATGTATTGAGTGCTTACTGTTCATTCATTCATTCATTCACGCGTATTTATTGAGCGCTTACTGTTCATTCATTCAGTCATATTTATTGAGCGCTTACTGATCATTCATTCAGTCGGATTTATTGAGCGCTTACTGCTCATTCATTCAGTCAGATTTATTGAGCGCTTACTGCTCATTCACTCAGTTCATTCAGTCGTATTTATTGAGCGCCTACTGTTCATTCATTCAGTCGGATGTATTGAGTGCTTACTGTTCATTCATTCATTCGTTCACGCGTATTTATTGAGCGCTTACTGTTCATTCATTCAGTCGTATTGAGTGCTTACTGTTCATTCATTCAGTCGTATTGAGCGCTTACTGCTCATTCACTCAGTTCATTCAGTCGTATTTATTGAGCGCCTACTGTTCATTCATTCAGTCGGATGTATTGAGTGCTTACTGTTCATTCATTCATGCGTATTTATTGAGCGCTCACTGTTCATTCATTCAGTCGTATTGAGCGCTTACTGTTCATTCATTCAGTCGTATTTATTGAGCGCTTACTGCTCATTCATTCAGTCGGATTTATTGAGCGCTTACAGCTCATTCACTCAGTTCATTCATTCAATCGTATTTATCGATCGCTTACTGTTCATTCATTCATTCAGTCGGATTTATTGAGCGCTTACTGCTCATTCATACAGTCGTATTTATCGAGCGCTTACTGCTCATTCATTCATTCAGTCGTATTTATTGAGCGCTTACTGCTCATTCATTCAGTCATATTTATCGAGCTCTGACTGTTCATTCATTCAGTCGTATTTATTGAGCGCTTACTGCTCATTCATTCAGTCGTATTTATCGAGCGCTTACTGTTCATTCATTCAGTCGTATTTATTGAGCACTTACTGCTCATTCATTCAGTCGTATTTGTCGAGCGCTTACTGTCCATTCATTCAGTCGTATTTATCGAGCGCTTACTGATCATTCATTCATTCAGTCATATTTATTGAGCGCTTACTGCTCATTCGTTCAGTCGTATTTATTGAGCGCTCACTGCTCATTCATTCAGTCGTATTGATCGAGCGCTTACTGTTCATTCATTCATTCAGTCATATTTATTGAGCGCTTACTGTTCGTTCATTCATTCAATCGTATTTATTGAGTGCCTACTGTTCATTCATTGTCGGATGTATTGAGTGCTTATTGTTCATTCATTCATTCACGCATATTTATTGAGCGCTTACTGTTCATTCATTCACTCACACGTATTTATTGAGTACTTACTGTTCATTCATTCAGTCGTATTTATCGAGCGCTTACTGTCCATTCATTCAATCGTATTTATTGAGCGCTTACTCTCCATTCATTCAGTCGTATTTATTGAGCACTGACTGCTCATTCATTCAGCCGTATTTATCGAGCGCTTACTGTTCATTCATTCATTCAATCGTATTTATCGAGCGCTTACTGCTCATTCATTCAGTCGTATTTATCGAGCGCTTACTGTTCATTCATTCAATCGTATTTATTGAGCGCTTACTTTCATTCATTCATTCAATCGTATTTATTGAGCGCTTACTGCTCATTCATTCAGTCGTATTTATCGAGCGCTTACTGTTCATTCATTCATTCAATCGTATTTATTGAGCGCTTACTGCTCATTCATTCAGTCGTATTTATCGAGCGCTTACTGTTCATTCATTCATTCATTCAGTCGTATTTATCGAGCGCTTACTGTCCATTCATTCAGTCATATTTAATTGAGCGCTTACTGCTCATTCATTCAGTCGTATTTATCGAGCGCTTACTGTTCATTCATTCAGTTGTATTTATCGAGAGTTTACTGCTCATTCATTCAGTCGTATTTATCGAGCACTTACTGTTCATTCATTCAATCGTATTTATCGAGCGCTTACTGCTCATTCATTCAGTCGTATTTATTGAGCTCTTACTACTCACTCATTCAATCGTATTTATTGAGCGCTTACTGCTCATTCATTCAGTCGTATTGATCGAGCGCTTACTGTTCATTCATTCAATCGTATTTACTGAGCGCTTACTGCTCATTCATTCAGTCGTATTTATCGAGCACTTACTGTCCATTCATTGTCGTATTTCTTGAGCGCTGACTGCTCATTCATTCAGTCGGATTTATTGAGCGCTTACTGGTCATTCATTCAGTCGTATTTAATTGAGCGCTTACTGCTCATTCATTCAGTCGTATTTATCGAGCGCTTACTGTCCATGCACTCATCATTCAGTCGTATTTATTGAGCGCTTACTGTTCATTCATTCAATCGTATTTATTGAGCACTTACTGCTCATTCATTGTCAATCAATCAATCAATCATATTTATTGAGCGCTTACTGTGTGCAAAGCACTGTACTAAGCGCTTGGGAAGTACAAGCTGGCAACATATGGAGACAGTCCCTACCCAACAGCGGGCTCACAGTCTAGAAGGGGGAGACAGAGAACAAAACCAAACCTACTAACAGAATAAAACAAATAGAATAGATAGGTACAAGTAAAATAAATAAATAAATAAATAGAGTAATAAATATGTACAAACATATATACAGGTGCTGTGGGGAAGGGAAGGAGGTAAGATGGGGGGATGGAGAGGGGGGCGAGGGGGAGAGGAAGGAAGGGGCTCAGTGTGGGAAGGCCTCCTGGAGGAGGTGAGCTCTCAGTAGGGCCTTGAAGGGAGGAAGAGAGCGAGCTTGGCGGATGGGCAGAGGGATTGGGGGCATTCCAGGCCCGGGGGAGGACGTGGGCCGGGGGTCGATGGCGGGACAGGCGAGAATGAGGCCTAACGGTGAGGAGTTTAGTGGCAGAGGAGCGAAGGATGCAGGCTGGGCTATAGAAGGAGAGAAGGGAGGTGAGGTAGGAGGGGGCGAGGGGATGGACAGCCTTGAAGCCCAGGGTGAGGAGTTTCATCCCTTAATTCAATCATATTTATTGAGGGCTTTCCATGTGCTAAGCAATGTCATTCATTCATTCATTCCTTCATTCATTCAATTGTATTTATTGAGGGCTTGCCATGTGCCAAGCACTGTCATTCCTTCCTTCATTCATTCAATCGTATTTGTTGAGGGCTTGCCATGTGCCAAGCACCGTCATTTCTTCCTTCCTTCCTTCAATCGTGTTTATGGAGGGCTTGCCAGGTGCCAAGCACTGTCATTCATCCCTTCATTCAATCGTATTTATTGAGGGCTTTCCATGTGCCAAGCACTGTCATTCATTCATTCATTCCTTCATTCATTCAGTCGTATTTGTTGAGGGCTTGCCATGTGCCAAGCACTGTCATTCCTTCCTTCATTCAGTCATGTTTGTTGAGGGCTTACCATGTGCCAAGCACTGTCATTCCTTCATTCATTCACTCCTTCATTCAGTCTTGTTTGTTGAGGGCTTACCACGTGGCCAGCACTGTCATTCCTTCCTTCATTCAATCGTATTTATTGAGGGCTTACCATGTGCCAAGCACTGTCATTCCTTCCTTCATTCAGTAGTGTTTGTTGAGGGCTTACCATGTGCCAAACACTGTCATTCCTTCATTCATTCACTCCTTCATTCAGTCGTGTTTGTTGAGGGCTTACCATGTGTCCAGCACTGTCATTCCTTCCCTCATTTATTCCTTCCTTCTGTCCTTCCTTCCGTCCTTCCTTCCGTCCGTCCTTCCTTCCTTCCTTCCTTCCTTCCTGTTTGTTGAGGGTTTGCCATGTGCCAAACACTGTCATTCCTTCATTCATTCACTCCTTCATTCAGTCGTGTTTGTTGAGGGCTTACCATGTGTCCAGCACTGTCATTCCTTCCCTCATTTATTCCTTCCTTCTGTCCTTCCTTCCGTCCTTCCTTCCGTCCGTCCTTCCTTCCTTCCTTCCTTCCTTCCTGTTTGTTGAGGGTTTGCCATGTGCCAAGCACTGTCATTCCTTCCTTCCTTCCCTCCTTCCTTCCTTCCTTCCTTCCTTCCTTCCTTCCTTCCTTCCTTCCTTCCTTCCTTCCTTCCTGTTTGTTGAGGGTTTGCCATGGTGCCAAGCACTTTCATTCCTTCCTTCCTTCCTTCCTTCCTTCCTTCCTTCCTTCATTTATTCAATCATATTTATTGAGGGCTTACCATGTGCCAAGCACTACCATTCCTTCCTTCCCTCCTTCATTTATTCATTCCTTCCTTCATTCAATCGTATTTGTTGAGGGTTCACCATGTGCCAAGCACTATCATTCCTTCCTTCATTCAGTCGTATTTGTTGAGGGCTCGCCATGTGCCAAGCACTATCATTCATTCATTCCTTCATTCCTTCATTCAATAGTATTTATTGAGGGCTTACCATGTGCCAAACACTGTACTAAGTGCTTGGGAGAGTTCACTACCACAACAGACACAGCACTAACTATAAGCCAGGCATTCATTCATTCATTCATTCAATCGTATATATTGAGGGCTTACCATGTGCCAAGCACTGTACTAAACTCTTGGGAGAGTTCACTACCACAACAAACAGACACACACAGCACTAACTATAAGCCAGGCATTCATTCATTTGTTCATTCATTCATTCAATCGTATATATTGAGAGCTTACCATGTGCCAAGCAGTGTGGTAAGCACTTGGGTGAGTTCAATACAATAAAAAACAGACACAGCGCTAACTATAAACCAGGCATTCATTCATTCATTCAGTCGTATTTATTGAGGGCTTACCATGTGCCAAACACTGTACCAAGCGCTTGGGAGAGTTCACTACAACAACAAACAGACACAGCGCTAACTATAAGCCAGGCATTCATTCATGCATTCAATCAATCATCAATCATATTTATTGAGCCCTTACTGTGTGCAGAGCACTGTCCTAAGCGCTTGGGAAGTACAAGTTGGCAACATATAGAGACGGTCCCTACCCGACAGTGGGCTCACAGTCTAGAAGCATTCATTTAATCGTATTTATTGAGGGCTTACTGTGTGCAGAGCACTGTCCTAAGCGCTTGGAAAATACAATTCAGCAACAGATGTAGACAATCCCAAGCCAACAACGGGCTCACAGTCTAGAAAGGGGGAGGCAGGCAACAAAACAAGTAGACGGGAGTCAATACCGTCAAAACAGATAAATGGAATTATAGATATAAACACATTCAATTGTACTTATTGAGGGCTTACCGCGTGCCAAGCACTGTACTAAGCGCTTGGGAGAGTTCGATGCCACAACAGACACAGCACTAACTATAAGCCAGGCACGAAGAGAAGCAGTGTGGCTTCTGCTTCTGTCCCTGCCACTTGTCTGCTGCGTGGCCTCTGGATAAGTCATCTTACTTCTCTGCACCTCCGTTACCTCACCTGTAAGATCGATCGATCAATCGGTCGTATTTATTGAGCGCTTACTGCGTGCAGAGCACTGTACTAGGCGCTTGGGAAGTCCAAGTTGGCAACATCTAGAGACGGTCCCTACCCAACAGTGGGCTCACGGCCTAGAAGGGGGAGACGGAGAACAAAACCAAACGTACTAACAAAATAAAATAAATCATCATCATCATCGATCGTATTTATTGAGCGCTTACTGTGTGCAGAGCACCGTACTAAGCGCTTGGGAAGTCCAAGTTGGCAACATATAGCGACGGTCCCTACCCAACAGTGGGCTCACGGTCTAGAAGGGGGAGACGGAGAACAAAACCAAACGTACTAACGAAATAAAATAAATAGAATAGATATGTACAAGTAAAATAGAGTAATAAATACGTACAATCAATCAGTCAATTGTGTTTATTAAGTGCTTACTGTGTGCAGAGCACTGTACTAAGCGCTTGGGAAGTCCAAGTTGGCAACATATAGAGACAGTCCCTACCCAACAGTGGGCTCACAGGCTAGAAGGGGGAGACGGAGAACAAAACCAAACATACTAACAAAATAAAATAAATAGAATAGATATGTACAAGTAAAATAGAGTAATAAATCTGTACAAACATATATCCATATGTACAGGTGCTGTGGGGAAGGGAAGGAAGTAAGATGGGGGGGATGGAGAGGGGGACGAGGGGGAGAGGAAGGAAGGAGGGAGGGAAGGGGAGAGTGATCATGGAACAAAGGGACGATGAAGCTGAACTTGGGCCTCACAATGTCTTTTGCCCTCTCAGAGCTGATTTGATTCTTTAGAGGTGGAGAGAACCGGCATATTTCTCCTCCAGTACAAAGTTAATATTAACTACAAAGTGGATAAGGATCTGCAATGGGCCCTCATTCCATTTCCAGACAGATGAACTTTCCCCCCCGGAAAGGAGTAAATCTCCCTTCAGTGGCCTATTCTGCCGTGCGTTGACCCCTTCCATCGGTACCCGGCCAGGAAAAAACAAAACAAAAACAGCCTGGATGTTCTCTTGTCGCGGAAAACCTTCCGGCTGTATTCTCGTCCTGCCGCCGGCCCTGTCCAGAGGGCAGCCGCTCAGGAAATCAGGAAGCCTTGAGTTCGAGACCAAGGTCCGGCTGCTGGGAGGGAAGGGGAGAGGGTTGTCCCATCGGAGTGATGGTTTCGGATCGAAAAACCATCTTTCTGGGAGGCAGACAGGCTGAACAGGAATCCTGAAAAAGAGCAGGCGGATGTGGGCTGTGAAGACTCAGCCGTCTTCAAGCGTTTAGTACAGTGCTCTGCACCCAGTAAGCGCTCAATAAATACGACTCCTCCAGGAGGCCTTCCCAGACTGAGCCCCTTCCTTCCTCTCCCCCTCGTCCCCCTCTCCATCCCCCCCATCTTACCTCCTTCCCTTCCCCACAGCACCTGTATATATGGATATATGTTTGTACATATTTATTACTCTATTTATTTTACTTGTACATATCTATTCTATTTTATTTTGTTAGTATGTTTGGTTTTGTTCTCTGTCTCCCCCTTTTAGACTGTGAGCCCACTGTTGGGTAGGGACTGTCTCTAGATGTTGCCAATTTGGACTTCCCGAGCGCTTAGTACAGTGCTCTGCACACAGTAAGCGCTCAATAAATACGATTGATGATGATGATGATGATGACGATGCCAGGCACCGTACTAAGCTCTGGAGTATCTATTCTAATTATTTTATTTTGTCAATATGCTTGGTTTTGTTCTCTGTCTCCCCCTTTTAGACTGTGAGCCCACTGTTGGGTAGGGACTGTCTCTATATGTTGCCAACTTGGACTTCCCGAGCGCTTAGTACAGTGCTCTGCACATAGTAAGCGCTCAATAAATACGATTGATGATGATGATGATGAATGAATGAATTTGTTAAGCGCTTACTATGTGCTAGGCACTGTTGTAAAACGCGCTGTTCTAAACCCTGGGGTAGATGCAAGGAATCAGGTTGGGCTCCGTCTCTGTTCCACGTGGGGCTCCCAGTCTTTATCCCCATTTTCCAGACAAGGTAAGTGAGGGGCAGAGAAGCGAAGTGACCGGCCCAAGTTCACGCAGCACAGACAAGTGGCGGAGCCGGAATTAGAACTCAAGACCTTCTGACACCGAAGCAGTGGGGCTCAGTGGAAGAAGCCCGGGCTTGGGAGTCAGAGGTCGAGGGTTCTAATCCCGACTCTGCCATTTGTCAGGTGTGTGACCTGGGGCAAGTCGCTTCACTTCTCTGTGCCTCAGTGACCTCATCTGGAAAATGTGGATGAATAATAATAAAAATGATGGCATTTATTAAGCGCTTACTATGTGCCAAGCACTGTTCTAAGCGCTGGGGAGGCTACAAAGGGATCAGGTTGTCCCACGGGGGGCTCACAGTCTTCATCCCCATTTTCCAGATGAGGTCACTGAGGCCCAGAGAAGTGAAGTGACCGGCCCAAAGTCACACGGCTGACAAACGGCGGAGCCGGGATCTGAACCCATGACCTCCGACTCCAAAGCCCGGGCTCTTTCCACTGAGCCACGCTGCTTCTCTAAATAGAGTAGTAATTGATCGATCAATCTCATTTCCAGTCCTCCAGATCTGCCAAAAGGGTCTAGAGAATTTGGGGCCAAACTTAGACTTTGCAGATATTGAATGTTCCCTTGAAGGCCCTACTGAGAGCTCACCTCCTCCAGGAGGCCTTCCCAGACTGAGCCCCTTCCTTCCTCTCCCCCTCGTCCCCCTCTCCATCCCCCCCGTCTTACCTCCTTCCCTTCCCCACAGCACCTGTATATATGGATAGATGTTTGTACAGATTTATTACTCTATTTATTTATTTATTTTACTTGTACATATCTATTCAATTTTATTTTGTAGTATGTCTGGTTTTGTCTCCCCTTTTTAGACTGTGAGCCCACTGTTGGGTAGGGGCTGTCTCTATATGTCACCAATTTGTACTTCCCAAGCGCTTAGTACAGTGCTCTGCACACAGTAAGCGCTCAATAAATACGATTGATGATGATAATAATTGATCGATCAATGTCATTTCCAATCCTCCAGATCTGCCAAAAGGGTCTAGAGAATTTGGGGCCAAACTTAGACTCTGCAGTTACTGAATGTTCCCGAGTAGCCGTGAGAGGCCCGAGAAGACTAAATATCTTTCGTTCGGCTTAGATCGTCGAGGCGTAAATTGCCCTGACCTTTATTAAAACAGCAGTCATTCTATTTCCATCAGGGTTCAAAGGCTTCCTTCCTATTTGGGATTTTTTTTTTTAAAAAAAACCACTTTAAAAAACAAGCTTTCATGCCTCACCCTTAGTTCCGGTGACCGTGAGACAGGAAAGCCTTCCTCGCAAGGTTATGAGAAATGTTGTGGGAACAAAAGGGTGTGTGTGTGTGTTGTGCGTGTGGGCTTGTGTGGTTGTGCGTTGAACGACAAATCTGTGCGTCCCCCCCCTCCCCGTAACACCTGAGCGCTTCCACACCGACTGTGAGCTCGCTGTGGATAGGGAATATGTCTCTTTATTGGAATAGTGTACTCTCCCAATCAATCAGTCAATCAATCGTATTTATTGAGCGCTTACTGTGTGCAGAGCACTGTACTAAGCGCTTGGGAAGCACAAATTGGCAACATATAGAGACAGTCCCTACCCAACGGCGGGCTCACAGTCTAAAAGGGGGAGACGGAGAACAAAACCAAACATACTAACAAAGTAAAATAAATAGAATAGATATGTACAAATAAATAAATAAATAGAGTAATAAATATGTACAAACATATATACATATATACAGGTGCTTAATACACCTTAATACATTAATACACCTTAATACACCTTAATACATCCCAAGCGCTTAATACAGTGCTGTGCACACAGTAAGCGCTCAACAAATGCGAATGATTGTGTGAACTACGCACTGGTGTACTCACAACCCCGCTCGACACTTCTGTGCATATTTTACATGCCCAGCCTCCCTCTTTAGACTGTAAGCTCATTGTGGGCAAGAAATGCCTACCAACTCTGTTGTACTCTCTAAAGCGTTTAGTACAGTGCTTCCTACACTGTGAGCCTGCTGTTGGGTAGGGACCGCCTCTCTATGTTGCCAACTTGCGCTTCCCAAGCGCTTAGTACAGTGCTCTGCACACAGTAAGCGCTCAATAAATATATATGTGTATATGTTTGTACATATTTATTACTCTATTTTACTTGTACACATCTATTCTATTTATTTTATTTTGTTAGTATGTTTGGTTTTGTTCTCCATCTCCCCCTTCTAGACTGTGAGCCCACTGTTGGGTAGGGACCGTCTCTAGATGTTGCCAATTTGTACTTCCCAAGCGCTTAGTACAGTGCTTTGCACACAGTAAGTGCTCAATAAATACAATTGATTGATTCCTCTCCCCCTCGTCCCCCCGTCCATCCCCCCATCTTACCTCCTTCCCTTCCCCACAGCACCTGTATATATGTTTGTACATATTTATTACTCTATTTATTTATTTTCCTTCTACATATCCATTCTATTTATTTTATTTTGTTAGTATGTTTGGTTTTGTTCTCCGTCTCCCCCTTTTAGACTGTGAGCCCACTGTGGGGTAGGGACCGTCTCTAGATGTTGCCAACTGGGACTTCCCAAGCGCTTAGTACAGTGCTCTGCACACAGTAAGCGCTCAATAAATACGATTGATTGATTGATTGACTGAATATATACGATTGAACGAATGAATGCTCTGAAAACAGTGTGATCAGTAAATAACATTGATAATAATAATTATGGTATTTGTTGAGCGCTTACTTCGCGCAGGCACTGTACTAAACACTGGGGTTGGACGCAGTCCCACAAGGGGCTCACGGACTTAATCCCCATTTTACAGATGAGGGAACTGAGGCCCAGAGACGTGAAAGGACTTGCCGAAGGCGGGCTGGCCACAGGGCCCGGCACCCTTAGTCTAACACAGTGCTCTGCGCCCAATAAATATTACCAGTTGACTGTGAGCCCACTGTTGGGTAGGGACTGTCTCTATATGTTGCCAACTTGGACTTCCCAAGCGCTTAGTACAGTGCTCTGCACACAGTAAGTGCTCAATAAATACAATTTATTGATTCCTCTCCCCCTCGTCCCCCCCTCCATCCCCCCATCTTACCTCCTTCCCTTCCCCACAGCACCTGTATATATGTTTGTACATATTTATTACTCTATTTATTTATTTTACTTGTACCTATCTATTCTATTTATTTTATTTTGTTAGTATGTTTGGTTTTGTTCTCTGTGTCCCCCTTCTAGACTGCGAGCCCAGTCTAGAGTCAGGGGTCATGGGTTCGGATCCCCGCTCCGCCACTTGTCAGCTGTGTGACTTTGGGCAAGTCGCTTCACTTCTCTGGGCCTCAGGTCCCTCATCTGTAAAATGGGGATTAAGACTGTGAGCCCCCCGTGGGACAGCCTGATCGCCTTGTAACCTCCCCAGCGCTTAGAACAGTGCTTTGCACAGTGTAAGCGCTTAATAAATGCCATCATTATTATTATTATTAAGAGCAAGAGTGACACAGAAAGCATTGGGAGAAGAGGAACTGAGGGCTTAGTGCAGGAAGGCCTCCATTGTTACCAAAGCGCCTTGTAGGCCGAAATAATAATAATAATAATAATAATAATAATAATAATAATAATAATGGCATTTATTAAGCGCTTACTATGTGCCAAGCACTGTTCTAAGCACTGGGGAGGTTACAAGGTGATCAGGTTGTCCCACGGGGGGGGCTCACAGTCTTCATCCCCATTTTACAGATGAGGTCACTGAGACCCAGAGAAGTGACTGGCCCAAAGTCATACAGTTGACAATAGGCAGAGCCAGGATTTGAACCCATGACCTCTGACTCCAAAGCCCGGGCTCTTTTCCACTGAGCCACGCCGCTTCTCTGCTTCTCTGATCCTGCCTACGACCTCTATTAATAATAACCGTGGTATCTTTTAAGCGCCGACTACTTGCCGAGCACCATACTTAGCACTAGGGTCGGTTCAAAATCATCAGATCCCACAGGACGCTCACAGTCTAATCAATCAATCGTATTTATTGAGCGCTTACTGTGTGCAGAGCACTGTACTAAGCGCTTGGGAAGTACAAGTTGGCAACATATACAGTCCCTACCCAACAGCGGGCTCACAGTCTAGGCAGGAGAACAGGGATTAAATCCCCATTTTGCAAAGGAGGGGGGAACTTGTACATATTTACTATTCCGTTTATTTTGTTAATGATGTGTATCTAGCTTTATTTCTATTTATTGTGATGACTTGACACCTGTCCACGTTTTATTGTCCGTCTCCCCCTTCTAGACGGTGAGCCTGTTGTTGGGTAGGGACCGTCTCTGTATGTTGCCAACTTGTGCTTCCCAAGTACTTAGTACAGTGCTCTGCACACAGTAAACGCTCAATAAATATGATTGATGATGAATAAATATGATTGAATGAATGAATGAATGAATGAATGAACGAACTGAGGCCCAGAGAAGTGAAGCAGCTCGCCCAAGGTCATCATCAAGAGAAGCAGCGTGGCTCAGTGGAAAAAGCCCGGGCTTTGGAGTCAGAGGTCGTGGGTTCGAATCCCGGCTCCACCACAAGTCTGCTGTGTGACCCTGGGCAAGTCACTTCACTTCTCTGAGCCTCAGTTCCCTCATCTGTAAAAATGGGGATGAAGACTGTGAGCCCCACATGGGACAACTTGATCACATTGTATCCCCCCCCGCCCAGCGCTTAGAACAGTGCTTTGCACGTAGTAAGCGCTTAACAAATGCCATTATTATTATTATTATTATTATTGTTATTATTATCCAGCAGAGCGGTGGCGGAGCTGGGATTAGAAACCAGGCCTTCTGAATCCCAGGCTCTTGTTTTTTCCATAGGGCCATGACATAAGGGAGGGGGGAATTGGTGGGACTTGGGAATTTTGGGAGGGAAGGGGGTGTGAACAGGATGAATAAAGCTACTCGTGAGAAAAACAAAGTACTTCCTTCCCCCCCGGGCTCGATATCCTTTATATCATCCTAGATCTGGGAAGCGGATGCCCTTAATGACATTTCGGGAGGTGAATGGGCCGAGAGAAATTAATGAGACGCTTGTCCAAATTACCCCTAAGCGAAGGCAGCGCCCTATAAAGTCGCAGAGATAAACGGGAAAGAAGGATGGAAACGATCTGAAGCGAGAAGGCGGTTAGTACAGCGCTCTGCATTCATTCATTCATTCAATCGTATTTATTGAGTGCTTACTGCGTGCAGAGCACTGTACTAAGCGCTTGGAAGGTACAATTCGGCAACAGATGGAGGGAGTCCCTACCCAACAACGGGCTCAGGGTCTAGAAGGGGGAGACACAACAAAACAAAATGACAGGTGTCACGCAGAAGGGTGTTGAGGTAAAGGAAGAGAGGGATCAGTCAGGAAAGGCCTCTTGGAGGAAATATGCCTTCAATAAGGCTGTGAAGGTGGGGGAGAGTAACCTCCCCAGCGCTTAGAACAGTGCTTTGCACATAGTAAGCGCTTAATAAATGCCATTATTATTATTATTATTATTATTATTATTATTGTCTGTCGGATATGAAGAGAGAAGCGCTCAATAATCAATCAATCAATCAATCAGTTGTATTTATTGAGCGCTTACTGTATGCAGAGCACTGGACTAAGTGCTTGGGAAGTGCAAGTTGGATAAATATGATAAGTATGAAATAACAGTTGTCAGACACAGAGAGAATAATGATGCCACCACGTGTCCCCTTACAAACTCTTTAATCTCTTTAAATTGGGATCTCTTTACGTAATATAAATTGGATCTCTTTCCGTAATTTCCACCAGCGGGGAAGGCGGTGACTCTAAAAGATGTTTCTTTTTGCCTTTTGGTGCAACTCCAGTGCCCAGTAATTGTTTTTTTTTTGAGCAGTGGAGGGATTTTCCGGGCATTATCTTCCCTCTGAGTGCGATTCCCACCCAAATCGGCGTCCTGCTGCTCCTTAACGTATTTCCGAATAGGGCGGTCAGAGGGGCTGTGAAATGGGATTCCGTGCTATCCGTTAATCAGGGTATTTTTTGAGCGCTTACCGAATGCAGAGCACTGTACTAAGTGCTTGGGAAAGGACAACATATATATATATATATATATATATATATATATATATATATATATATATATATATATATATATAATATATATATATATGCTGTCCTTTCCCAAGCACTTATATATAATATATATATATACACCTGTATATATATACATATATACACCTGTATATATATATATATACATACACATACACCTGTATATATATATACACACCTGTATATATGTATATATATACACCTGTATATATATATATATATATACACACCTGTATATATGTATATATATACACCTGTATATATGTATATCACCTCTATATATGTATATCACCTGTATATATGTATATATATTTGTACATATTTATTACTCTACTTATTTATTTATTTATTTATTTTACTTGTACATATCTATTCTATTTATTTTATTTTGTTAGTATGTTTGGTTTTGTTCTCCGTCTCCCCCTTTTAGACTGTGAGCCCACTGTTGGGTAGGGACTGTCTCTAGATGTTGCCATCTTGTACTTCCCAAGCGCTTAGTACAGTGCTCTGCACATAGTAAGCGCTCAATAAATACGATTGATGATGACGATGACGACGACACAACAGAGTTGGTAGACACAGTCCCTGCCCACAGTGAGCTGATAGTCTTGAAGGGGAGATGGACGTTAATGGAAATAAATAAATTCTGAATCTGGACATCGTGGCCGCGGGGCTAAAGAGAAGCAGCGTGGCTCAGTGGAAAGAGCACGGGCTTTGGAGTCAGAGGTCATGGGTTCGAATCCCGGCTCCACCACGTATCTGCTGTGTGACCTTGGGCAAGTCACTTAACTTCTCGGAGCCTCAGTTACCTCATCTGTAAAATGGGGGTGATAACTGTGAGCCCCATGCGGGACAACCTGATCACCTTGTATCCCCCCCCAGCGCTTAGAACAGTGCTTTGCACATAGTAAGCGCTTAATAAATGCCATTATTATTATTATTATAGAGAGAAAATCAGGGCGACGCAGAAGAGAGTGGGAGAAAAGGAAGATGATTGAATGAATGCTGCTTCTTAGACATCTTATTTTTCACAAAATAACCACGGCTTTTCTTATCAGCTTCATCATGTACCCAAGTTGTTTTGGGTGTGTGCGGATGTGGGGGGGATTTGTAAAAAAATACAAATTCTCTCCCTCTAGACTGTAAGGTCGCCGTGGGCAAAGAATGTGGCAGGGTACTCTCCCAAGCGCTTAATACATTCATTCATTCATTCATTCAGTCGTATTTATTGAGCGCTTACTGTGTGCAGAGCACTGTACTAAGCGCTTGGGAAGTCCAAGTTGGCAACATCTAGAGACGGTCCCTACCCGACAGCGGGCTCACAGTCTAGAAGGGGGAGACGGAGAACGAAACAAAACATATTAACAAAATAAAATAAATAGAATAATAAATATGTACAAGTGAAATAGAGTAATAGTCATTCCTTCATTCAATCATATTTATTGAGCGCTTACTGTGCGCAGAGCACTGTACCAAGCGCTTGGGAAGTCCAAGTTGGCAACATATAGAGACGGCCCCTACCCAACAGCGGGCTCACAGTCTAGAAGGGGGAGACAGGCAACGAAACAAAGCATATTAACAAAATAAAATAAATAGAATAATAAATATGTACAAGTAAAATAGAGTAATATTCATTCACTCATTCAGTCGTATTTATTGAGCGCTTACTGTGTGCAAGAGCACTGTACTAAGTGCTTGGGAAGTCCAAGTTGGCAACATGTAGAGACGGTCCCTACCCAACAGAGGGCTCACAGTCTAGAAGGGGGAGACAGGCAACGAAACAAAACATATTAACAAAATAAAATAAATAGAATAATAAATATGTACAAGTGAAATAGAGTAATATTCATTCATTCATTCAATCGTATTTATTGAGCGCTTACTGTGCACAGAGCACTGTACTCCTTGCGCTGCTCCTCCTTGCGCTTAGTACCAAGCGCTTAGTACAGTGCTCTGCACACAGTAAGCGCTCAATAAATACGACTGAATGAATGAATGAAATAGAAGTGAGCCCACTGTTGGGTAGGGAACGTCTCTATATGTTGCCAACTTGTACTTCCCAAGCGCTTAGTCCAGTGCTCTGCACACCGTAAGCGCTCAATAAATACGACTGAATGAATTAAAGCTATTTGCACGTCATGGGTTCAAATCCCTGCCCCACCAATTGTCAGCTGTGTGACTTTGGGCAAGTCACTTCACTTCTCTGGGCCTCAGTTCCCTCATCTGTAAAATAGGGATTAAGACCGCGAGCCTCTCGGGGGACAACCTGATCACCTTGCAACCTCCCCAGCGCTTAGAACAGTGCTTTGCACATGGTAAGCGCTTAAGAAGTGTCATTATTATTATTAGTAGTAACAAAATGAATGGTAAATATGTACAATCAATCGTATTTATTGAGCGCTTACTGTGTGCAGAGCATTGTACTAAGCGCTTGGGAAGTACAACTTGGCAACATCTAGAGACAGTCCCTACCCACCAGTGGGCTCACAGTCTAAAAGGGGGAGACAGAGAACAAAACCAAACATACTAACAAAATAAAATAAATAGAATAGGTACAAGTAAAACAAGTAAATGCTATTGACGCCTGTCTACTTGTTTTGTTTTGTTGTCCCCCTTCTAGACTGTGAGCCCGTTGTTGGGTAGGGACCGCCTCCATATGTTGCCAACTTGAACTTCCCAAGCGCTCAGTACAGTGCTCCGCACACAGGAAGCGCTCAGTCAATACGACTGAATGAATGACTCCTCCGAAAAGCGGGGTGCCGCTGGGGGGCGCCGTCCGGGGGGCGCGCGCATGCGCGGGCCCGTCGGGGCCCCTCTAGGATCGGGGAGACTCGGTGCCCCTGCAGGGGCGGGGCCAGGGGGGCCGCGCAGGCGCATTACGGAGGGAGGGGCGGGGCCAGAAGGGCCGCGCAGGCGCAGTACGGCGGGCGACGCTGTGGTAAGTGCCCCTCATCTCCCTTCCCGCGCTGGGGGTCTCGGCCGCCCCCTAAGGGCCGGGCCCGGAAACACCCCCTCCTGCCAATATTTACTGTCCTCTTTATTTTGTTAGTGATGTGCCTTTAGCTTTAATTCTGTTTATTCTGAAGATTTTGACACCCGTCTACCTGTTTTGTTGTCTGTCTCCCCCTTCTAATAATTATAGTAATGTTGGTATTTGTTAAGCGCTTACTATGTGCCAAGTACTGTTCTAAGCGCTGGGGTGGTAATAATAATAATGTTGGTATTTGTTAAGCGCTTACTATGTGCCAAGCACTGTTCTAAGCGCTGGGGCAATAATAATAATGGTAATAATAATGATGGTATTTGTTAAGCGCTTACTATGTGCCAAGCACTGTTCTAAGCGCTGGGGTGGTAATAATAATAATAATAATAATGTTGGTATTTGTTAAGCGCTTACTATGTGCCAAGCACTGTTCTAAGCGCTGGGGTGGTAATAATAATAATAATGTTGGTATTTGTTAAGCGATTACTATGTGCCAAGCACTGTTCTAAGCGCCGGGGTAATAATAATAATGGTAATAATAATGATGGCATTTGTTAAGCGCTTACTATGTGCCAAGCACAGTTCTAAGCGCTGGGGTGGCAATAATAATAATGTTGGTATTTGTTAAGCGCTTACTATGTGCCAAGCACTGTTCTAAGCGCTGGGGTAATAATAATAATGATAATAATAATAATGGCATTTGTTAAGCGCTTACAATGTGCCAAGCACTGTTCTAAGCGCTGGGGTAATAATAATAATGGTAATAATAATGATGGCATTTGTTAAGCGCTTACTATGTGCCAAGCACTGTTCTAAGCGCTGGGGTGGTAATAATAATAATAATAATGTTGGTATTTGTTAAGCGCTTACTATGTGCCAAGCACTGTTCTAAGCGCTGGGGTGGTAATAATAATAATAATGTTGGTATTTGTTAAGCGCTTACTATGTGCCAAGTACTGCTCTAAGCGCTGGGGTAATAATAATAATAGTAATGTTGGTATTTGTTAAGCGCTTACGATGTGCCAAGCGCTGGGGTAATAATAATAATAATAATAATAATAATAATGTTGGTATTTGTTAAGCGCTTACTATGTGCCAAGCACTGTTCTAAGCGCTGGGGTGGTAATAATAATAATAATGTTGGTATTTGTTAAGCGCTTACTATGTGCCAAGCACTGCTCTAAGCGCTGGGGTAATAATAATAATAGTAATGTTGGTATTTGTTAAGCGCTTACTATGTGCCAAGCGCTGGGGTAATAATAATAATAATAATAATAATAATAATGTTGGTATTTGTTAAGCGCTTACTATGTGCCAAGCACTGTTCTAAGCGCTGGGGTGGTAATAATAATAATAATAATAATGTTGGTATTTGTTAAGCGCTTACTGTGTGCCAAGCACTGTTCTAAGCGCTGAGGTAATAATAATAGTAATGTTGGTATTTGTTAAGCGCTTACTATGTGCCAAGCGCTGGGGTAATAATAATAATAATAATAATAATAATAATAATAATAATGTTGTTATTTGTTAAGCGCTTACTATGTGCCAAGCACTGTTCTAAGCGCTGGGGTGGTAATAATAATAATAATAATAATAATAATAATGATAATAATAATGTTGGTATTTGTTAAGCGCTTACTGTGTGCCAAGCACTGTTCTAAGTGCTGCGTGGTAATAATAATAATAATGTTGGTATTTGTTAAGCGCTTACTATGTGCCAAGCACTGTTCCAAGCGCTGGGGTGGTAATAATAATGATGTTGGTATTTGTTAAGCGCTTACTCTGTGCCAAGCACTGTTCTAAAGCGCTGGGGTAATAATAATAATAATAATGTTGGTATTTGTTAAGTGCTTACTATGTGCCAAGCACTGTTCTAAAGCTCTGGGGTAATAATAATAATAATAATGTTGGTATTTGTTAAGCGCTTACTATGCGCCAAGCACTGTTCTAAGCGCTGGGGTAATAATAATAATAATGTTGGTATTTGTTAAGCGCTTCCTATGTGCCAAGCACTGTTCTAAGCGCTGGGGTAATAATAATAATAATGTTGGTATTTGTTAAGCGCTTACTATGTGCCAAGCACTGTTCTAAGCACATGTCTGCTGTGTGACCTTGGGCAAGTCACAACTTCCCTGGGCCTCAGTTCCCTCATCTGCAAAATGGGGATGAAGACTGTGAGCCCCCCGTGGGACAACCTGATCACCTTGTATCTCCCCCAGCGCTTAGACACAGTGCTTTGCACGTAGTAAGCACGTAACAAATGCCATCATTATTATTATTATTATCTTGCTCACGTCCTCTCCTCTCTGTGCTCACCCTCGTTCTCCCCCCTCTCCCCCCACGGTGCTATTTATTGAGCGCTTACTAGGTGCAGAGCACTAACACCCAGGGCCCTTAATTCCTGCCTCTAAGCTGGGAAGGGGGAGACCAATACGCCTCAGAGTGGGGTTCACGGTTACAATATTCATTCATTCATTCAATCGTATTTATTGAGCGCTTACTGTGTGCAGAGCGCTGTACTAAGCGCTCGGGAAATACAAGTCGGCAACCTCTAGAGACGGTCCCTACCCAACAACGGGCTCACAGTTTAGAAGGGGGAGGCAGACAACACTACAAAACATGTAAGAGCCTGGGCTTTGGAGTCAGAGGTCATGGGTTCAAATCCCGGCTCCGCCAATTGTCAGCCGTGTGACCTTGGGCCGGTCGCTTCACTTCTCTGGGCCTCAGTGACCTCATCTGTCAAATGGGGATGAAGACCGTGAGCCCCCCGTGGGACAACCTGATCACCTCGTATCCTCCCCAGCGCTTAGAACAGTGCTTTGCACATAGTAAGTGCTGAACAAATGCCAAAATTATTATTATTATTGAAATCATCAGAACAAATAGAATTATAGTTAGAGATCACGTGAATGGTCTACATCCCTGTGAATGGATGAAGACCGTGAGCCCACCGTGGGACAACCTGATCACCTCGTATCCTCCCCAGCGCTTAGAACAGGGCTTTGCACAGAGTAAGCGCTGAACAAATGCCAAAATTATTATTATTATTATTATTGAAATCGTCAGAAGAAATAGAATTATAGCTAGAGATCACGTGAATGGTCTACATCCCTGTGAATGGGTGAAGACCGTGAGCCCACCGTGGGACAACCTGATCACCTCGTATCCTCCCCAGCGCTTAGAACAGGGCTTTGCACAGAGTAAGCGCTGAACAAATGCCAAAATTATTATTATTATTATGATTGAAATCGTCAGAACAAATAGAATTATAGCTGTAGATCACGTGAATGGTCTACATCCCTGTGAATGGATGAAGACCGTGAGCCCACCGTGGGACCACCTGATCACCTCGTATCCTCCCCAGCGCTTAGAACAGGGCTTTGCACATAGTAAGCGCTGAACAAACGCCAAAATTATTATTATTATTATGATTGAAATCGTCAGAAGAAATAGAATTATAGCTAGAGATCCTGTGAATGGTCTACATCCCTGTGAATGGGTGCCCCCCTTCTAGACTGTGAGCCCACTGTTGGGTCGGGACCGTCTCTATATGCTGCCAACTTGGACTTCCCAAGCGCTTAGTCCAGTGCTCTGCACACAGTAAGCGCTCAATAAATACGACTGATTGATTGATTGATTGATTCTCCTCCTCTGTTGCAGGTTCGACATGTTCAAAGGCGGCTTTTCGGTCCTGGGCAGAGCCCTGACCCCGGCGGCTAATGGGTCGCGCGCGCGGGCAACCATGGCTGAAGGTAAGGGGGGCCGCAAGGTCCACAATCTTGCTCCTTTCGTGGGTGGGCCCGGAGAGACGATTTTAGCGGGTCGGGGGGAGCCGACTGGAGTAGCCCAGGGTGGGCTGCCTCTTTATGGGGTTGTGGAGCGCTCAGTACAGTGCTCTGCACACAGTAAGCGCTCAATAAATACCCCTTTTAGACTGTGAGCCCACTGTTGGGTAGGGACTGTCTCTATATGTTGCCAATTTGTACTTCCCAAGCGCTTAGTACAGTGCTCTGCACATAGTAAGCGCTCAATAAATACGATTGACGATTGATGAATAAATACGATTGATAGATTGATTGGTGTCACCTCTGTGGGAGAAAAAAGAACCGCTCAACTGTTGCATCAGGTAGGGGTCTGTCTGGGTTGCTGGGAGAAGATGGGCGTGATCTTTTTTCCTTTTTTTTTCTGTGGGATTTGTTAAGCTCTTACGCCGTGTCAGGCACTGCAGTAGCTACTAATCTACCTGCCTCTTTGGTGGCCGAAAACGTCAGGAACCTGGGTCTGGGCTACTGATTTTGGGAGATGAAACTGATTTTTTAAGTCTAGCTAATTAGGTTAGACACGGTCCCTGTCCCACATGGGGCTCCAACTAATCTACCTGCCTCTTTGGTGGCCGAAAACGTCAGGAACCTGGGTTTGGGCTACTGATTTTGGGAAATGAAACTGATTTTTTAAATCTAGCTAATTAATTAGGTTAGACACAGTCCCTGTCCCACACGGGGCTCCAACTAATATACCTGACTCTTTGGTGGCCGAAAACATCAGGAACCTGGGTCTGGGCTACTGAAGAAATCTAAAGAAATGAAGATCGAGGAATTCTCTGACAGATTTTAAACGATCTGGAGTAGACACTGCTGTTGTGTCGATCAGTGGTATTTATTGTGCGCTTACCATGTGCAGAGTGCTGTATTAAGCGCTTGGGAGAGTCCAATGAAAGTGATTTTTAAAATCTAGTTCCTTTAAAGCAGGCCTCTTGCAGTTCTCAAGTCACTTATTTGCCCTAAAGAAATTGATCGAGGAATTCTCTGACAGATTTTAAACGATCTGGAGTAGACACTGCTGTTTTGTGTCGATCAGTGGTATTTATTGTGCGCTTACCGTGTGCAGAGCGCTGTATTAAGCGCTTGGGAGAGTCCAGTGAAACTGATTTTTTAAATCTGGTTCCTTTAAAGCAGGCCTCTTGCAGTTCTCAAGTCACTTATTTGCCCTAAAGAAATGAAGATGGAGGAATTCTCTGACAGATTTTAAACGATCTGGAGTAGACACTGCTGTTTTGTGTCGATCAGTGGTATTTATTGTGCGCTTACCGTGTGCAGAGCGCTGTATTAAGCGCTTGGGAGAGTCCAGTGAAACTGATTTTTTAAATCTGGTTCCTTTAAAGCAGGCCTCTTGCAGTTCTCAAGTCACTTATTTGCCCTAAAGAAATGAAGATTGAGGAATTCTCTGACAGATTTTAAACGATCTGGAGTAGACACTGCTGTTTTGTGTCGATCAGTGGTATTTATTGTGCGCTTACCGTGTGCAGAGCGCTGTATTAAGCGCTTGGGAGAGTCCAGTGAAACTGATTTTTTAAATCTGGTTCCTTTAAAGCAGGCCTCTTGCAGTTCTCAAGTCACTTATTTGCCCTAAAGAAATGGAGATCGAGGAATTCTCTGACAGATTTTAAACGATCTGGAGTAGACACTGCTGTTTTGTGTCGATCAGTGGTATTTATTGTGCGCTTACCGTGTGCAGAGCGCTGTTTTAAGCGCTTGGGAGAGTCCAGTGAAACTGATTTTTTAAATCTGGTTCCTTTAAAGCAGGCCTTTTGCAGTTCTCAAGTCACTTATTTGCCCTAAAGAAATGAAGATGGAGGAATTCTCTGACAGATTTTAAACGATCTGGAGTAGACACTGCTGTTTTGTGTCGATCAGTGGTATTTATTGTGCGCTTACCATGTGCAGAGCGCTGTATTAAGCGCTTGGGAGAGTCCAATGAAACTGATTTTTAAAATCTGGTTCCTTTAAAGCAGGCCTCTTGCAGTTCTCAAGTCACTTATTTGCCCTAAAGAAATGAAGATCGAGGAATCAGTGGTATTTATTGTGCGCTTACCGTGTGCAGAGCGCTGTATTAAGTGCTTGGGAGAGTCCAATGAAACTGATTTTTAAAATCTAGTTCCTTTAAAGCAGGCCTCTTGCAGTTCAGAAGTCACTTATTTGCCCTAAAGAAATGAAGACCGAGGAATTCTCTGACAGATTTTAAATGATCTGGAGTAGACACTGCTGTTTTGTGTCGATCAGTGGTATTTATTGTGCGCTTACCGTGTGCAGAGCACTGTATTAAGCGCTTGGGAGAGTCCAATGAAACTGATTTTTTAAATCTAGTTCCTTTAAAGCAGGCCTCTTGCAGTTCTCAAGTCACTTATTTGCCCTAAAGAAATGAAGATGGAGGAATTCTCTGACAGATTTTAAATGATCTGGAGTAGACACTGCTGTTTTGTGTCAATCAGTGGTATTTATTGTGCGCTTACTGTGTGCAGAGCGCTGTATTAAGCGCTTGGGAGAGTCCAATGAAACTGATTTTTTAAATCTAGTTCCTTTAAAGCAGGCCTCTTGCAGTTCTCAAGTCACTTATTTGCCCTAAAGAAATGAAGATCGAGGACTTCTCTGACAGATTTTAAACGATCTGGAGTAGACACTGCTGTTTTGTGTCGATCAGTGGTATTTATTGTGCGCTTACCGTGTGCAGAGCGCTGTATTAAGCACTTGGTAGAGTCCAATGAAACTGATTTTTTAAATCTAGTTCCTTTAAAGCAGGCCTCTTGCAGTTCTCAAGTCACTTATTTGCCCTAAAGAAATGAAGATCGAGGACTTCTCTGACAGATTTTAAACGATCTGGAGTAGACACTGCTGTTTTGTGTTGATCAGTGGTATTTATTGTGCGCTTACCGTGTGCAGAGCGCTGTATTAAGCGCTTGGGAGAGTCCAGTGAAACTGATTTTTAAAATCTGGTTCCTTTAAAGCAGGCCTCTTGCAGTTCTCAAGTCACTTATTTGCCCTAAAGAAATGAAGATCGAGGAATTCTCTGACAGATTTTAAACGATCTGGAGTAGACACTGCTGTTTTGTGTTGATCAGTGGTATTTATTGTGCGCTTACCGTGTGCAGAGCGCTGTATTAAGCGCTTGGGAGAGTCCAATGAAACTGATTTTTAAAATCTGGTTCCTTTAAAGCAGGCCTCTTGCAGTTCTCAAATCACTTATTTGTCCTAAAGAAGTGAAGATCGAGGAATTCTCTGACAGATTTTAAACGATCTGGAGTAGACACTGCTGTTTTGTGTCGATCAGTGGTATTTATTGTGTGCTTACCGTGTGCAGAGCGCTGTATTAAGCGCTTGGGAGAGTCCAGTGAAACTGATTTTTTAAATCTGGTTCCTTTAAAGCAGGCCTCTTGCAGTTCTCAAGTCACTTATTTGCCCTAAAGAAATGAAGATCGAGGAATTCTCCGACAGATTTTAAATGATCTGGAATAGACACTGCTGTTGTGTCGATCAGTGGTATTTATTGTGCGCTTACCGTGTGCAGAGCGCTGTATTAAGCGCTTGGGAGAGTCCAATGAAACTGATTTTTAAAATCTGGTTCCTTTAAAGCAGGCCTCTTGCAGTTCTCAAATCACTTATTTGCCCTAAAGAAATGGAGATCGAGGGATTCTCTGACAGATTTTAAACGATCTGGAGTAGACACTGCTGTTTTGTGTCGATCAGTGGTATTTATTGTGCGCTTACCGTGTGCAGAGCGCTGTATTAAGCGCTTGGGAGAGTCCAATGAAACTGATTTTTAAAATCTGGTTCCTTTAAAGCAGGCCTCTTGCAGTTCTCAAGTCACTTATTTGCCCTAAAGAAATGAAGACCGATGAATTCTCTGACAGATTTTAAACGATCTGGAGTAGACACTGCTGTTTTGTGTCGATCAGTGGTATTTATTGTGCGCTTACCGTGTGCAGAGCGCTGTATTAAGCGCTTGGGAGAGTCCAATGAAACTGATTTTTTAAATCTGGTTCCTTTAAAGCAGGCCTCTTGCAGTTCTCAAGTCACTTATTTGCCCTAAAGAAATGAAGATCGAGGAATCAGTGGTATTTATTGTGCGCTTACCGTGTGCAGAGCGCTGTATTAAGTGCTTGGGAGAGTCCAATGAAACTGATTTTTAAAATCTAGTTCCTTTAAAGCAGGCCTCTTGCAGTTCAGAAGTCACTTATTTGCCCTAAAGAAATGAAGACCGAGGAATTCTCTGACAGATTTTAAATGATCTGGAGTAGACACTGCTGTTTTGTGTCGATCAGTGGTATTTATTGTGCGCTTACCGTGTGCAGAGCACTGTATTAAGTGCTTGGGAGAGTCCAATGAAACTGATTTTTTAAATCTAGTTCCTTTAAAGCAGGCCTCTTGCAGTTCTCAAGTCACTTATTTGCCCTAAAGAAATGAAGATCGAGGAATTCTCTGACAGATTTTAAACGATCTGGAGTAGACACTGCTGTTTTGTGTCGATCAGTGGTATTTATTGTGCGCTTACCGTGTGCAGAGCGCTGTATTAAGTGCTTGGGAGAGTCCAGTGAAACTGATTTTTTAAATCTGGTTCCTTTAAAGCAGGCCTCTTGCAGTTCTCAAGTCACTTATTTGCCCTAAAGAAATGAAGATTGAGGAATTCTCTGACAGATTTTAAACGATCTGGAGTAGACACTGCTGTTTTGTGTCGATCAGTGGTATTTATTGTGCGCTTACTGTGTGCAGAGCGCTGTATTAAGCGCTTGGGAGAGTCCAATGAAACTGATTTTTAAAATCTGGTTCCTTTAAAGCAGGCCTCTTGCAGTTCTCAAGTTACTTATTTGCCCTAAAGAAATGAAGATCGAGGAGTTCTCCGACAGACTTTAAACGATCTGGAGTAGACACTGCTGTTGTGTTGATCAGTGGTATTGTGCGCTTACCGTGTGCAGAGCGCTGTATTAAGCGCTTGGGAGAGTCCAATGAAACTGATTTTTTAAATCTGGTTCCTTTAAAGCAGGCCTCTTGCAGTTCTCAAGTTACTTATTTGCCCTAAAGAAATGAAGATCGAGGAATTCTCCGACAGATTTTAAACGATCTGGAGTAGACACTGCTGTTGTGTTGATCAGTGGTATTTATTGTGCGCTTACCGTGTGCAGAGTGCTGTATTAAGCGCTTGGTAGAGTCCAATGAAACTGATTTTTTTAAATCTAGTTCCTTTAAAGCAGGCCTCTTGCAGTTCTCAAGTCACTTATTTGCCCTAAAGAAATGAAGACCGAGGAATTCTCTGACAGATTTTAAATGATCTGGAGTAGACACTGCTGTTTTGTGTCGATCAGTGGTATTTATTGTGCGCTTACCATGTGCAGAGCGCTGTATTAAGCGCTTGGGAGAGTCCAGTGAAACTGATTTTTTAAATCTGGTTCCTTTAAAGCAGGCCTCTTGCAGTTCTCAAGTCACTTATTTGCCCTAAAGAAATGGAGATCGAGGAATTCTCTGACAGATTTTAAACGATCTGGAGTAGACACTGCTGTTTTGTGTCGATCAGTGGTATTTATTGTGCGCTTACCATGTGCAGAGCGCTGTATTAAGCGCTTGGGAGAGTCCAGTGAAACTGATTTTTTAAATCTGGTTCCCCTGCTAATCAAGGCTAATCATGCCTTGCAGTTCTCAAGTCACTTATTTGCCCTAAAGGAATTAAGATCGAGGAATTCTCTGACAGATTTTAAACGATCTGGAGTAGACACTGCTGTTTTGTGTCGATCAGTGGTATTTATTGTGCGCTTACCGTATGCAGAGCGCTGTGTTAAGCGCTTGGGAGAGTCCAACACAGCCAAGTTGGTAGATAAGATCCCCGCACAAGGAGCTTAATTGTCGAGTAATTGTGTCGATTGATCGGATGGATTTTAGGGAACCGTGTCTCCTTATTTTCATGTGCTCTCCCAAGCACTGAGCACAGTGTCTAACTCACAGTGCTCAGCATACAACAGGCCCGCAGTCAATACAATTGATTGACTAGCATAGCTCCTGAGTGGAAAATTGAGTTCTGTTTGAAAATGGATCTTGAATTTACCGCTGACTAAATTAAACACTGTATAACAGAAGCGCAGAGTTGATCTTAACGGATTAGTTCAAACGGAATGCCGACTTTAAAGAAGATATAGAAGTCAAACCAATCCGTGATTTCAAATTGTCTTTGTGGGACGATACTGATCATCTAATTTGTTTTCCCTCCAATCATTCAGCGTGCACGCCTATACACGTGAATCAGGGTGTGTGGTAATGTGCATTTTTTTTTGGCTATTTCTGCCTTTACGCTCTACTACTTTTCTCTTGCTTTCTCTTCACGAGGGTTTTCCAAAACAAGAGGGCATTTTTCTCTCTGCTCCCCTGACGGGCCTCGAGTTTTAGCTTGAAAGCTCCGGCAGGGAATCGCGCTTTGGCAAAAATAAACATATTTCTGAGGCCTCGGAGACTGTGAGCCCACTGTAGGGTAGGGACCGTCTCTATATGTTGCCAACTTGGACTTCCCAAGCGCTTAGTACAGTGCTCTGCACACAGTAAGCGCTCAATAAATACGATTGATTAATTTGAAGCACGGCTTTTCATTTCGTGTCAAAACGTAGAAGCCCTGCGTGATGGCGATGGTATTCGTTAAGCGCCCTTCGAAGCGCTGGAAAAATTGTGGCATTTGTTAAGCGCTTACTATGTGCCAGGCACTGTACTGAGCGCTGGGGTGGATGCGAGCAAATTGGGTTGGATGCGGTCCCTGTCCCACCCGGGCCTTAATCCCCATTGAGAAGCAGCGTGGCTCAGTGGAAAGAGCCCGGGCTTTGGAGTCAGAGGTCATGGGTTCAAATCCCGTCTCCGCCAACTGCCAGCTGTGTGACTTCGGGCAAGTCGCTTCACTTCTCTGTGCCTCAGTTACCTCATCTGTAAAATGGGGATGAAGACTGTGAGCCCCCCGTGGGACAACGTGATCACCTTGTATCCTCCCCAGCGCCTAGAACAGTGCTTCGCACATAGTAAGCGCTTAACAAATACCATCATCATCATTGTACAGACGAGGGAACTGAGGCTCAGAGGAGTGAAGGGAGTCATCATTAATCGTATTTATTGAGCGCTTACTGTGTGCAGAGCACTGTACTAAGAGCTTGGGAAGCGCAAGTTGGCAACATATAGAGGCGGTCCCTACCCAACGGTGGGCTCACAGTCTAAAAGGAGTCGCCCAAGGTCACACAACCACCACGTGGCGGAGCCGGGATTAGAACCCAGACCCTCTTCCTTCCGAACCACTAACCGCTTAAGAAGTCACTCACGGACTAACCCCCGTCGGCGGCGCGCTTTTCCGCTGGTGATCCTTCCTCTTTGGTTCGCTTACAGTTCGGAATAGATTGCGGGATATAGTCGGAGCTTCCGCCAACTGGAGGTACGGTGACAATCCGGGGCGTCCCGGGAATCTGGCGCTTCTCTTTCCGGCTCAGCCTGCTGGGTTACCGGTCATCTGTGGGGGTCTTGAGGTTGGGGGCTGAGTTCATCAAGACTGTAAACTCACTGTGGGCAGGGAATGTGTCTGTTTATTATATTGTCCTTTCCCAAGCATACGATTGAATGAATGAATCAATCAATCAATCAGTCAATCAATCGTATTTATCGTAAATCGTATTTACACAGTAAGCGCTCAATAAATTCATTCATTCATTCAGTCGTCTTCACTGAGCGCTTACTGGGTGCAGAGCACTGGGAGATACAAGTTGGCAACGATAAATACGATTAAATTCATTCATTCAATCGTCTTCACTGAGCGCTTACTGGGTGCAGAGCACTGGACTAAGCGCTTGGGAAATACAAGTTGGCAACAATATATACGATTAAATTCATTCATTCAATCGTCTTCACTGAGCGCTTACTGGGTGCAGAGCACTGGACTAAGCGCTTGGGAAATACAAGTTGGCAACAATAAATACGATTGAATTCATTCAGTCAATCGTATTCACTGAGCACTTACTGGGTGCAGAGCACTGGACTAAGCGCTTGGGAAATACAAGTTGGCAACAATAAATACGATTGAATTCATTCATTCATTCACTGAGCGCTTACTGGGTGCAGAGCACTGGACTAAGCGCTTGGGAAATACAAGTTGGCAACAATAAATACGATTGAATTCATTCATAAAATCGTCTTCACTGAGCGCTTATTGGGTGCAGAGCACTGGACTAAGCGCTTGGGAAATACAAGTTGGCAACAATAAATACGATTGAATTCATTCATTCGATCGTCTTCACTGAGCGCTTACTGTGTGCAGAGCACTGGACTGAGCGCTTGGGAGATACAAGTTGGCAACAATAAATACGATTGAATTCATTCATTCAGTCAGTTGTATTGAGCGCTTACTGGGTGCAGAGCACTGGACTAAGCGCTTGGGAAATACAAGTTGGCAACGATAAATACGATTGAATTCATTCAGTCAATCGTATTCACTGAGCACTTACTGGGTGCAGAGCACTGGACTAAGCGCTTGGGAAATACAAGTTGGCAACAATAAATACGATTGAATTCATTCATTCATTCACTGAGCGCTTACTGGGTGCAGAGCACTGGACTAAGCGCTTGGGAAATACAAGTTGGCAACAATAAATACGATTGAATTCATTCATTCAATCGTCTTCACTGAGCGCTTATTGGGTGCAGAGCACTGGACTGAGCGCTTGGGAAATACAAGTTGGCAACGATAAATACGATTGAATTCATTCGATCGTATTTATTGAGCGCTTACTGTGTGCAGAGCACTGGACTAAGCGCTTGGGAAATACAAGTTGGCAACAATAAATACGATTGAATTCATTCATTCAGTCGTCTTCACTGAGCGATTACTGTGTGCAGAGCACTGGACTAAGCGCTTGGGAAATACAAGTTGGCAACAATAAATACGATTGAATTCATTCATTCAATCGTCTTCACTGAGCGCTTACTGGGTGCAGAGCACTGGACTAAGCGCTTGGGAAATACAAGTTGACAATAAATACGATTGAATTCATTCATTCATTCACTGAGCGCTTACTGGGTGCAGAGCACTGGACTAAGCGCTTGGGAAATACAAGTTGGCAACAATAAATACGATTGAATTCATTCATTCAATCGTCTTCACTGAGCGCTTACTGTGTGCAGAGCACTGGACTAAGCGCTTGCTAAATACAAGTTGGCAGCAATAAATACGATTTCATTCATTCAATCGTCTTCACTGAGCGCTTACTGGGTGCAGAGCACTGGACTAAGCGCTTGGGAAATACAAGTTGGCAACGATAAATATGATTGAATTCATTCATTCATTCAGTCGTGTTTATTGAGCGCTTACGGTGTGCAGAGCACTGTACTAAGCGCTTAGGAAGTACAAGTTGGCAATATAGAGAGACGGTATTTATTGAGCGCTAACTGTGTGCAGAGCACTGTACTAAGTGCTTAGAGAAGCAGCGTGGCTCAGTGGGAAGAGCCCGGGCTTTGGAGTCAGAGGTCATGGGTTCGAATCTCGGCTCCGCCACTTGTCAGCTGGGTGACTTTGGGCAAGTCACTTCACTTCTCTGGGCCTCAGTTACCTCATCTGTAAAATGGGGATTAGGACTGTGAGCCCCCCCATGGGACAACCTGATTACCTTGTATCCCCCCAGCGCTAGAACAGTGCTTTGCACAGAGTAAGCGCTTAATAAATGCCATTATTATTATTATTATTATTATTAGAAGTTGGCAACATATAGAGACGGTCCCTACCCAGCAACGGGCTCACAGTCTAGGAGGGGGAGACAGGGAACAAAACAAAACATATGGACAGGTGTCATCGGGACCGTGTCTCTATGTTGCCAACTTGGACTTCCCAAGCGCTTAGTACAGTGCTCTGCACACAGTAAGCACTCAATAAATACGATTGATTGATTACTCTATTTTATTTGTACGTATTTATTCTATTTATTTTATTTTGTTAATATGTTTTGTTGTCTGTCTCCCCCTTCTAGACTGTGAGCCCACTGTTGGGTAGGGACCGTGTCTATATGTTGCCAACTTGTACTTTCCAAGCGCTTAGTACAGTGCTGTGCACACAGTAAGTGCTCTATAAATATGATTGACTGAATGAATGAATGTATATACGTATATATATTTGTACGTATTTATTTATTTTATTTGTACATATTTATTCTATTTTGTTAATGTGTTTTGTTGTCTGTCTCCCCCTTTTAGGCTGTGAGCCCACTGTTGGGTAGGGACCGTCTCTATATGTTGCCAACTTGTACTTCCCAAGCGCTTAGTCCAGTGCTCTGCACACAGAAAGCGCTCAATAAATACGATTGATTGATTGATTGACTGATCAGAACATGTAGAAGTAAAGCTAAATGCACATCATTAACAAAATAAATGGAATAGTAAATATGTACAAGTAAAATAAATAGAGTAATCAATCTGGACAAACGTATAGACAGGTGCTGTGGGGAGGGGAATCAATCAATCAATCATATTTATTGAGCGCTTACTGTCTGCAAAGCACTGTACTAAGCGCTTGGGAAGTACAAGTTGGCAACATATAGAGACGGTCCCTACCCAACAGTGGGCTCACAGTCTAAAAGAAGGAGGGGAAGGAGGTAGGGCGGAGGGGATGGGGAGGAGGAGAGGAAAAAGGGGGCTCAGTGTGGGAAGGCCTCTTGGAGGAGGTGAGCTCTCAGTAGGGCTTTGAAGGGAGGAAGAAAGCGAGCTTGGTGGATGGGCAGAGGGATTGGGGGCATAATGAATGAGTTCCTGTCACGGGGGTCCCATCCTCTGTCCTCCTCAGAGACCACGTGCAAGCCATGGAGGAGCGGAAACTACTCCACTCCCTCCTGGCCAAGGACCAGAAAGACCTGCCTCCGCGGAGGATGAAGGACAGCTTCATCGAGGTTCTCCTGCCCCTCGGGAGCCAGCCCCAACTGCGGGAGAAATACCTGAATTTTCACAACACCGTTCGGTAAATAGCTGGGCCGGCCTCATCGACCGTGCCGGGCGGCCGACCGTCCGCCTTGGGGGCCGGCGGGGGGCCGGGCGGTGACGTTTCGGCCTTTTCTTTCAGGTTCGGCCGGATCCTGGAAGACCTGGACAGCTTAGGAGGTGAGAGACGGAGACAGATCGATAGAGAGAGAGAGAAAGAGGCAGAGAGAGCCTCAATCAATCATCAATCAATCGTATTTATTGAGCGCTTCCTGTGTGCAGAGCACTGGACCAAGCGCTTGGGAAGTCCAAGTTGGCAACGTATAGAGACGGTCCCTACCCAACAGCGGGCTCACAGGCTAGAAGGGGGAGGCAGAGAACAAAACCAAACATATTAACAAAATAAAATCAATAGAATAGATATGTACAAGTAAAATAAATAGAGTAATAAATACGTACAAACATATATACAGGTGCTGTGGGGAAGGGAAGGAGGTAAGGTGGGGGAGATGGAGAGGAAGGAGGGGGCTCAGTTTCCTTGTCTGTAAAATGGAGATTAACTACTTGGTATCAATCAATCAATCAATCAATCGTATTTATTGAGCGCTTACTATGTGCAGAGCACTGTACTAAGCGCTTGGGAAGTACAAATTGGCATCACATAGAGACAGTCCCTACCCAACAGTGGGCTCACAGTCTAAAAGGGGGAGACAGAGAACAGAACCAAACATACCAACAAAGTAAAATAAGTAGGATAGAAATGTACAAGTAAAATAAAAAAATAAATAAATAGAGTAATAAATATGTACAACCATATATACATATATACAGGTGCTGTGGGGAAGGGAAGGAGGTAAGACGGGGGGATGGAGAGGGGGACGAGGGGGAGAGGAAAGAAGGGGCTCAGTCTGGGAAGGCCTCCTGGAGGAGGTGAGCTCTCAGCAGGGCCTTGAAGGGAGGAAGAGAGCGAGCTTGGCGGACGGGCAGAGGGATTGGGGGCATTCCGGGCCCGGGGGAGGACGTGGGCCGGGGGTCGATGGCGGGACAGGCGAGAGCGAGGTACAGTGAGGAGATTAGTGGTGGAGGAGCGGAGGGTGCGGGCTGGGCTGGAGAAGGAGAGAAGGGAGGTGAGGTAGGAGGGGGCGAGGGGATGGATGGACAGCCTTGAAGCCCAGGGTGAGGAGTTTCTGCCTGATGCGCAGATTGATCGGTAGCCATTGGAGGTTTTTGAGGAGGGGAGTAATATGTCCAGAGCGTTTCTGGACAAAGATAATCCGGGCAGCAGCATGAAGTATGGATTGAAGTGGAGAGAGACACGAGGATGGGAGATCAGAGAGAAGGCTGGTGCAGTAGTCCAGACGGGATAGGAGGAGAGCTTGAATGAGCAGGGGAGCGGTTGGGATGGAGAGGAAAGGGCGGATCTTGGCAATGTTGCGGAGCTGAGACCGGCAGGTTTTGGTGACAGCTTGGATGTGAGGGGTGAATGAGAGAGCGGAGTCGAGGATGACACCAAGGTTGCGGGCTTGTGAGACGGGAAGGATGGTAGTGCCGTCAACAGAGATGGGAAGTATCGACAGACAAGTAGCGAACCCAAGTCCTCTGATGCGCAGGCTTTTTCCCGCTGGTCCCCGCTGCTTTTCTGGTTGATCCAGTTTCTGTTCCTCCGCAGTCCTCGTCTGCTACACTCACACCAAGGTCCAGTCGGCTCAGAGGTCGCCCCTGTCGATCGTCACGGCCCTGGTGGATAAAATTGGTAAGCGACGACACCCCGCTCGCCAGCTGTGTGATCTTGGGCAAGTCACTTAACTTCTCTGGGCCTCAGTTCCCTCATCTGGAAAATGGGGACTAAGACTGTGAGCCCCGCGTGGGGCAACCTGATCACCTTGTATCTCCCCCAGCGCTTAGAACAGTGCTTTGCACATAGTAAGCGCTTAACAAATGCCATCATTATTATTAGTATTGTACTTCCCAAGCGCTTAGTACAGTGCTCTGCACACAGTAAGCGCTCAATAAATACGATTGATTGATTGATTGATTGACACGTGGCCTTCGGGGTCCGAGCAGTTTTCCCCCTGTTGAAGGAAACTGCGTGTTTTCTTTTTGGTGTCTTCACAGTTGCGTCCCCTCATCCGCCTCTAACACTCCCCGGTTTTGTCGTTGCTTAACATCGCACTGCCTCTTTTCCTGTGGTATTTGCTAAGCGCTTACTTGGCACCATCATCAATCGTATTTATTGAGCGCTTACTGTGTGCAGAGCACTGTACTAAGCGTTTAACTTGGCACCAGGCCCTGTACGAAGCACTGGGGTGGGTACAAGCTAATCAGGTTGGACGCAGTCCCTGCCCCACATGGGGCTCACGGCCTTCGCCCCCATTTTACAGATGAAGGCACCGAGGCACTGAAGAGTCAAGTGATTTGCCCCAGGTCACGCTGCAGACAAGTGGCAGAGTCAGGATTAGAACCCAGGCCCTTCTGACACCCAGGCTCGGGCTCTCTCCGCTCGGGCGTGCTGCTTCGTGCCCACCTATCAGTTTAGAGAAGCAGCGTGGCTCAGTGGAAAGAGCACGGGCTTTAGAGTCCGAGGTCATGGGTTCGAATCCCGACTCCACCATATGTCTGCTGTGTGATCTTGGGCAAGTCACTTAACTTCTCTGGGCCTCAGTTACCTCATCGGTAAAATGGGGATTAAGACTGTGAGCCCCACGTGGGACAACCTGATCACCCTGTATCCTCCCCAGCGCTTAGAGCAGTGCTTTGCACATAGTAAGCGCTTAACAAATGCCAATTATTATTATTATTATTATTATTATTATTTTCCAGATGCAGGAACCCCAGTTTCTCCCGAATTACTCAGCCTGGTCGTTTCCTGGCACTGGGATTCTTAGTACAGTGCTCAGCACGCAGTTGTGCTCAATAAATACGATTGAATAATAATAATAATGATGATGATGGTATTTATTAAGCACTGTTCTAAGCGCTGGGGCGGTTACAAGGTGATCAGGTTGTCCCTCAGGGGGCTCACAGTTTTAATGCCCATTTTCCAGATGAGGTAACTGAGGCCCAGAGAAGTGAAGTGACTTGCCCAGAGTCACCCAGCTGACAATTGGCAGAGCCAGGGTTTGAACCCACGACCTCTGACTCCAAAGCCCGGGCTCCTTCCACTGAGCCACGCTGCCTCTCGAGCGAAATGAGTTAATTCATTCATTCATTCAATCGTATTTATTGAGCGCTTACTGTGTGCAGAGCACTGGACTAAGCGCTTGGGAAGTACAAGTCGGCAACATAGAGAGACGGTCCCTACCCAACAGTGGGCTCACAGTCTAGAAGGGGGAGACAGGCAACAAAACATATTAACAAAGTAAAATAAATAGAATAAATATGTACAAATCTAGACTACCCCTGTCTATCTATCTCCCCCTTCTAGACTGTGAGCCCGTTGTTGGTCAGGGACCGTCTCTGTCTGTTGCCGACTTGCACCTCCCAAGCGTCCAGCACAGCGTTCTGCACGCTGCAAGCGCTCAACAAATACAATTGAATGAATTCCCGCTGGTGTGGCGGGCGGCTTGAGTAAACTCTCTGAAACTGGGCAGGGGAAACAAGGGGGCTTTGGGAGAACTCATCCCCTCCTTTATTCGTTCGTATTTATTGAGCGCTTACTGGGTGCCGAGCACTGTACTAAGCGCTTACTGGGTGCCGAGCATTGTACTAAGTGCCTGGGAGAGTATAAAACGACAATAAACAGACACATTCTCTCCCCACAACGAGCTTAGAGTCCACAGTCCCCCACCAGACTGTGAGCTCACTGCGGGCAGGGAATGTGTCTATTGTTGTATTGTACTTTCCCAAGCGCTCTGCACACGTAAGCGCTCAATAAATAAGCTGAGTGGGAGTCACACATGATTAGAAATAAATTAATAAATGAATAATAAATAAATTAGAAATAAATAAAGGACAGATCTGTACATAAGTGCTGCGGGGCTGGGAAGGGGGGATGCAGCGTGGCTCAATGGAAAGAGCATGGGCTTTGGAGTCAGAGGTCGTGGGTTCAAATCCCGACTCTGCCACTTGTCAGCTGTGTGACTGCAGGCGAGTCACTTCACTTCTCTGGGCCTCAGTTCCCCCATCTGGAAAATGGGGATGAAGACTGTGAGCCCCCCGTGGGACAACCTGATCACCCTGTAACCTCCACAGCGCTTAGAACAGTGCCATAGTAAGCGCTTAATAAATGCCATCATTATTATTATTATAAAGGGAAGAAGTCAGAGTGACACATTGACAGAGTGAATGAATGATGAAAAGACAACATGGCCTGCCCTCTCCTTCCGCAGATCTGTGCAAGAAGACCATAAGCCCCGACCACGATATTAAATTCACCGGATTCGTTAGTTGGGTGGGGAAGACCTCCATGGAAGTCAAGATGAACATGCTTCAGGTCAGAGTTGTCCTTCCCCTTGTTTTCTCTCCGCGGATTCATTCATTCCTTCGATCACATTTGTTGAGCGCTTACTGTGTGCAGAGCACTGGACTAAGCGCTTGGGAAGTCCAAGTTGGCACCGTAGAGAGACGGTCCCTACCCAACAGCGGGCTCACAGTCTAGAAGGGGGAGACAGACGACAAAGCATATTAACAAAATAAAATCAATAGAATATGTACAAGTAAAATAGAGTCATGAATCAATCAATCAGTCGTATTTATTGAGCGCTTACTGTGTGCAGAGCACTGTACTAAGCGCTTGGGAAGTCCAAGTTGGCAACATCTAGAGACGGTCCCTACCCAACAGCGGGCTCACAGTCTAGAAGGGGGAGGCAGACGACAAAGCATATTAACAAAATAAAATCAATAGAATATGTACAAGTAAAATAGAGTCATGAATCAATCAATCAATCGTATTTATTGAGCGCTTACTGTGTGCAGAGCACTGTACTAAGCGCTTGGGAAGTCCAAGTTGGCAACATATAGAGACGGTCCCTACCCAACAGCGGGCTCACAGTCTAGAAGGGGGAGACAGACGACAAAGCATATTAACAAAATAAAATCAATAGAATATGTACAAGTAAAATAGAGTAATGAATGAATCAATCAATCGTATTTATTGAGCGCTTACTGTGTGCAGAGCACTGTACTAAGCGCTTGGGAAGTCCAAGTTGGCAACATCTATAGACGGTCCCTACCCAACAGCGGGCTCACAGTCTAGAAGGGGGAGGCAGACGACAAAGCATATTAACAAAATAAAATCAATAGAATATGTACAAGTAAAATAGAGTAATGAATCAATCAATCAATCGTATTTATTGAGCGCTTACTGTGTGCAGAGCACTGTACTAAGCGCTTGGGAAGTCCAAGTTGGCAACATATAGAGACGGTCCCTACCCAACAGCGGGCTCACAGTCTAGAAGGGGAAGACAGACGACAAAGCATATTAACAAAATAAAATCAATAGAATATGTACAAGTAAAATAGAGTCATGAATCAATCAATCAATCGTATTTATTGAGCGCTTACTGTGTGCAGAGCACTGTACTAAGCGCTTGGAAAGTACAAGTTGGCACCATATAGAGGCGGTCCCTACCCAACAGCGGGCTCACAGTCTAGAAGGGGGAGACAGACAACAAAACAAAACATATTAACAAAATAAACTAAATAGAATAAATATGTACAAATAAAATAAGTAAATAGAGTAATAAATCTGTACAAACATACACACAGGTGCTGTGGGGAGGGGAAGGAGGTAAGGCGGGGGATGGGGAGCTGGAGGAGGGGGAGAGGAAGGAGGGGACGCATTCATTCAATCATATTTATTGAGCGCTTACTAATAGTTGATTTTCTATAGATGATTTACTAGATGATTTTCTAAGTCATCACACAGCCGCGTTCCTCCGCTGCCTGTCTCACGTCTGCATTTTCTCTCCCCCACGTTTCAGTTGCACGGTGATGTTTACAGCCCCGTCTTGGACGCGACATTTGTCATGGTGGCCCGGGATTCGGAAAACAAAGGGTAATTTCTCCTTGTTGGCTGCCGCAACGAACCGGATCTCGAGTTGTCGGTGATGCTTGTACATATTTATTACTCTATTTTACTTGTACATATTTATTCTATTTATTTTATTTTGTTAATATGTTTGGTTGTCTGTCTCCCCCTTCTAGACTGTGAGCCCGCTGTTGGGTAGGGACCAGTCTCTATATGTTGCCAAGTTGGACTTCCCAAGCGCTTAGTACAGTGCTCTGCACACAGTAAGCGCTCAATCATCATCATCATCATCATCAATCGTATTTATTGAGCGCTTACTGTGTGCAGAGCACTGGACTAAGCGCTTGGGAAGTACAAGTTGGCAACATATAGAGACAGTCCCTACCCAACAGTGGGCTCACAGTCTAAAAATAAATACGATTGAGTGAATGAATGAATGAGAATGTGGTGTGTACCTTGTGTGTGCGCCTGGTGTGTGAGCCTAATGCATTTCATTCATTCAGTCATATTTATTGAGCGCTTTCTGTTTGCAGAGCACTGTACTAAGCGCTTGGGAAGTACAAGTTGGCAACACATAGAGACAGTCCCTACCCAACAGTGGGCTCACAGTCTAGAAGAGGGAGACAGAGAACAAAACCAAACATATTAACAAAATAAAATAAATAGAATAGATATGTACAACTAAAAAAAATAAATAAATAAATAGAGTAATAAATATGTACAAACATATATACATATATACAGGTGCTGTGGGGAAGGGAAGGAGGTAAGACGGGGGGGATGAATACCTTCCCCAGCTATATATCCCCAGATCACTAGGGAAGAATACACAGGGAGGAATTAGGCGCGGTCCCTGTCCGTCGGATTCCGGAGCTGCGGCCTTCGCTCAGTAACCTGTTCCGTCCCTTCTCTTTAGGCCGGCCTTCATCAATCCACTGATTCCCGACAGCCCGGAGGAGGAAGACCTCTTGAAGCAAGGAGAACGTACGTCGGTTGGCATAGAAAACGGCAGGCCCTGCAGGCGAGATCTGGAGAATAATAATAATGATGGCATTTATTGCACGCTTACTGTGTGCAAAGCCCTGTTCTAAGCGCTGGGGAGGTTACAAGGTGATCAGGTTGTCCCACGGGGGGCTCACAGTCTTAATCCCCATTTTACAGATGAGGTAACCGAGGCCCAGAGAAGCGAAGTGACTTGCCCAAAGTCACACGGCTGACAATTGGCCGAGCCACGACCTCCGACTCCAAAGCCCGGGCTCTTTCCACTGAGCCACGCTGCTTCCCTCTCCGTCAGTCATTTCATTCATTCATTCAGTCGTATTTATTGAGCGCTTACTGTGTGCAGAGCACTGGACTAAGCGCTTGGGAAGTCCAAGTCGGCAACATCCAGAGACGGTCCCTACCCGACAGCGGGCTCACAGTCTAGAAGGGGGAGACGGAGAACGAAAGCAAACATATTAACAAAATAAAATAAATAGAATAGATATGTACAAATAAAATAGAGTAATAAATACGTACCAGCATATATACATTCATTCATCCATTCAGTCATATTTATTGAGCGCTTAAGGGAGACAGATAGCAAAACCAAACATATTAACAAAATAAAATAAATAGAATAAATATGTACAAATAAAATAGAGTAATAAGTACGTACCAACATATATACATTCATTCATCCATTCAGTCATATTTATTGAGCGCTTACTGTGTGCAGAGCACTGGACTAAGCGCTTGGGAGGTCCAAGTTGGCAACATCTAGAGCCGGTCCCTACCCAACAGCGGGCTCACAGTCTAGAGGGGGGAGACAGAGAACAAAACCAAACATACTAGCAAAATAAAATAAATAGAATAAATATGTATAAATAAAATAGAGTAATAAATGTGTACAAACATATACATTCATCCATTTAGTCGTATTTATTGAGCACTTAGGGGAGACAGATAACAAAACCAAACATATTAACAAAATAAAATAAATAGAATAAATATGTACAAATAAAATAGAGTAATAAATACGTACCAACATACATACATTCATTCATCCATTCAGTCGTATTTATTGAGCGCTTACTGTGTGCAGAGCACTGGACTAAGCGCTTGGGAAGTCCAAGTCGGCAACATCTAGAGACGGTCCCTACCCCGCAGCGGGCTCACAGTCTAGAAGGGGGAGACAGACAACAAAACAAAACATATTAACCAAATAAAATAAATAGAATAAATATGTACAAACATATATACATTCATTCATCCATTCAGTCACATTTATTGAGCGCTTACTGTGTGCAGAGCACTGGACTAAGCGCTTGGGAAGTCCAAGTGGGCAACATCTAGAGACGGTCCCTACCCGACAGCGGGCTCACAGTCTAGAAGGGGGAGACAGACAACAAAACAAAACATATTAACCAAATAAAATAAATAGAATAAATATGTACAAACATATATACATTCATTCATCCATTCAGTCGCATTTATTGAGCGCGTACTGTGTGCAGAGCACTGGACTAAGCGCTTGGGAAGTCCAAGTCGGCAACATCTAGAGACGGTCCCTACCCCACAGCGGGCTCACAGTCTAGAAGGGGGAGACAGACAACAAAACAAAACATATTAACAAAATAAAATAAATAGAATAAATATGTACAAACATATATACATTCATTCATCCATTCAGTCGCATTTATTGAGCGCGTACTGTGTGCAGAGCACTGGACTAAGCGCTTGGGAAGTCCAAGTCGGTAACATCCAGAGACGGTCCCTACCCGACAGCGGGCTCACAGTCTAGAAGGGGGAGACAGACAACAAAACAAAACATATTAACCAAATAAAATAAATAGAATAAATATGTACAAACATATATACATTCATTCATCCATTCAGTCGCATTTATTGAGCGCTTACTGTGCGCAGAGCACTGGACTAAGCGCTTGGGAAGTCCAAGTCGGCAACATCTAGAGACGGTCCCTCCCCCACAGCGGGCTCACAGTCTAGAAGGGGGAGACGGAGAACGAAACCAAACATATTAACCAAATAAAATAAATAGAATAGATCTGTACAGTAAAATAAAGAAATAAATAGGGTAATAAATAGGGGCAGAGAGGAGTTGAGTTGGCCTGGACTTTGGTGTGTGTCTCTGGTGGTGTGTGTACTGTGAGCTTAGTCCAGTGCTCTGCACACAGTAAGCGCTCAATAAATACGATTGATTGATTCCTCCAGGGAACAAGAAGAAGCGAATCGCTTTTAGCACGGCCTCGCTGCTGAAAATGGCCCCCACCGCAGAAGAGAGGCACCTCATCCACGACATGTTCCTCAACACGCTGGACACGAGGCAAGTCGGGGCAGGGTTGGCTTGGGTAGGTGTCTGTGGGAGAACAGACGACTTGGGAAGCGCCGATTATGCGCGCAGCGCTGTGCTAAGCGCTGGGGTGGATCCAAGCCCGTCAGGGTGGGCCCGGTCCCCCGGGGGGTTCACCCTCTTATCCCCATTGTACAGAGGAGGGAACCGAGGCCCAGGGAAGTGAAGCGGCTCACAGCGGGCAAGGGGTGGGGCCGGAATTAGAACCCAGGTCTTTCCGCTGTCGGGCCCGAGCTCCACCCGCTGAAGCGGCGCTTATAGGTGGGAGGCAGCGTGGGCCGCTGGAAGGGACCCAGGACTGGAGTTAGAGGACCTGACTTCTAATAATAATGACTAATGATGGTGTTTGTTAAGCGCTTACTATGTGCCAAGCACTGTTCTAAGCGCTGGGGGGGATACAAGGTGATCAGGTTGTTCCCACGTGGGGCTCAGTCTTAATCTCCATTTTACAGATGAGGGAACTGAGGCTCAGAGAATAATAATAATAATAATAATAATGATGGCATTTTTTAAGCGCTTAGTATGTGCCAAGCACTGTTCTAAGCGCTGGGGGGGATACAAGGCGATCAGGTTGTCCTGCATGGGGCTCACAGTCTTAATCCCCATTTTACAGATGAGGGAACTGAGGCTCAGAGAATAATAATAATAATAATGATGGCATTTGTTAAGCACTTACTATGTGCCAAGCACTGTTCTAAGCGCTGGGGGGGATACAAGGTGATCAGGTTGTCCCACATGGGGCTCACAGTCTTCATCCCCATTTTACAGATGAGGGAACTGAGGCTCAGAGAATAATAATAATGATGGCATTTGTTAAGCGCTTACTATGTGCAAAGCACTGTTGTAAGCGCTGGGGGGGATACAAGGTGATCAGGTTGTCTCACGTGAGGCTCACAGTCTTAATCTCCATTTTACAGATGAGGGAACTGAGGCACAGAGAATAATAATAATAATGATGGCATTTGTTAAGCGCTTACTGTGTGCCAAGCACTGTTCTAAGCGCTGGGGGGGGGATACAAGGTGATCAGGTTGTCCCACATGGGGCTCACAGTCTTCATCCCCATTTTACAGATGAGGGAACTGAGGCTCAGAGAATAATAATAATAATAATAATGATGATGGCATTTGTTAAGCACTTACTCTGTGCAAAGCAGTGTTCTAAGCGCTGGAGTGGATACAAGCAAATCAGGTTGAACACGGTCCCTGTCCCACATGGGGCTCCCAGTCTCAATCCCCATTTTACAGATGTGGGAACTGAGGCCCAGAGTTGCGAAGCGACTTGCCCGGAGTTACGCAGCAGACAGGGGCCGAGTCAGGATTAGAACCTGGGTCCTTCTGACGTCCAGGCCCGTGTGAGAGGAACACAGAGGCGAGTAAAAAGGAAGGAGAAATAATAATAATAGTCTTTTTTAAGCACTTACTATGTGGCAGGCACTGTACTAAGCGCCGGAGTGGATACAAGCAAATCAGGTTGAACACGGTCCCTGCCCCACATGGGGCTCCCAGTCTCAATCCCCATTTTACAGACGAGGGAGCCGAGGCCCAGAGAAGTGAGGTGACTTGCCCAAGGTCACACAGCAGACAAGTGGTGTGACCGTGCAGGGGAAGCAGCGTGGCTCAGTGGAAAGAGCCCGGGCTTTGGAGTCAGCGGTCATGGGTTCAAATCCCGGCTCCGCCAGTTGTCAGCCGTGTGACTTTGGGTAAGTCACTTCACTTCTCTGGGCCTCAGTTCCCTCATCTGTAAAACGGGGATTAATCAATCAATCAATCGTATTTATTGAGCGCTTACTGTGTGCAGAGCACTGTCCTAAGCGCTTGGGAAGTCCAAGTTGGCAACATCTAGAGACAGTCCCTACCCAACAGTGGGCTCACAGTCTAAAAGGGGGAGACAGGGAACAAAACCAAACATACTCACAAAATAAAATAAATAGAATAGATATGTACAAGTAAAATAAATAGAGATTAAGACTGTGAGCCCCCCGTGGGACAACCTGATCACCTTGTAACCTCCTCAGCGCTCAGAACGGTGCTTTGCACGTAGTAAGAGCTTAATAAATGCCATCATTATTATTATTATTATTATTATTATTAAGTGGTGGAGCTGGGATTAGAACCCAGGACCCTGAGAGTCCTAGGCCCGAGCTCTCATCATCAATCGTATTTATTGAGCGCTTACTATGTGCAGAGCACTGTACTAAGCGCTTGGGAAGTACAGATTGGCAACATAACTAGCTCTCGCTACGACCCCACGCTGCTTCTCAAAGAGAAAGAGCGCGGGGCCGATTTTGACTGTGGTTTGTGCGTTCGGGACCCCAAATGAGCGCCGCAAAGCAGGCGGCGGCCTCCAGCCCTACAGACAAACGCCAAGCGGAAGTTTTAGTTCCTCCTCCTCCGACGTCCTTTTCCCGATCCCGGCAGCCGACGGAATTGAACCGGCTTCGATTTCCCGCAGGACCGTAAGCTTCCGCAGCCGGATTCTGCCGCCCAATTCCGTGTGGATGGAGAACGCGAAGCTCAAAGGCCTGGAAATCTGTCACCCCCAGGTACGGTGAGCCCAAGGGGGGAGAGAGCGCTACGCCCCGGGGAGTCGGGGGGACCTGGGTTCTAATCCCGGCTCCGCCATGGGCCTGCCGGGTGACCCTTGGGGATCGGCGGTGCTTATTGAGCACCGTACTGAACGCTTGGGAGGGCGCAATGCAGCAGAATTGGCGGACGCGTTCCCTGCCCCTAACGAGCTGACCATCTGGCCTCAGTTTCTTCCCCTGCAAAATGGGGCTAAACTAGCCGCACTCCCTCCCCTCTTAGAGCGTGAGCCCTGGGTAGAACAGGGATGGTGTCAGATCAGTCAGTCAGTCAATCAATCGTATTTATTGAGCGCTTACTGTGTGCAGAGCACTGTACTAAGCGCTTGGGAAGTACAGGTTGGCAACATATAGAGATGGTCCCTACCCAACAGCAGGCAGAAACTCCTCACCCTGGGCTTCCAGGCTGTCCATCCCCTGGCCCCCTCCTACCTCACCTCCCTTCTGTCCTTCTCCAGCCCAGCCCGCACCCTCCGCTCCTCCGCCGCTAATCTCCTCACCGTGCCTCGTTCTCGCCCGTCCCGCCATCGACCCCCGGCCCACGTCCTCCCCCGGGCCTGGAATGCCCCCAATCCCTCTGCCCCTCCGCCAAGCTGGCTCTCTTCCTCCCTTCAAGGCCCTGCTGAGAGCTCACCTCCTCCAGGAGGCCTTCCCAGACTGAGCCCCTTCCTTCCTCTCCCCCTCATCCCCCTCTCCATCCCCCCCATCTTACCTCCTTCCCTTCCCCACAGCACCTGTATATAAGTTTGTACATATTTATTACTCTATTTATTTAACTTGTACCTATCTATTCTATTTATTTTATTTTGTTAGTATGTTTGGTTTTGTTCTCTGTCTCCCCCTTCTAGACCGTGAGCCCACTGTTGGGTAGGGACTGTCTCTATATGTTGCCAACTTGGACTTCCCAAGCGCTTAGTACAGTGCTCTGCACACAGTAAGTGCTCAATAAATACGATTGATGATGATGATGATGATGACTTCTCTGGGCCTCAGTTCCCTCACCTGTAAAATGGGGATTAAGTCCGTGAGCCCCCACGTGGGACAACCTAATCACTTTGTATCCTCCCCAGCGCTTAGAACAGTGCTTTGCACATAGTAAGCGCTTAATAAATGCCATTGTTATTATTATTATTAAGCTGACAGTTGGCGGAACCGGGATTTGAACCGACGACCTCTGACTCCAAAGCCCGGGCTCTTTCCACTGAGCCACACTGCTTCTCGTTGGCCTATAGCATCATCATCGTCATCCTCAATCGTATTTATTGAGCGCTTACTGTGTGCAGAGCACTGTACTAAGCGCTCGGGAAGTACAAGCGCTCGTTATGGGCCGGGAATGCGTCCGTTTACTGCTGCATTGTCCTCTCCCGAGCACTCAGTACAGTGCTCGGGCACCCAGTAGGCACTCGATAAAGACGGTCGAAGGAATGCCAAAATCCCGTTATTCGATTCAATTCAGTATTAAGTGGAGCGGGCCGTCTGCTCTTTGAGACCGATCGGCTCACGGCGCGAAAGTCGGGCCGTGGGGGGCCAGGGGAGGGGACTCGGCACTCAATCGATCAATCGATCGTATTTATTGAGCGCCTACTGTGTGCAGAGCACTGGACTAAGCGCTTGGGAAGTCCAAGTTGGTAACTTATAGAGACGGGCCCTACCCAACAGCGGGCTCACGGTCTAGACAGTCACACTGGATTGCCTTCTCCCGACGACGCAGGAGCGGAACATTTTTAACCGGATCTTCGGCGGTTTCCTCATGAGGAAAGCATTCGAACTGGGCTGGGCCACGGCCTGCAGCTTTGGGTGAGTCGAGGGGGTGGCTCGTCCTCTCCCGAGCGCTTAATACGATGCTCTGCACAAAGTAAGCGCTTAATAAACACGATGGAATGAAATGGTTAGGGAAACAGAGTGGCGAAGCGGATAGAGCCCAGGCCTAAGAGTCCGAAGGTGATGGGTTCTAATCCCGACTCTGCTGTTTGCCTGCCGCATGACCGTGGGCAAGTCCCTTCTCTGTTCCTCATTTCTCTCGCCTGTAAAATGGGGTTGAAGACTGCCCATGCGGGGCAGGAACTGGTTACTTTGTACCTGTCCCCGTGCTTACAACAGTGCTAGGCACATAGTAGGCGCTTAGAGAAGCAGCGTGGCTCAGTGGAAAGAGCCCGGGCTTTGGAGTCGGAGGTCATGGGTTCAAGTGCCGGCTCCGCCAATTGTCAGCTGGGTGACTTTGGGCCAGTCGCTTCACTTCTCTGGGCCTCAGTTACCTCATCTGTCAAATGGGGATGAAGACTGTGAGCCCCCCGTGGGACAACCTGATCACCTGGTAACCTCCCCAGCGCTTAGAACAGTGCAATGCACATAGTAAGCGCTTAATAAATGTCATTATTATTGTTACTATTATTATTAACAAATACCAAAAAAACACCCCCAAATCCAACAGAATTAGCAGACACGGTCCCTAGAGGTTACAATCCAGAAGGGGTTGAGGAGCTCTTAGTGTGCTTGTCGTTGTCTTTGTGATTTTTATTTGTCTTCTTCATGTTCGCCTTGCCAGCCGTGGATTGTGAGCCCACTGAGGGCCGGGGACCATGTCCGATTTCTCCTTCTCGGTGTCCTTCCCGTCTCTGCTGTTTGCTGCGTGACCTTGGGCAAGTCATTTCTCTGTTCCTCATTTCTCTCACCTGTAAAATGGGGTTGAAGACTGCCAGCCCCACGTGGGGCAGGGACTGGTTACTTTGTGCCTATCCCCGTGCTTAGAACAGTGCTAGGCACATAGTAGGCGCTTAGAGAAGCAGCGTGGCTCAGTGGAAAGAGCCCGGGCTTTGGAGACGGAGGTCATGGGTTCAAATTCCGGCTCCGCCAATTGTCAGCTGGGTGACTTTGGGCCAGTCGCTTCACTTCTCTGGGCCTCAGTTACCTCACCTGTAAAATGGGGATGAAGACTGTGAGCCCCCCGTGGGACAACCTGATCACCTTGTAACCTCCCCAGCGCTTAGAACTGTGCAATGCACATAGTAAGCGCTTAATAAATGCCATTATTATTATTATTATTAACAAATACCAAAAAAACCACCCACAAATTCAACAGAATTAGCAGACACGGTCCCTAGAGCTTACAGTCCGGAGGGGGTTGAGGAGCTCTTAGTGTGCTTGTCGTTGTCTTTGTGATTTTTATTTGTCTTCTTCATGTTCCCCTTGCCAGCCGTGGATTGTGAGCCCACTGAGGGCCAGGGACCATGTCCGATTTCTCCTTCACGGTGTCCTTCCCGTCTCTGCTGTTTGCTGCATGACCTTGGGCAGGTCATTTTTCTGTTCCTCATTTCTCTCACCTGTAAAATGGGGTTGAAGACTGCCCATGCGGGGCAGGAACTGGTTACTTTGTACCTGTCCCCGTGCTTACAACAGTGCTAGGCACATAGTAGGCGCTTAGAGAAGCAGCGTGGCTCAGTGGAAAGAGCCCGGGCTTTGGAGTCGGTCATGGGTTCAAATGCCCGCTCCGCCAATTTTCAGCTGGGTGACTTTGGGCCAGTCGCTTCACTTCTCTGGGCCTCAGTTACCTCACCTGTCAAATGGGGATGAAGACTGTGAGCCCCCCGTGGGACAACCTGATCACCTTGTAACCTCCCCAGCGCTTAGAACTGTGCAATGCACATAGTAAGCGCTTAATAAATGCCATTATTATTATTATTATTAACAAATACCAAAAAAACCACCCACAAATTCAACAGAATTAGCAGACATGGTCCCTAGAGCTTACAGTCCGGAGGGGGTTGAGGAGCTCTTAGTGTGCTTGTCGTTGTCTTTGTGATTTTTATTTGTCTTCTTCATGTTCCCCTTGCCAGCCGTGGATTGTGAGCCCACTGAGGGCCGGGGACCATGTCCGATTTCTTCTTCGCGGTGTCATTCCCGTCTCTGCTGTTTGCTGCATGACCTTGGGCAAGTTATTTCTCTGTTCCTCATTTCTCTCACCTGTAAAATGGGGTTGAAGACTGCCAGCCCCACGTGGGGCAGGGACTGGTTACTTTGTGCCTATCCCCGTGCTTAGAACAGTGCTAGGCACATAGTAGGCGCTTAGAGAAGCAGCGTGGCTCAGTGGAAAGAGCCCGGGCTTTGGAGTCGGAGGTCATGGGTTCAAATCCCGGCTCCGCCAATTGTCAGCTGGGTGACTTTGGGCCAGTCGCTTCACTTCTCTGCGCCTCAGTTACCTCACCTGTAAAATAGGGATTAAGACTGTGAACCGTGGGACAACCTGATCACCTTGTAACCTCCCCAGTGCTTAGAACAGTGCTTTGCACATAGTAAGCGCTTAATAAATGCCATTATTATTATTATTATTATTATTATTATTAACAAATACCAAAAAAACACCCCCAAATCCAACAGAATTAGCAGACACGGTCCCTAGAGCTTACAATCCAGAGGGGGTTGAGGAGCTCTTAGTGTGCTTGCCGTTGTCTTTGTGATTTTTATTTGTCTTCTTCATGTTCCCCTTGCCAGCCGTGGATTGTGAGCCCACTGAGGGCCAGGGACCATGTCCGATTTCTCCTTCGCGGTCTCCTTCCCGTCTCTGCTGTTTGCCGCATGACCTTGGGCAAGTCATTTTTCTGTTCCTCATTTCTCTCACCTGTAAAATGGGGTTGAAGACTGCCAGCCCCACGTGGGGCAGGGACTGGTTACTTTGTGCCTATCCCCGTGCTTAGAACAGTGCTAGGCACATAGTAGGCGCTTAGAGAAGCAGCGTGGCTCAGTGGAAAGAGCCCGGGCTCTGGAGTCGGAGGTCATGGGTTCAAATTCCGGCTCCGCCAATTTTCAGCGGGGTGACTTTGGGCCAGTCGCTTCACTTCTCTGGGCCTCAGTTACCTCATCTGTAAAATGGGGATGAAGACTATGAGCCCCCCTGTGGGACAACCTGATCACCTTGTAACCTCCCCAGCGCTTAGAACTGTGCAATGTACATAGTAAGCGCTTAATAAATGCCATTATTATTATTATTATTAACAAATACCAAAAGAAACACCCACAAATTCAACAGAATTAGCAGACACGGTCCCTAGAGCCTACAATCTAGAGGGAGTTGAGGAGCTCTTAATGTGCTTGTCGTTGTCTTTGTGATTTTTATTTGTCTTCTTCATGTTCCCCTTGCCAGCCCTGGATTGTGAGCCCACTGAGGGCCGGGGACCATGTCCGATTTCTCCTTCACGGTGTCCCTCCCGTCTCTGCTGTTTGCTGCGTGACCTTGGGCAAGTCATTTCTCTGTTCCTCATTTCTCTCACCTGTAAAATGGGGTTGAAGACTGCCAGCCCCACGTGGGGCGGGGACTGGTTACTTTGTGCCTATCCCTGTGCTTAGAACAGTGCTAGGCACATAGTAGGCGCTTAACAAATACCAAAAAAACCCCCAAAATCCAACAAAATTAGCAGACACGGTCCCTAGAGGTTACAATCTAGAGGGGGTTGAGGAGCTCTTAGTGTGCTTGTCATTGTCCATTGTCTTCGTGATTTTTATTTGTCTTCTTCATGTTCTCCCCCTTTTAGACTGTGAGCCCACTGTTGGGTAGGGACTGTCTCTATATGTTGCCAATTTGTACTTCCCAAGCGCTTAGTACAGTGCTCTGCACACAGTAAGCGCTCAATAAATACGATTGATGATGATGATGTTCGCCTTGCCAGCCCTGGATTGTGAGCCCACTGAGGGCCAGGGACCATGTCCGATTTCTCCTTCACGGTGTCCTTCCCCAATGTTTAGTAGAGCACACACGGTAATAATAATAATAATGGCATTTATTAAGCGCTTACTATGTGCCAAGCAGTGTTAGAAGCGCAGGGGAGGTCACAAGGTGATCAGGTTGGCCCAAGGGGGGCTCACAGTCAATCCCCATTTCACAGATGAGGTCACTGAGGCACAGAGAAGTTAAGTGACTTGCCCAAAGCCACACAGCTGGGATTTGAACTCATGACCACTGACTCCAAAGCCCGTGCTCTTTCCACTGAGCCACGCTGCTTCTCTCAAGTAGACACAGACACAGTAGACGCTCAATAAATACCATGGGACGAATGGGTGAATGAACGCTCAATACAGATAGCACTCTATCCCCGCTGAGAGATAAGGAACTGAGAAGCAGCGTGGCCTAGTGGAAAGAGCCCAGGCGTGAGAGTCAGAGGACCTGGGTTCTAATCCCGCTCGGCCACTTTACTGTAATAATGACGGTATTTATTAAGCGCTTACTATGTGCAAAGCACTGCCCTAAGCGCTGGGGAGGCTACAAGGCGATCAGGTTGTCCCACAGGGGGCTCACAGTCTTCATCCCCATTTTACAGATGGGGGAACTGAGGCCCAGAGAAGTTAAGTGACTTGCCCGCAGTCACCCAGCTGACAAGTGGCGGAGCCAGGATTCGAACCCATGACCTCTGACTCCAGAGCCTGGGCTCTTTCCGCTGAGCCACGCTGCTTCTCGCTGCTGTGTGACCTTGGGCAAGTCACGTCCCTTCTCCGGGCCCCAGTTCCCTCATCTCTAAAATGGGGGTGAAGACTGCGAGCCCCTTGGGGGACGGGGATGTGTCCAACCTAATTAGCTTGTATCTACCCCAGCGCTTTATACAGCGCCTGTGCAATAAGCGCTGAACAAATACCTTTAAAAAAAATAATATGGGGAGAGAAAAGGCTCACCTTGCTTCCGTTTTGACTCTCCTTTGGGTTCAGCCTTTTCCCCTTGCAACTTGCCAATCAATCAATCAATCAATCGTATTTATTGAGCGCTTACTGTGTGCAGAGCGCTGTACTAAAGTACAAGCGTGGCTCAGTGGAAAGAGCCCGGGCTTTGGAGTCAGAGGCCGCGGGTTCAAGTCCCGGCTCCGCCACTTGTCAGCTGGGTGACTTTGGGCAAGTCACTTCACTTCTCTGGGCCTCAGTGACTGCGTCTGTCAAATGGGGATGAAGATTGTGAGCCCCTTGTGGGACAACCTGATTACCTTGTGTCCCCCTCAGCACTTAGAGCAGTGCTTTGCACATAGTAAGTGCTTAATAAGTGCCATCATTATTATTATTATTATTATTATCTGTACGATGGGGATTGAGACTGTGAGCCCCATGTGGGACAACCCGATCGCCTTGTAACCTGCCCAGCGCTTAGAACAGTGCTTGGCACATAGTAGGCGCTTAATAAATGCCATCATTATCATTATTATTATTTATTGAGCGCTTACTGTGTGCAGAGCGCTGTACGAAGCGCCTGGGAAGTACAAGTTGGCAACATAGAGAGACAGTGGGCTGTGGGTTTTGAGTCAGCGTGGCAGGGGAGGTGGTACTGGTTTATCAATCAATCAATCAATCAATCGTATTTATTGAGCGCTTACCGTGTGCAGAGCGCTGTACTAAGCGCTTGGGAGGAGGCGAGCCAGGGCTTCAGGCCAGACCCTCTCCTCCCGCAGAGGATCCCGGCCCTTCGTGGTCGCCGTGGACGACATCATGTTTCAGAGACCGGTCGAGATTGGATCCCTGCTCTTCCTGTCGGCCCAGGTAAGTCATTCCCCGCCCCGGAGGGGGCCGTTCAATCAATCAATCAATCGTATTTATTGAGCGCTTACTATGTGCAGAGCACTGTACTAAGCGCTTGGGAAGTACAAAGTACAAAGTACCGTTCGGTGGGATCGTTTGGAAAACAAACCCCCCCACCCCGCTCCCACTTCTTAGGGGTTGAGCCGCCTTTTTGTGTCGTCTTCCGGTGACTCCGCAGGTGTGCTTCACCGAGGGACGGTACATTCAGGTCAGGGTGCACAGCGAGGTGTCCAAATCCAACAGTCCGGCCCACGAGACCACCAATGTCTTCCATTTTACGTTCCTGGCCGCAAACGAGGTGCCGAAGGTTGTCCCGAAGACGTACGGAGGTGAGCAGCTCCCCCCGGACCCTTCTCGGAAACAGGGGTCAGCACACGGCGGGGGGGATTTGGGAATGAAAGTACAGGCTGTCCGCCTGACCCGAGTCCACCGAACGTACACCGTGACAGTGGGTCTGCTGCCTGTCTCTCCGGTGTTCCAGCAGTACCGGTAAAAAAGCAGCAGGGCCTAGAGAAAAGGACCACGGGCCTGAGGACCCGTATTCTAATCCCGGCTCCATCACTTTCCTGCCGAGTGACCCTGGGCCGGTCATTTCCCTTCTCCGTTCCTCGGTTCCCTCATCAGTAAAACGGGGATTCGATAGCCATCGTCCTTCCTACTTAGATACTACTTGAGAAGCAGCGTGGCTCGGCGGAAAGAGCCCGGGCTTTGGAGTCGGAGGTCATGGGTTCAAGCCCTGGCTCCACCAAGTGTCAGCTGTGGGACTTTGGGCAAGTCACTTCACTTCTCTGGGCCTCAGTTCCCTCATCTGTAAAATGGGGATTAAAACTGTGAGCCCCCCCGTGGGAGAACCTGATCACCTTGTAACCTCCCCAGCGCTTAGAACAGTGCTTTGCACATAGTAAGCACTTAATAAATGCCATTATTATTATTATTATTATTAGATACTACTTGAGAAGCAGCGTGGCTCAGTGGAAAGAGCCCGGGCTTTGGAGTCGGAGGTCATGGGTTTAAGCCCCGGCTCCACCAAGTATCAGCTGTGGGACTTTGGGCAAGTCACTTCGCTTCTCTGTGCCTCAGTTCCCTCATCTGTAAAATGGGGATTAAAACTGTGAGCCCCCCGGTGGGAGAACCTGATCACCTTGTAACCTCCCCAGCGCTTAGAACAGTGCTTTGCACGTAGTAAGCGCTTAATAAATGCCATTATTATTATTATTACTATTAGATCGTGAACCCCGGGTGGGACAGGGACTGTGTCTGACCTGATTATCTTGAATCTTCCCCAGCGCTTAGTACAGTGCTTTGCACCTAGTAAGCGCTTAATAAATACCATTATTATTATTATTATTATTACTATTAGATCGTGAAGCCCGGGTGGGACAGGGACTGTGTCTGATTATCTTGAATCTTCCCCAGCGCTTAGAACAGAGCCTGACGCATAATAAGCGCCCAGCGAACAGCACAATTTAATAGCGACGCACTGTTGGGGAAAGCGCATCAGAAGGGCGAGACCCATTCCCCGTCGACAGGAGTTTCCACTCTAATGGGGAGACGTGAACAGATAATCCGCTCATCTCAAGGGAGGCGGCCGTGGGAAAATCTTCCATAACTCTCTGGATTTCTAAGGCCATCTCCTGCGTTTCAGAGTCCATGCTGTATCTAGACGGGCAGCGCCACTTTAATGCCGCGATGACGGGGTCCAAGGAAACGTCAACCGACTACAGCGCGTCGCCGTAGGAAAACACGTGGGCGGAGGTTGGTAAATTTCCACACCCTCGTTCCTGGGCGGCTAGAAAATAGGCAGTGGCTAATCGCTAAGAGGGCTACTCTTGTCGAAGAGTATCTGTAGAACGAGGAGAAGCAAGGCTTTGGGAAACCACCCCTCTTTTTTTCAATCCACCAACGGTATTTTTCAAGGGCTTAAGGGCTTGGGAAGCCAAACGCCGTCCCCCGCCCTCAGAGAGCTTAGTTTTAACGATCGTCTTCATCGTGTTTTCAGACGCCTCGGGTGCTGTGGCCGGGACCCGTTGGGCCTCTTGGTTTCGCCAGAGAACGGGGAGAGGGACCGCCCGAAATGAGTGGTCCCGACCGCCGGCCGACACACGCCAATCGCCTCCCGCATTAAAGGCCCCCCGCCAACGTTTTGCCGTCCCGTCGGGCTTTGCCGCGTTCTTCCCCAGCGATCCGACGCCTCTCCTGGTCCTTTTGCTCCCTCTTCCCGTGGGTCCCCGGAGGGTGGAGGAAGGATTGGGGGGGTCAGGAAGAGCCCAGTTCCCTGGGAATAACGGGGAGCTGTTATTCAGGGTCTAGAGTTCGGATCTCCCCACTCCTCAAGAACCTCCAGTGGCTGCCCATCCACCCACTACCGTCGGCTTTAAAGCCCTCAGCCGGTCCCCTCCCTCGATGTCCAGTTCAGCCCGCACACTCCGCTCCTCGAGCGCCGCCTTACTCACCGGGCTCCCATCTCGTCGTCAACCCCTTTCCCACATCCTCCCCCTGGCCTGGAATTCCCTTCCCCTTCCATATCATCATCATCATCAATCGTATTTATTGAGCGCCTACTATGTGCACTGTACTAAGCGCTTGGGAAGTACAAATTGGCAACGTATAGAGACAGCCCCTACCCAACAGTGGGCTCACAGTCTAAAAGGGGGAGACAGAGAACAAAACCAAACATACTAACAAAATAAAATAAATAGAATAGATATGTACAGGTAAAATCAATAGAGTAATAAATATGTACAAACATATATAAATATATACAGGTGCTGTGGGGAAGGGAAGGAGGTAAGATGGGGGGGATGGAGAGGGGGACGAGGGGGAGAGGAAGGAAGGGGCTCAGTGTGGGAAGGCCTCCTGGAGGAGGTGAGCTCTCAGCAGGGCCTTGAAGCCCAGGGTGAGGAGTTTCTGCCTGATACGCTGGACCACCACCCTCTCCACCTTCAAACCATTACTAAGGTCACATCTTTTAGACCGTGAGCCCATTATTGGGTAGGGACTGTATATGTTGCCAACTTGTTCTTCCCAAGTGCTTAGTACAGTACTCTGCACACAGTAAGCGCTCAATAAATACGATTGATGATGATGATCTCAGTCAGTCAAACGTACTTACTAAGCACTTACATCAAGAGGCCTTCCCCGATTAATCCCCCTTCATCCCCCCTTCGCTCTCCCTTCTGCGTCGTCTATGCACCTCCATCTGTGACCTTGGGACATTTGCTACTCACCCCATCCCCAAACCCTGCAGCCTTTTAGAGACATATCTTTCAATATAAAGGACTTATTTATTCATATTAACGCCCGTCTCCCCCTTCAGATTACAAGCTCGTTAGGGGCAGGGAACATGTCTAATTCTGTGGAGTCGCCCTCTCCCAAGTGCTTAGTACAGTGTTTTGCGCCTAGTAAGGGCTCAGTAAATACCACTGACCGATTGTTTGTAGAGTAAGTGGTTTAATGTGACTGTGAGCCCACTGTTGGGTAGGGACTGTCTCTATATGTTGCCAATTTGGACTTCCCAAGCGCTTAGTACAGTGCTCTGCACATAGTAAGCGCTCAATAAATACAATTGATTGATTTAATTGGCCCAGGGCTGGGCATGGCCTGGAAACTGGGCAGGAGAGACACCCTCTGTGGGGAAGAGTTTGGATCCGGAGAGGGAAAAATCCTGGGCGAGAGCTCCCCATAACTTTGGGGTTCGGGAGAGCCCACCCAAACAATCAAAGTGGTATTCATTGAGCGCTTACTATGTGCAGAGCACTGTACTGAGCAGTTGGGAGAGGATAGTACAGCAGAGTTGGTTGACACCTTCCTTGCCCAAGAGGAACTTACGATCTAGAGAAGCAGCGTGGCTCAGTGGAAAAGAGCCCGGGCTTTGGAGTCAGAGGTCATGGGTTCAAATCCCGACTCCGCCAATTAGCTGTGTGACTTTGGGTAAGTCACTTCACTTCTCTGGGCCTCATCTGTAAAATGGGGATGAAGACTGAGAGCCCCACGTGGGACAACCTGATCACCTTGTATCCTCCTCAGCGCTTAGAACAGTGCTTTGCACATAGTAAGCGCTTGACAAATACCAAAATTATTATTATTAGGGGGGAGTTGGACTTTATATAAATAAATTGCAGATATGGATGTAAATCCTGTGGGCTGAGGGAGGGCCTAGTGGATTGAGAATGGGGCTTGGGAGTCAGAAGGACCTGAGTTCTAATCTTGCCTCCACCACACGTCTGCTGTGTGACCTTGGGCAGGTCACTTCATTCTCTGTGCCTCAGTTCCCTCGTCTGGGAAATGGGGCTTGAGCCTGGGAGCCCCATGTGAGACAGGGACTGCGTCCAACCTGATTAGCTTGGATCTCCCCCAGAGCTTAAAACAGCGCTTGGCACATAGTAAGCACTTCACAAACATTGAGAAGCAGCGTAGCTCAGTGGAAAGAGCCCGGGCTTTGGAGTCAGAGGCCACCAGTTCAAATCCCGACTCCGCCACTTGTCAGCTGTGTGATTTTGGGCAAGTCACTTAACTTCTCTGTGCCTCAGTTACCTCATCTGTAAAATGGGGATTAAGACTGTGAGCCCCCCGTGGGACAACCTGATCAGCCTGTAACCTCCCCAGGGCTTAGAACAGTGCTTTGCACATAGTAAGCGCTTAATAAATGCCATCATTATTATTATTATTATCAGGTTGTCCCACGGGGGGCTCACAATCTTAATCCCCATTTTACAGATGAGGTAACTGAGGCCCAGAGAAGTGAAGCGACTTGCCCAAAGTCACACAGCTAACAATTGGCGGAGCCGGAATTTGAAGCCATGACCTCTGACGACAAAGCCCGGGCTCTTTTCACCGAGCCACGCTGCTTCTCTTAATGACTTGTATCTACCCCAGAGCGGCGAACCTTGCTTAATAATGGCATTTATTAAGCGCTTACTATGTGCAAAGCACTGTTCTAAGTGCTGGGGGGCGGATACAAGGTGATCAGGTTGTCCCATGGGGGGCTCACGATCTTAATCCCCATTTTACAGATGAGGTAACTGAGGCCCAGAGAAGTGAAACGACTTGCCCAAAGTCACACAGCTGACAATCGGCGGAGCCGGAATTTGAAGCCATGACCTCTGATGGCAAAGCCCGGGCTCTTTCCACCGAGCCACGCTGCTTCTCTTAATGGCTCGTATCTACCCCAGCGTGGCGAACCTTGCTTAATAATGGCATTTATTAAGCGCTTACTATGTGCAAAGCACTGCTCTAAGTGCTGGGGGGCGGATACAAGGTGATCAGGTTGTCCCATGGGGGGCTCACAATCTTAATCCCCATTTTACAGATGAGGTAACTGAGGCCCAGAGAAGTGAAGCGACTTGCCCAAAGTCACACAGCTGACAATCGGCGGAGCCGGAATTTGAAGCCAAGACCTCTGACGGCAAAGCCCGGGCTCTTTCCACCAAGCCACGCTGCTTCTCTTAATGGCTTGTATCTACCCCAGCGCGGCGAACCTCGCTTGACACTTGTACTTCCCAAGCGCTTCGCACAGTGCTCTGCACACAGTAAGCGCTCAATAAATACGATTGATGATGATGACACATAGTAAGCGCTTGACAAGAACCATCATCACTAGAAGGTCTGAAACCGAACCTACCGAGGGAGCCTCAGTTGGCCTCACGCCCGGGGCCTCACCCTCCCCTCCAAAGGCCCAACCCATTTCCGTGCCCCTCCGCACCACGCAGCCACACCAAACTAGCAAAACTCGGGGCATTTTATTTGTGGTCCTCGAACTGGTCCCGCCCCGACCGAGCCAACTTCAGTTCAGTTTGTCGAAATACTTCAGTTTTCCGGCCGGATCTGGGATTATCTGCCGCGGGGAGGGGAGAGAAAAGAAAAAGTCAAGCATCAGTCTCATTCAGTCGTATTTGTTGAGCGTTTACCGTGGGCAGAGCACTGTAGGAAGCGCTTGGGAGGGTACCAGTCCCCGCTCACAACGAGCTCACAGTCTCAAGCCACTTAGTATCACCACTGCCTCGGTCACGAGCTCCCGTTTCCGTGTAGGCATGGGTCCCATCGGGGCCGGGGCGACCGAATTTGGTACTTACCGGCCCAAGAGCCCGTGGGCAGATCTAAAATTCGCTTTACCCAATTCACGTCTGAAATCAAGTTGCCTTGGCTTTTACTCACAGCTCTTCTCTCGGCCACCACGCTCTCATTGCCTCTTCGGGTCTGATCTGATTTAAATCGAACACACCGGGAGGCACGGCTCCGGACATCAGTGGATCTTTAATTGGCCGGCTCCGTTTCGCCGTTCCCCATTAACGGTTCTAGCGTCTGAACGGCTTGTGCGGGGGAAGGTTTATTTGTTGGGGGGTCAGCTGCGGCCTCTAAAGGCCCACCCGGTCGTCGGAGCGCGGGCGTTCACGTGGATACGCTGAGAGTTTCCTGAGGACCCTGAAATTAACACCGCTCTCACACCCTCCCCCATCTCCTACCTGGTCCCCATTTTCCCAAACCCTATTTTGAGAGAAGAGATAATCCAAGGACTTCTCCTAACTCACTCTGATTACTCTTTTAGCCTCTCTGCTGACCTCCCTGCCTGTCTCTCCCCACGCCGGTCCATACTTCACTCTGCCGCCCGGCTCACTTTTGTATAAAAACGTTTGGGCCGTGTTTCCCCACTCTTCAAGACCCTCCGGTGGTTGCCCACCCCTCTCCGCATCAAACAGAAACTCCTTACCGTCGGATTTAAAGCATTCAACCAACTTGCCCCCTTCTACCTCACCTCTAGTGCTCTTCTACTCCAGCCCAGCCCGCACACTCGGCTCCTCTAATGCCAAGCTTCTCACTTTGCCTCCATCTCGTCTATTTCGCCGCCGACTTCTCGCCCGCATCCTGCCTCCGGCCTGGAACTCCCTCCCTCCTCATATCAATCAATCAATCAATCGTATTTATTGAGCGCTTACTATGTGTAGAGCACTGTACTAAGCGCTTGGGAAGTACAAATTGGCAATACATAGAGACAGTCCCTACCCAACAGTGGGCTCACAGTCTAAAAGGGGGAGACAGAGAACAAAACCAAACATACCAACAAAATAAAATAAATAGGATAGAAATGTACAAGCAAAATAAATAAATAGAGTAATAAATATGTACAACCATATATACAGGTGCTGTGGGGAAGGGAAGGAGGTAAGATGGGGGGATGGAGAGGGGGACGAGGAGGAGAGGAAGGGGCTCAGTCTGGGAAGGCCTCCATATCTGACACAATGACTCTTTACAGCTTTATTGAAGGCCCATCTCCTCCAAGAGGCCTTCCCTAAGCGCTCCTTTCCTCTTCTCCCACTCCCTTCTGCATCACCCTGACTTGCTCTCTTTATTCACCCCCCCCCCCAGCCCCATACCGCTTATGTCTATTGTTGTCACGTATTTATTTCTAATAATATCTGCCTCTCCCTCTAGACTGTAAGCTCGTTGTGCGCAGGGAAGTGTCTGCTTGTTATGTTGCCCTCACCCAAGTGCTTAGTACAGTGCCCTGCACACAGTAAGCGCTCAAATACGACTGAATGAATGAGTGAATGAATGCTTCTGGATCTTATCTTGCCCAGTCAGCAGAAGGAAACTCCCACGAAGATTGGACTGGCTCAGTTTCGTTTCCCTGTGGCCCAGGGACTTCATCTTCTCTGGTGATCAGTCCCCGGCTTCGACCGTGAATCGCTGCCCTTACTCCGCAAGGTTGCAAACTTCCTGAGGGCAGGGATCGTATCTGCGGACTCTGTACTCCCTGCACGGGCTTAGCACAGTGTACTGAACACCGTAAGCGCCCGGTCAAAGCTAGTGATGGTCCGATCCCCCCGTTGTTTTGCTTCCTGCGGCTTCAACAATCGCACTCAGGCTAGGTCTGGTGTAGTGAATAGAACCCGAGCCCAGGAGTCAGAAGGACACGGACTCTAATTCTGCTCTGCCACTTGTCTGCTGTGGGACTTTGGCCAAATCCCTTCACTTCTCTGGACCTCAGTCACCTCATCTGTAAAATGGGGATCGAGACGGTGAGCCCCCCCGGGACAGGGACCGTGTCCAGCTCGATTTGCTTGTAGCCACCCCGGCGCTTAGTACAGGCCTGGCACATAGTAAGCGCTTCACAAATACTATTATTATTAGTATCGGCTCCGTCCACCTCTTCCCACCTCAAAGCCTCAGAATCCAGCGGTTGACCGATAACCCCCTGAGGTGCCCGGGGGAACGGGGAGGTGGCCATTTGGGGCCAAAATGCGGACGGCCCTTCCGACCCTCACTTACTGTTTCGCTCCCGGGTTTCCAGCCGGCGGGGCAGACTGAAAGGAAAAAGAAACAAAAGTCCGAGTGAGTGGAAACCCAACATCCTCGGCTGGACTCAGTGGGAAACTTCCCAGACGCCCACCGTGACGGCTTTCCTGAGGAATTTTCTCGAAGGTCCACAGTGGGAGAACAGTTACCCGTTTGAAAAGGAAAATCACCGTTGGGATACAGTCCTGTTGTCTGAGCACCTACTGAATGCAAGGTTCACTCATTCATTCATTGAATCGTATTTATTGAGCGCTTACTGTGTGGAAAGCACTGTACTAAGCGCTTGGGAGAGGACAATATAACATCAGACCCAGACTGAGCCCCTTCCCTCCTCTCCCCCTCGTTCCCCCTCTCCATCCCCCCATCTTACCTCCTTCCCTTCCCCACAGCACCTGTATATATGTTTGTCCATATTTATTACTCTATTTATTTTACTCGTACATATCTATTCTATTTATTTTATTTTGTTAGTATGTTTGGTTCAGTTCTCTGTCTCCCCCTTTTAGACTGTGAGCCCACTGTTGGGTAGGGACCGTCTCTATATGTTGCCAACTTGTACTTCCCAAGCGCTTAGTACAGTGCTCTGCACACAGTAAGCGCTCAATAAATACGATTGATGATGATTACTCTATTTATTTTATTTGTACATATTTATTCTATTTATTTTATTTTGTTAATATGTTTTGTTTCGTTCTCCGTCTCCCCTTTCTAGACTGTGAGCCCGCTGATGGGTAGAGACCGTCTCTAGATGTTGCCAACTTGTACTTCCCAAGCGCTTAGTACAGTGCTCTGCACACAGTAAGCGCTCAATAAATGCGATTGAATGAGTGAATGAATGAATGAATCGGACACATTCCCTGCCCACAACGAGCTCACAGTCTAGAGGTCTGTACCAGAGGCAGGGTGGCAAAGTGGATAGAGCCCAGGCCTGGGAGTAGGAAGGTCATGGGTTCTAATTCCAGCTCCACCACTTGTCTGCTGCACCACTCAGACCGGCGCCTAAGCTCTTAAAACGACTTCATTATTTTTTGTCATTTTCACTTTGCCAAGGGGAAAATCTAGATTTTTGGGGAAGTGAAAAGACAGAGTTTAGCAAGAGCTCGTCCTGTGTTTTCTGGGATCCTGCAAAATAGCACGTCCCCCTTAGTAATGTCCGCTCTTTGAACCTGCCCGATGAAAGAGTTTACGATCCCGTCCAAGGGGACTTTAAAACTATTTGGAAAACAAACCCGAACAGGCCTCTGGCCTTCGGCGAAATGTCCGCCGACCAAAGTATCCAATCTGTCTTAAGATCTATCCCGCAGGATGTTTTTTCTTCTAGTCTGGCTGTGATGGAAAAACAGGGAAAATGGTAGGCTCTTCCTAAGTCACAGACACAGTTTTAATCCCCATTTACAGAAGAGGGAATTGAGGCCCAGAGAAGGGAAGTGAGAAGTGAGAAGCAGAGAAGTGGCGGAGCCGGGATTGGAACCCATGACCTTCCACCTCCCAGGCCCGGGCTCCGTCCAAGCCCTCGGGGCCGGGACCCACCTTCTCCGTGTTTGTCCGTGTACTGGAACGCCTGCACCAGGCGTAACGTCTCGTCCACCGATCTGCCCACCGGAAGGTCGTTCATCGTGATCTGCCGGAGGATGCCTTTGTCATCGATGATGAAGAGGCCCCTGGGAAACAACAGCAGACGTGACTTCCCCTAATTAACACCTCGGCTGGTCCTCCCCTCCTCCCCCGACCCTGGGACCCAAGGGGAAGGGCTTCCCATTCATCCGGTCGTACTTACTGAGTGCTTACTGTGTGCGCGGCACTGTACGAGGCGCTTGGGAGGGGATGACAGCACCATATACGGAACAATATAATAATAATGATAGCATTTATTAAGCGCTTACTGTGTGCAACACACTGTTCTAAGCGCCAGGGAGGTTACAAGGTGATCAGGTTGTCCCACAGGGGGCTCAATCTTCATCCCCATTTTACAGATGAGGTAACCGAGGCCCAGAGAAGTGACTTGCCCAAAGTCACACAGCTGACAGGTGGTGGAGCCGGGATTTGAACCCATGACCTCTGACTCCAAAGCCCGGGCTCTTTCCGCTGAGCCATGTGGCTTCTGGCATGCCTTAGCCCTGTTGAGAAGCAGGATGGCCTAGCGGAAAGAGCCCAGGCCTGGGAGCCAGAGGTTCTGATCCCGGCTCTGCTGCGTGACCTTGGACAAGCCACTTCTCTTCTCTGGGCCTCAGTTACCTCATCTGTAAAATGGGGATTAAGACTGTGAGTCCCACGTGGGACAACCTGATCACCTTGTATCCCCCCATAGCGCTTAGAACAGTGCTTTGCACATAGTAAGCGCTTAACAAATGCCATTATCATTATCATTATTATTAATTATTATTATTATTATTCTGGCCTCAGTTCTCTCCCCTGCAAAATGGGGACTCAGTCTCTGTGCTCCCTCCTACATAGTGAAGCAGCGTGGTTTAATGGAAAGAGTGCAGCTTGGGCGTCAGAGGTCATAGGTTCTAATCCCGGCTCCGCCACTTCTCAGCTGTGTGACTTTGGGCAAGTCACTTCACTTCTCTGGGCCTCAGTTCCCTCATCTGGAAAATGGGGATTAAGACTGTGAGCCCCACGTGGGACAACCTGATCACCTTGTATCTCCCCCACTGCTTAGAACAGTGCTTGGCACGTAGTAAATGCTTAACAGATACCAAAATTATTATTATCATTATAGACTGTGACCCCCATGTGAGACCTGATTATCGTGTATCTAGTACAGTGCTTGGTACATAGAAAGTGCTTAAAAGGTTCCTCTATTATTATTATTGTTTTTAATACTACTACTTGGCACATGGAAAGTGCTTAAAAGGTTCCTCTATTATTATTATTGTTTTTAATACTACTACTGTTTTCATCGAATTACGGTGTAGAAACGTTTGTTGATCCGTTAGGGAATAGGCTACTGATGACGTAGAGTTTTAGGAAACTGCTTTTATCATCATCAATCGTATTGATTGAGCGCTTACTGTGTGCAGAGCACTGTGCTAAGCACTTGGGAAGTACAAATTGGCAACATATAGAGACAGTCCCTACCCAACAGTGGGCTCACAGTCTAAAAGACTGCTTTTAGTGAGCGCAGTGGCTATAACTTCAGTGAAGCTACTGCTACCAATATCTTTTCCCGTCTCACCCCCATTGCAACTGAGCCCCCCTTTTAGACTGTGATCCCACTGTTGGGTAGGGACCGTCTCTATACGTTGCCAACTTGGACTTCCCAAGCGCTTAGTACAGTGCTCTGCACACAGTAAGCGCTCAATAAATACGATTGATTGATTGATCGATTGCAACGCCTCCTATTTGTTGAGACGCTTCTTGTGGACATTCAGACTTTTAGACTTCCAAGCAGAAATCAGTCCTACTGATCTGGTTAAGATCCACCCGTGCGGATACCGGATCAATAGAGAAAAGTTTTCAACCAAACAACCCCCCCTTTTTTAAAAAAATCTTTTTTGATGGTATTTGTTCAGTGCTTACTATGTGCCAGATACTGTACAAAGCACTGGGGTACGTTCACCGTTGGACCCTGTCCCACATGGGCTCACGGTCTTAACCCCCATTTTACAGATGAGGGAACCGAGTCCCAGTGAAGCGACACAGCTTGGCCGAGGTCATTTAGGGAAGCAGCGTGGCTCAGTGGAAAGAGCCCGGGCTTTGGAGTCAGAGGATATGGGTTCAAATCCCGGCTCGGCCACTTGTCAGCTGTGTGACTTGGAGCAAGTCACTTCACTTCTCTGGGCCTCAGTTACCTCATCTGTCGAATGGGGATGAAGACTGTGAGCCCCCCGTGGGACAACCACCTAACCACCTTGTAACCTCCCCAGCACTTAGAAGAGTTCATTGCACATAGTAGGCACTTAATAAATGCTGTCATTATTATTATTATTATGCAGCAGACAAGCGGCGGAGCCGGGATTAGAACCCAAGTCTTCCGACTGCTAGGCCGTGCTGCTTCTGCTTATCTTTGGAGAGGAGACCCACCTAGGCCATAAAAGCTACCTGGCCTTACCTCAGAGTGTGTCCCAAGTCCTCCAGGTAAACCCCGTAGTCCTTCGATATCTGATGAGTCAAATCCGAGAGGAGAGGAATCTTCATCGGCCCGAGCCCTCCTTGTTTCCGAGGCGTATTAATCCTACAACCCATCAAGAGCAGCGTGCTCAGAGTGGCGATCTTTCCCTTACCCCTGAATTCTCAGGAGCGTCTAGGAAGCGCTCAATAAATAAATACGATTGCATGGTACCCCTGTGATTTACCACCCGCACGCTGCTTCTCAAACAGGTCACCGTGCCCTCAAATTTCTGGACAAGAAGACGGAGGCAGAACCGGATCGGGGTTCACACTCTCTCAGTGGCGGGGGTGGCCGCGAGTGGTTATGAAAGGGTATTTATTTACTGCTCTCTAATCTCACAGAAACGTCACAACGGTAAAAGGGAGATGACTGATGGGAAAATGTTTTGGGGAGAAAAAGGGTCATATCAAAAAACTATATCTGTAACTCTTAATTGACCTCGTTTGGGATAAAATGTTCAAGTTGAAACTTTCCAAGTCGGGCGTGTGGCCAAATGTCTGTCGGAAATGTGAAAAGATTTTATTTTGTTAGTATGTTTGGTTTTATTCTCTGTCTCCCCCTTTTAGACTGTGAGCCCACTGTTGGGTAGGGACTGTCTCTATATGTTGCCAATTTGTACTTCCCAAGCGCTTAGTACAGTGCTCTGCACATAGTGAGCGCTCAATAAATACGATTGATTGATTGATTGAAATGTGAAAAGTCAGGATAAAACCTGTCATTCATTTATATTTATTTATATTACTCTATTTATTTATTTTACTTGTACATATCTATTCTATTTATTTTATTTTGTTAGTATGTTTGGTTTTGTTCTCTGTCTCCCCCTTTTAGACTGTGAGCCCACTGCTGGGTAGGGACTGTCTCTATATGTTGCCAACTTGGACTTCCCAAGTGCTTAGTACAGTGCTCTGCACACAGTAAGCGCTCAATAAATACGATTGAGATTGATTGAGCACAAAGCCCTTTATTCATTCAGTCGTATTTAGTGAGCGCTTACTGTGTGCACAGCACTGTACTGAGTGCTTGGGAGAGTTCAATATAAGAACAAACATTCCCTTTAGCCAATCCAGTTACTTTTCCTGGGGGAGACAAATGCTTAAAGAAGAGTTCTTCTTATTTTAAAGCTGGGGAAACTGAGCCACGGTGATTAAGGCATTTTCTCTAGAGTCACGCGATGAGCTATAACTTGGTAGTCACTGCCTGGGCTCTAGGCCCACAAACTATCGAAATAACCGCGGCCTAAAGATACTCTTTGGCCCGAACTGTGCCAGGCTGTTTGAAACAACTGGATAATTGTCCACGTGGAGATAAACCCTTAGTAGCTGTGGCTAAAGAAATCAGATTCCTTTTTGGGCACTGATTATTTGGTTTAGTTTTCAAACACACTGGCCGGGTCTGGCTGGGTCCAAGTATGGTTTCGAAAGAGATTTCTTTGCAGAAATGATCCTTTTCCGGAGCCCAATCTGCCCAGAGCAAACGGCCCGCAAAGCCAAAGGCTACTGCGAAGAAAGAAATGGCTTTATGCACTCGGGAATAATGGCTCTATCACCCGTCTTACTGATAAATGATAATAATAGAACCAAGTGCTTACCCTTATTTTGTGCCAAGCCCCGGGGGGTAGGTAGAGGACTAAAATCAGACGTTCCGTGTCCCACACAAAATTCAGTCTGCAGAATTTTGCCTCGGACACCGCGTTCTTCTCTTGGCACGACCACCCGGTCAAGAGGGAGCTTGGTGGGATTTCTCTGCTTACTACCTCCCTCCCCACAATCCTGAGGTGGTCCCCAAACCTCGTCAACCCCCACGGGGTCCCCGATCAGGCCCCTCTTCCCAGAGATCGATTCAACCCCACCACCGAGAGACAGATGCCCAGCTCTTAGAACAGTGCTTTGCACACAGTAAGCGCTTAATAAATGCCATCATCATCATCACTATTATTATTTGGAAAACAAAACACCCGTTTTGCTCCACGCTGTACGGTTTCCTTCTGGATTTAGGGACGGCAACAGCAGCAGCGTAATTGCGGAGAAAGCTAGAACAAGCGGTATCTTTTCTTGCTTCACCGCTCCAACGCCTCCCAACTGCTGAGTTGCTTCTGGCGGACATCTTTAGGCGTCTTTAAACCAGAAATAAATCCGCCTGATCGAATGAGGCATTTCCAAAGCGATCCCTACCCCGGGGCCTTGCGGATACAGGATCCAAGCGTACTGTTCAAGAGAAACTACATTCTGCCGAAGCAGCTGGACGGAAATTCCCCATGAGGCAACCTCCCAGGTGCTGTTTTTCCCCTCTCTGAAGGTCTCAGGGTTATGTGACATACCATGCCAGGTGGGTGAACTGTGAGTCAACAGAGCAGGCCACCACTTCGGTATTTATAGCTCTGAATTCTGCAATCCTGTCTCCAAAGGCGATGATCTCGGTTGGACATACAAAAGTGCTGAAAGGTTAAAAGAGAAAATGATTTCTTTCCTTTCTTTTTTTACTCCAGCCAGCGAGTGAAGTTCTACGTGGGTTTCTGTTTTTAAGACCCCCACCCCGTCTAGAGGTTCCTCAGTAAAACCCTACAAGCCGTGGAAGGCACGAATCTCTCAATCAGTAGTACTCACTGAGCGCTCGGGAGGAACACTGCGCTAAACGCTTGGGAGACCGCGCCCTTAATCCAGGACGTTCATTTCAAAACGGGTCATTTGGGTGAAAAGCGCCAGACTGAGCCCCCTCCTTCCTCTCCCCCTCGCCCCCCCCGTATTACCTCCTTCCCTCCCCCACAGCACCTGCATATATGTATATATGTTTGTACATATTTATTACTCTATTTATTTATTTTACTTGTACATATCTATTCATTTTATTTTGTTAATATGTTTTGTTTTGTTCTCTGTCTCCCCCTTCTAGACTGTGAGCCCACTGTTGGGTAGGGACCATCTCTATATGTTGCCAACTTGTATTTCCCAAGCGCTTAGTACAGTGCTCTGCACACAGTAAGCGCTCAATAAATACGATTGATTGATTGGGAAGTGCAAGTTGGCAACATATAGAGACGGTCCCTACCCAACAGTGGGCTCACAGTCTAGAAGGGAATAAAATTCCCATGTCCCCACATTGGACATGGACTGTATCCAACCTGATTAGCTTAATCAGATCCCTGGCACCTAGCAAGCACTTTGCAACTACCGTAAGAAAGAAAAAGAAGAAAGCCAATTGATTAAAACGATGATTTCGATTAGGTGGCATTCAATAAATCCCTAATATTTACCGAGCACTTTCTCTGTGCTCTTTCTTTTTGTTCTTTCCCGTAACAGATCACGATCCTCAATGCCATTTCCTAAGACACTTGAGATGACACGAAAACAGAGGCCCTGAAATCGAACTCACAAGTCAAGTGGGTAGAAGAAGAAAACCAGGTATTTTCCTCGGTAATCTGTTAGCTTCAGTTCTTTGAATTCTCCGTTGATCACCGCCGTTCCTTCCCAGTCAGGCGCTGGTTTGGAGACTAGAAAAAAGCACGTAGAGAAGGTCCAAGGGGTTAGGTTGGAAAAACCGACGTGTCGATCAACAGTCCGAGACGTGCTTCAACTCAGCGATCCTTAGCCCAGTGGTCAGGGCATCTGCAGGAGAGACTGGAAAATATTTGGAAGTTTGGAGGGCAAGAGGGAGGGGGGTAGGGTGGTTCAGTGGAAAGAGCACCGATTCAAGAGTCATGGCCTCAGTCAAGTCCGTTGTCCTCTCTGGGCTACTTTTTTTCCTAACTTTTTTTTTTTTAAATGGTATTTGTCGATCAGTGGTATTTATTGAGCACTTACAATGTGCAGAGCACTGTTCTAAGCGCTTGGGAGACAACACGACAGAATTAGCAGACACGTTCCCTGCCTGAAATGAGCTTATGGTCTAGAGAAGGAGACAGGCTTTAATACGAATAATAATTTATAGTGTATAATTTAAAGTTATGTCCGCAAGAGCTGCTGGGTTGGGGGCGAATCTCAAATGTCCAAAGGTCACAGATCCAAGTGCACAGATGAGGCAGAGGGGAGAGCGAGGGGAGAAGAGGCGTTAATCTTTTGTTAAGCGCTTACTATCATCCCCATTTGACGGGTGAAAAGAAACCGCATGGGCTACCGGTTAGAGCCCGGGCCTGGGAGTAACAAGGACCTGGGTTCTAATTCTGACTCCGCCACTTGTCTGGTCTGAGGCCTTGGGCAAGTCACTTCACTTCTCTGGGCCTCCGTCCGTAAAATGGGGACTAAGCTTGTGAGCCCCGCGGGGGACGTGGACCGATTTGCTTGTATCCACCCCAGCGCTTAGAACAGTGCCTGGCACGTAGCAAGTGCTGAGCAGATGCCGCAATTATTATTATTACATACCATAATTATTATTATTATTACCATCAGAACATCTACAGGTATATTTTAGGACACATTTCCTGGATACTACCAGAGGCTTTGAAGAATTCTTCAGGTTTTTATTGAAACAAATTTCAGGCGAATCTCTTCAAGGAAATTCAAAATTAACAACTCAGTGCCCCATAATGACTTCCTCTGGGCTTGTGAGAACAATAGGTCCCATACTCTCATTCGCCTCTTGCTTCCATGCTGTCCATCAATCAGTCAATCAATCAATCTATCGTGTTTATTGAGCGCTTACTGTGTGCAGAGCACTGTACTAAGCGCTTGGGAAGTCCAAGTTGGCAGCATCTAGAGATGGTCCCTACCCAACAGTGGGCTCACAGTCTAGAAGGGGGAGACAGAGAACAAAACATATTAACAAAATAAAATAAATAGAATAGCTATGTACAAGTAAAATAACAGTTGAGGCGACGCTAAAATCAGAGCCAGGGCCTAACTTAACTGTTCGATTGGGTCCCTCTAAACTTTAAGCCAATTTATCCTTCTAAATTTCACCAGAGCTTGTAGAGAGCAGGGATTCTCTGAGCTGGTGATGGTGTCTTTTCCTCAGCCAGTGGTATTTATTGAGCGCTTGCTGTGTGCAGAACACTGGACTAAGCGCTTGGGAGAGGACGACAACAATAAACAGCAGCGTGGCTCAGCGGAAAGAGCCCGGGCTTTGGAGTCAGAGGTCAGGGGTTCAAATCCCGGCTCCACCAGTTGTCAGCTGGGTGACTTTGGGCAAGTCACTTCACTTCTCTGTGCCTCAGTTCCCTCATCTGTAAAATGGGGATTAAGGCTGTGAACCCCCCGTGGGAAAACCTGATCACCCTGTAACCTCCCCAGTACTTAGAACAGTGCTTTGCACACAGTAAGCGCTTAACAAATGCCATTATTATTATTATTATATTTACCCCAGCGCTTAGTATCATGCCTGACGCAGAGTACGTGCTTGACAAATACCATAAAAAAAACAAACAAACCCCTCCCAGGTATTTTATTTGACAGATGAGGAAACTGAGGCCCAGAGAAGTTAAATAACCGGCTGAGGATTAGATCCCGGGTCTTCCGATTCCCAGGCCCACGCTCTTTCCAAATGGCCACGTAGTGAAGTAGGAGGAATCAGTTTGTAATCTCCAGGGGCAACAACTGTTTAACTTTCATCATCAATCGTATTTATTGAGCGCTTACTGTGTGCAGAGCACTGTACTAAGTGCTTGGGAGAGGACGACAACAATAAACAGCAGCATGGCTCAGCGGAAAGAGCACGGGCTTTGGAGTCAGAGGTCAGGGGTTCAACTCCCGGCTCCACCAGTTGTCAGCTGGGTGACTTTGGGCAAGTCACTTCACTTCTCTGTGCCTCAGTTCCCTCATCTGTAAAATGGGGATTAAGGCTGTGAACCCCCCGTGGGACAACCTGATCACCTTGTAACCTCCCCAGTGCTTAGAACAGTGCTTTGCACACAGTAAGCGCTTAACAAATGCCATTATTATTATTATTATTATATTTACCCCAGCGCTTAGTATCGTGCTTGACGCAGAGTACGTGCTTGACAAATACCATAAAAAAAACAAACAAACCCCTCCCAGGCATTTTATTTAACAGATGAGGAAACTGAGGCCGAGACAAGTTAAATTAACTGGCCGAGGATTAGATCCCAGGTCTTCCGATTCCCAGGCCCACGCTCTTTCCAAATGGCCACATGTAGTGAAGTAGGAGGAATCAGTTTGTAATCTCCGGGGGCAACAACTGTTTAACTTTCATCATCAATCGTATTTATTGAGCGCTTACTGTGTGCAGAGCACTGTACTAAGCGCTTGGGAAGTACAAGCTGGCAACATCTAGAGACAGTCCCTACCCAACAGTGGGCTCACAGTCTAAAAGTTTCAGTTTGAAAAGAGTACCAGCACATGAGAAGCAGCTTCGCCTAGTGGTTAGAGGCCGGGGCTCGGAGTCTAGGGACTGTCTCTATATGTTGCCAACTTGTACTTCCCAAGCGCTTAGTACAGTGCCCTGCACACAGTAAGCGCTCAATAAATACGATTGATTGATTGGTTGATTGAAGCTAGCTCTCTTCCTCCCTTCAAAGCCCTACTGAGAGCTCACCTCCTCCAGGAGGCCTTCCCACACTGAGCCCCCTCCTTCCTCTTGCCCTCCTCCCCTGCCTTACCTCCTTCCCTTCCCCACAGCACGCGTATATATGGATATATGTTTGTACGGATTTAGTACTCTATTTATTGATTTATTTTACTTGCACATATTTATTCTATTGATTTTATTCTGTTAATATGTTTTGTTTTGTTGTCTGTCTCCCCCTTCTAGACTGTGAGCCCGTTGATGGGTAGGGACCGTCTCTAGCTGTTGCCGACTTGGACTTCCCAAGCGCTTAGTCCAGTGCTCTGCACACAGTAAGCGCTCAATAAATACGATTGAATGAATGCATGAATAGCCCAGGCTGGGCCTTGAGCTGGAGCAGGGCCTGGGTTTCCGGGAATGCCTGGGTTCACGGGCCAAGCCGGGGGAGGGGGATAATAATAATAATAATAATAATGGCATTTATTAAGCGCTTACTATGTGCAAAGCACTGTTCTAAGCGCCGGGGCACGACAGGATGGGCCATAATTTTATTATTATTTATTATCATTATTATTATTATTATTATTATTATTGCAATTTCCTATCTACCCCAAAGCTTAACACAGAGCCTGCCACAGAGTAAGCGCTTGACCAACCTCACCATTATATGATGATAACGATCGCGTGTCCACCCAAGTGCCTAGCACGCTGCCTGCCACAAAGTAAGTGTTTAATACGTCCCACCATTATACGATAATAATGATTCACTCATTTAATCGTATTTATCAAGCGCTTACTGTGTGCAGAGCACTGGACTAAGCGCTTGGGAAGTCCAAGTTGGCAACATATTCATTCATTCAATCGTATTTATCGAGCACTTACTGTGTGCAGAGCACTGCACTAGGCGCTTGGGAAGTCCAAGTTGGCAACATATTCATTCATTCAATCGTATTTATCGAGCGCTTACTGTGTGCAGAGCACTGGACTAAGCGCTTGGGAAGTCCAAGTTGGCAATGTATTCATTCATTCAATCGTATTTATCGAGCGCTTACTGTGTGCAGAGCACTGCACTAAGCGCTTGGGAAGTCCAAGTTGGCAATGTATTCATTCATTCAATCGTATTTATCGAGCGCTTACTGTGTGCAGAGCACTGCACTAAGCGCTTGGGAAGTCCAAGTTGGCAACATATTCATTCATTCAATCGTATTTATCGAGCGCTTACTGTGTGCAGAGCACTGTACTAAGCGCTTGGGAAGTCCAAGTTGGCAACAGATAGAGACGGTCCCAACCCAACAGCGGGCTCACGGTCTAGAAGGGGGAGACAGAGAACAAAACAAAACGTATTAACAAAATAGAAAAAATAGAATAGTAAATATGTACAAGTAAAATAGAGTAATAAATCTGTACAAACATATATACAGGTGCTGTGGGGAGGGGAAGGAGGTAAGGCCGGGGGGATGATCTTGTATCCACGCCAGCGCTTAGTACAGTGCCTGGAACGTAGCAAGCGCTTAACCAACACCACCACTATATGATGATCGCGTCTCTTCCCCGGTGCATAGTACAGTGCCAGGCCCGTAGTAAGCGCTTAACCAATCCCACCCTTATACGATGACTATGATCTTGCATCCACCCCAGCGCTTAGTACGGTGCGTGGCACGTAGTAAGCGCTTAACAAATCCCCCCATTACATGATGACGATGATCCTGCATCCACCCCAGCGCTTAGTACGGTACCAGGCACGTAGTAAGCGCTTAACCAATCCCACCATTATACGATGACGATGATCTTGCATCCACCCCAGCGCTTAGTACGGTACCAGGCACGTAGTAAGCGCTTAACCAATCCCACCATTATACGATGACGATGATCATGTATCCACCCCAGCGCTTAGTACGGTACCGGGCACGTAGTAAGCGCTTAACCAATCCCCCCATTACATGATGACGATGATCCTGCATCCACCCCAGCGCTTAGTACGGTACCGGGCCCGTAGTAAGCACTTAACCAATCCCACCCTTATACGATGACGATGATCTTGCATCCACCCCAGCGCTTAGTACGGTGCGTGGCACGTAGTAAGCGCTTAACCAATCCCCCCATTACACATGATGACGATGATCTTGCATCCATCCCAGCGCTTAGTACGGTACCAGTCACGTAGTAAGCGCTTAACCAATCCCACCATTATACGATGACGATGATCTTGCCTCCACCCCAGCGCTTAGTACGGTACCAGGCACGTAGTAAGCGCTTAACCAATCCCACCATTATACGATGACGATGATCATGTATCCACCCCAGCGCTTAGTACGGTACCGGGCACGTAGTAAGCGCTTAACCAATCCCCCCATTACATGATGACGATGATCCTGCATCCACCCCAGCGCTTAGTACGGTACCGGGCACGTAGTAAGCGCTTAACCAATCCCACCATTATACGATGACGATGATCTTGCACCCACCCCAGCGCTTAGTACGGTGCCTGGCACGTAGTAAGCGCTTAACCAATCCCCCCATTACATGATGACGATGATCCTGCATCCACCCCAGCGCTTAGTACGGTACCAGGCACGTAGTAAGCGCTTAACCAATCCCACCATTATACGATGACGATGATCTTGCACCCACCCCAGCGCTTAGTACGGTGCCTGGCACGTAGTAAGCGCTTAACCACTCCCACCGTTATATGATGACGATGATCTTGCATCCACCCCAGCGCTTAGTACGGTACCAGGCCCAGGCACGTAGTAAGCGCTTAACCAATCCCACCATTATACGGTGACGATGATCTTGCATCCACCCCAGCGCTTAGTACGGTACCAGGCCCGTAGTAAGCGCTTAACCAATCCCACCATTATACGATGACGATGATCTTGCATCCACCCCAGCGCTTAGTACGGTACCGGGCCCGTAGTAAGCGCTTAACCCAGGCCACCATTATACGATGACGATGATCTTGCAACCACCCGAGCGCTTAGTACGGTACCAGGCACGTAGTAAGCGCTTAACCAAATCCCACCCTTATACGATGACGATGATCTTGCATCCACCCCAGCGCTTACTACGGTACCAGGCCCAGGCCCGTAGTAAGCGCTTAACCAATCCCATCATTATACGGTGACGATGATCTTGCAACCACCCCAGCGCTTAGTACGGTACCAGGCACGTAGTAAGCGCCTAACCAATCCCACCATTGTACGATGACGATGATCTTGCCTCCACCCCAGCGCTTGGAACGGTGCCTGGCACGTAGTAAGCGTTTAACCCAGGCCACCATTATAGGATGGCGCTGATCTTGCATCCACCCCGGCGCTCAGCACGGTGCCTGGCACGTAGTAAGCGCCTCGGCCGGGCCGCTGCCGTTGGATCGGGCCCCCCCCCGACCCCCCCGGGCTGGCACGTACTGTGGGCCTCGGAGCGGTGCGGGTGGGCGCTGGGCCGGTTTCGGGGGTCGGCGGTGCGGGCGGCCTGGCCGGGGTACACGTGCCCCCCCCCGAACGAGTGGCAGCTGTCCCCCGCTGCCAGGCCCGGCCCCCCCGGCGCCTCCGGCCCCCCCAGGACCCCCAGGGCCCCCAGGAGCAGGCCCAGGCCCAGGGCCCAGCGGCTCGGCTCCATCCAGGCCGCGGCAAGGAAAGTGGGGGGGGCGGGGGGCCCGGGGGCGGGGACAGGCGCCTGCCAGGGGCCCACCCCTTCCTTGGCCACAACCCTCGGGACCCGCCCCCCCTTTGTCCCTCCCACCAGCCCTCCGGCCACCCCTCGTCATCTCCGCCCCTCTGGCCACCTCCCTGTCCACTCCTCTCCCCCTCTTGTCCCTCCCACCAACCCCCTGGCCACCCCCCGTCCACCCCTCTCCCCCCCAATTGTCCCTCCCACCCTCCCTCTGTCCACCCCCCTTCACCTCCAACCCCCTGTCCACCCCTCTCCCTCCCCGCCTTGTCCCTCCCCCCAAACCCTCTGGCCACCTCCCTGTCCACCCCCCCTTTGTCCTTCCCACCAGCCCTCTGGCCACCGCTCATCATCTCCGACCCTCTGGCCACCTCCCTGTCCACTCCTGTCCCCCTCTTATCCCTCCCACCAACCTTCTGGCCACCTGCCTGTCCCCCCCCCCCCCCGCCCCCTTAGTCCCACTCCCAAACCCTCTGGCCACCCCTCGTCATCTCCAACCCTCTGGCCACCTCCCTGTGCACCCCCTCCTCCCCTTTGTCCCACCTGGCCACCCCTCGTCATCTCCGCCCCTCTGGCCACCTCCCTGTCCACTCCTCTCCCCTTCGTGTCCCTCCTACCAACCCTCTGTCCACCCCTCTTCACCTGCAGCCCTCTGGCCACCCCCCCGTCCATCAGTCGCTCCCTCTTGTCCCTCCCCCCAACCCTCTGTCCATCCTCTTCAACTCCAACCCTCCGGCCATCCCCCTGTCCACCCCCTGTCCCTCCCACCAACCCTCTGGCCACCCCTCTTCACCTCCAACCCTCTGGCCACCCTCCGTCCAACCCCCGTCCACCAATCTTCACCTCCAACCCTCTGGCCACCCCCCGTCCACCCCTCTCCCCCCTCCCCCTTGTCCCTCCCACCAGCCTTCTGGCGACCTCCCTGTCCACCCCCTTCTCCCCTTTGTTCCCCCCCCCCAACCCTCTGGCCACCCCTCTTCACCTCCAACCCTCTGACCACCTCCTTGTCCACTCCCTTCCCCCCTTTGTCCCACCCCCAACCCTCTGGCCCCCCGTCTTTACCCCCAACCCTCTGGCCACCCCCTGTCCAACCCCCATCCACCCCTGTCCCCTTCTTGTCCCACCCCCCAACCCTCTGGCCACCCCTCTTCACCTCCAACCCTCTGGCCACCCCCCGTCCACCCCTCTCCCCTTCTTGTCCCACCCCCCAACCCTTTGTCCACCCTTCTTCCCCAACCCTCTGTCCACCCCCCTGACCACTCCTTTCCCCTTCCCCAACCCCCTGTCCGCCCCTCTTCCCCCATCCTCTGACCAACCCCATCCACTCCTCTCGCCCTCTTATCACACCCCCAAACCCTCTGTCCACCCCTCTTCCCCTGCTACCCTCTGTCCACCCCAATGTCCACCCCTCTCCGCCTCTTGTCCCATCCCTCAACCCTCTGGTCATCCCTCTTCCCCCCCAACCTTCTGTCCACCCCCTGTCCACCCCTCTCCCCTCTCACCCCTCCTGTCTCACCCCGCGATGCTCTGTCACTTCACCTCTCTGGGCCTCAGTTCCCCCATCTGGAAAATGTGGATGAAGCGTGTGAGGGACAGAAGGGGACAGGGAACGAGTCCAACCTGATAACTCGGATCTACCCCAGCGCTTAGAACAGTGCTGGGCACATAGTAAGTGCGTAACGAGTACCATAATTGGTGATTATCATTACTGTTCAGGCAGGAAAAGGCTGCTTTATGCGCCATATTGTCTGTAGATCTGCACCCTTGCCTCTCTAAGATTCCTGTAGAATTAAAATCACTTATTGCCAGGCTAAATTGCTCGGTGACTCGGGGCTGTTGTCGGTCGGCTGGTTTTCCTCGTCCCAGCGAAAGAAATGTTTGTTGTAAAAATAATCCTCCCCAGAATTGGGCCACCTCTTTTATTTTCCCAAAGCCTTTTCTAATTCCTTGGCTCATTTTGACCCCACAACCTCCCGGTGAGGTCCCGAGAGGGAGGTGTTATTCTTCCCATTTCCCAGATTATTATTATTATTATTGTTATTACGGTATTTGTTAAGCGCTTAACTATGTGCCAGGCACTGTACAAAGTGCTGGGGTGGATACAAGCATATTAGGTTGGACACAGTCCCTGTCCCACGTGGGGCGCACAGTCTCAATCCCCATTTTACAGATGAGGGAACTGAGGCCCAGAGAAGTGAAGTGGCTTGCCCAAGGTCACACTACAGGCAAGTGGCGGAGATGGAATTAATAATAATAATGATGGCATTTATTAAGCACTTACTATGTGCAAAGCACTGTTCTAAGCGCTGGGGAGGTTACAAGGTGATCAGGTTGTCCCACGGAGGGCTCACAGTCTTAATCCCCATTTTACAGATGAGGGAACTGAGGCCCAGAGAAGTTAAGTGACTTCAGAGTCCAGAGTCACACAGCTGACAAGTGGTGGAGCTGGGATTTGAACCCATGACCTCTGACTCCAGAGCCCGGGCTCTTTCCACTGAGCCACGCTGCTTCTCTAGACCCAGCTGACTCAACGGGCTCAGAGAGGTTAAGTGACTTGTCTGAGGTCACACAGCAGGTCAGTGGCAGGGCTGGGACTAGAATTCCGGTGTCTCGACTCCTGGGCCCCAACTGTTCACCGCTGCCCACTTTGAAATACCATCAGCGCTTAGAACAGTGCTTTGCACATAGTAAGCGCTTAATAAATGCCATTATTATTACATTATTATTCATCATCAATCGTATTTATTGAGCGCTTACTATGTGCAGAGCACTGTACTAAGCGCTTGGGAAGTACAAATTGGCAACATCTAGAGACAGTCCCTACCCAACAGTGGGCTCACAGTCTAAAAGGGGGAGACAGAGAACAAAACCAAACATACTAACAAAATAAAATAAATAGAATAGATATGTACAAATAGAATAAATAAATGAATAGAGTAAAAAATATGTACAAACATATATACATATATACAGGTGCTGTGGGGAAGGGAAGGAGGTAAGATGGGGGGATGGAGAGGGGGACGAGGGGGAGAGGAAGGAAGGGGCTCAGTCTGGGAAGGCCTCCTGGAGGAGGTGAGCTCTCAGCAGGGCCTTGAAGGGAGGAAGAGAGCCAGCTTAATATATATATATATATTGTATATAATATTATATTATATATTATTATATTATTATATATAATATTATATTATATATTATCATTATCAGTGCTTAGAACAGTGTTTGGCACGTAGTTAGCGCTTAAAAAATGCCATCGTTATTATTATTATCTAGGGAAGTTGCATGGCCCATGGAGAGAGCCCGGGCCTGGGAATCAAACACTTGGGTTCTAATCTTGCCTCTGCCATTTGCCCCCTGCGTAGCTCTGAGTCAGTCAAGTCAGTCAATCAGTCCTATTTATTGAGTGCTTCTTGCTTGGAAAATGGATCGGGCAACTTCTGCTCCAATTCCAATTGAAATATTTATCGACCGCTGACGCCGTTAAACACGTAAGGAATTCATGGCAAACACAGTCCCAATCCCCCGTGAACCTAATACGCAAAATAGCGTGTAAAGCAGTATTCGAATGTCCATTCTACCAATCCTTAAACTGACTGAAACACTACTTACCAAATATCTGACAACAGGCAGAGAACAAATTCGACCAAATTCCCCCTCTGCAACCCCCCCATCTTACATCCTTCCCTTCCCCACAGCACCTGTATATATGTATATATGTTTGTACATATTTATTACTCTATTTATTTATTTTACTTGTACATATCTATTCTATTTTATTTTGTAGTATGTTTGGTTTTGT